>NW_026989838.1:0-310064 GCF_036321535.1 Camelus dromedarius
ACACGGTTTGACAGTGAAAACTGCAGGAACTTCAAACCGGCACTAGGAAACAGACTGAGAAAGCAGAGAAAAAGTGTCTCCTGCAACCCGTTCCCTTGGTGCTAGATATACGAACGTCTCTCCACTTGCTCAGTTCTGAGAGATAAGTGTGTTTGAAAGCCGTACTTCAACTAGCTTGTTGGGAACACAAAATTACTTTTCAGGTGCAAACTCCATTCCATACATATATATGGGGAGGTACTAGCTCCAAATCGGTTTGACAGTGAAAACTGCAGGAACTTCAAACCGGCACTAGGAAACAGACTGAGAAGGCAGAGAAAAAGATTCTCCTGCAACCCGTTCCCTTGGTGCTAGATGAACGAACGTCTCTCCACTTGCTCAGTTCTGAGAGATAATTGTCTGTGAAAGCCGTACTTCACCTAGCTTGTTGGGAACACAAAGTTACTTTTCAGTTGCAAACTCCATTCCATACATATATATGGGGAGGTACTAGCTCCAACTCGGTTTGACAGTGAAAACTGCAGGAACTTCAAACCGGCACTAGGAAACAGACTGAGAAAGCAGAGAAAAAGTGTCCCCTGCAACCCGTTCCCTTGGTGCTAGATTAACGAACGTCTCTCCACTTGCTCAGTTCTGATAGGTAAGTGTGTGTGAAAGCCGTCCTTCACCTAGCTTGTTGGGAACACAAAGTTTCTTTTCAGTTGCAAACTCCATTCCATACATATATATATGGGGAGGTACTAGCTCCAACTCGGTTTGACAGTGAAAACTGCAGGAAATTCAAACCGGAACTAGGAAACAGACTGAGAAAGCAGAGAATAAGTGTCTCCTGCAACCAGTTCAGTTGGTGCTAGATGAACGAACGTCTCTCCACTTGCTCAGTTCTGAGAGATAAGTGTGTGTGAAAGTCGTCCTTCACCTAGCTTATTGGGAACACAAAGTTTCTTTTCAGTTGCAAACTCCATTCCATACATATATATGGGGAGGTACTAGCTCCAACACTGTTTGACCGTGAAAACTGCAGGAACTTCAAACCGGCACTAGGAAACAGATTGAGAAGGCAGAGAAAAAGAGTCTCCTGCAACCCGTTCCCTTGGTGCTAGATGAACGAACGTCTCTCCACTTGCTCAGTTCTGAGAGATAAGTGAGTGTGAAAGCCGTCCTTCACCTAGCTTGTTGGGAACACAAAGTTTCTTTTCAGTTGCCAACTCCATTCCATACATATATATGGGGAGGTACTAGCTCCAACTCGGTTTGACAGTGAAAACTGCAGGAACTTCAAACCGGCACTAGGAAACAGATTGAGAAGGCAGAGAAAAAGAGTCTCCTGCAACCCGTTCCCTTGGTGCTAGATGAACGAACGTCTCTCCACTTGCTCAGTTCTGAGAGATAAATGAGTGTGAAAGCCGACCTTCACCTAGCTTGTTGGGAACACAAAGTTTCTTTTCAGTTGCCAACTCCATTCCATACATATATATGGGGAGGTACTAGCTCCAAATCGGTTTGACAGTGTAAACTGCAGGAACTTCAAACCGGCACTAGGAAACAGACTGAGAAAGCAGAGAAAAAGTGTCTCCTGCAACCCGTTCCCTTGGTGCTAGATATACGAACGTCTCTCCACTTGCTCAGTTCTGAGAGATAAGTGTGTGTGAAAGCCGTCCTTCACCTAGCTTGTTGATAACACAAAGTTTCTTTTCAGTTGCAAACTCAATTCCATACATATATATGGGGAGGTAGAAGTTCCAACACTGTTTTACAGTGAAAACTACAGTAACTTCAAACCGGCACTAGGAAACAGACTGAGAAGGCAGAGAAAAAGTGTCTCCTGCAACCCGTTCCCTTGGTGCTAGATGAACGAACGTCTCTCCACTTGCTCAGTTCTGAGAGATAAGTGTGTTTGAAAGCCGTCCTTCACCTAGTTTGTTGGGAACACAAAGTTTCTTTTCAGTTGCAAACTCCATTCCATACATATATATGGGGAGGTACTAGCTCCAACTCGGTTTCACAGTGTAAACTGCAGGAAATTCAAACCGGCACTAGGAAACAGACTGAGAAAGCAGAGAAAAAGTGTCCCCTGCAACCCGTTCCCTTGGTGCTAGATGAACGAACGTCTCTCCACTTGCTCAGTTCTGATAGGTAAGTGTGTGTGAAAGCCGTCCTTCACCTAGCTTTTTGGGAACACAAAGTTTCTTTTCAGTTGCAAACTCCATTCCATACATATATATATGGGGAGGTACTAGCTCCAACTCGGTTTGACAGTGAAAACTGCAGGAAATTCAATCCGGCACTAGGAAACAGACTGAGAAAGCAGAGAATAAGTGTCTCCTGCAACCAGTTCACTTGGTGCTAGATATACGAACGTCTCTCCACTTGCTCAGTTCTGAGAGATAAGTGTGTGTGAAAGCCGTCCTTCACCTAGCTTGTTGATAACACAAAGTTTCTTTTCAGTTGCAAACTCCATTCCATACATATATATGGGGAGGTAGTAGTTCCTACACTGTTTTACAGTGAAAACTACAGGAACATCAAACCGGCACTAGGAAACAGACTGAGAAGGCAGAGAATAAGTGTCTCATGCAACCCGTTCACTTGGTGCTAGATGAACGAACGTCTCTCCACTTGCTCAGTTCTGAGAGATAAGTGTGTTTGAAAGCCGTCCTTCACCTAGTTTGTTGGGAACACAAAGTTTCTTTTCAGTTGCAAACTCCATTCCATACATATATATGGGGAGGTACTAGCTCCAACTCGGTTTTACAGTGAAAACTGCAGGAACATCAAACCGGCACTAGGAAACAGACTGAGAAGGCAGAGAAAAATTGTCCCATGCAACCCGTTCCCTTGGTGCTAGATGAACGAACGTCTCTCCACTTGCTCAGTTCTGAGAGATAAGTGTGTGTGAAAGCCGTCCTTCACCTAGCTTCTTGGGAACACAAAGTTTCTTTTCAGTTGCAAACTCCATTCCATACATATATATGGGGAGGTACTAGCTCCAACTCTGTTTGATAGTGAAAACTGCAGGAACTTGAAACCGGCACTAGGAAATAGACTGAGAAAGCAGAGAAAAAGTGTCTCCTGCAACCCGTTCCCTTGGTGCTAGATGAACGAACGTCTCTCAACTTGCTCAGTTCTGAGAGTTAATTGTGTGTGAAAGCCGTACTTCACCTAGCTTGTTGGGAACACAAAGTTTCTTTTCAGTTGCAAACTCCATTCCATACATATATATGGGGAGGTACTAGCTCCAACACGGTTTGACAGTGAAAGCTGCAGGAACTTCAAACCGGCACTAGGAAACAGACTGAGAAGGCAGAGAAAAGTGTCTCCTGCAACCCGTTCCCTTGGTGCTAGATGAACGAACGTCTCTCCACTTGCTCAGTTCTGAGAGATAAATGTGTGTGAAAGCCGTCCTTCACCTAGTTTGTTGGGAACACAAAGTTTCTTTTCAGTTGCAAACTCCATTCCATACATATATATGGATAGGTACTAGCTCCAACTCTGTTTTACAGTGAAAACTGCAGGAACTTCAAACCGGCACTAGGAAACAGTCTGAGGAAGCAGAGAAAAAGTGTCTCCTGCAACCCGTTCCCTTGGTGCTAGATGAACGAACGTCTCTCCTCTTGCTCAGTTCTGAGAGTTACGTGTGTGCGAAAGCCGCCTTTCACCTAGCTTGTTGGGAACACAAAGTTTCTTTTCAGTTGCAAACTCCATTCCATACATATATATGGGGAGGTTCTAGCTCCAACTCTGTTTGACAGTGAAAACTGCAGGAACTTCAAACCGGCACTAGGAAACAGACTGAGAAAGCAGAGAAAAAGTGTCTCCTGCAAACCGTTCCCTTAGTGCTAGATGAACGAACGTCTCTCCACTTGCTCAGTTCTGAGAGATAAGTGTGTGTGAAAGCAGTCCTTCACCTAGCTTGTTGGGAACACAAAGTTTCTTTTCAGTTGCAAACTCCATTCCATACATATATATGGGGAGGTACTAGCTCCAACTCGGTTTCACAGTGTAAACTGCAGGAAATTCAAACCGGCACTAGGAAACAGACTGAGAAAGCAGAGAAAAAGTGTCCCCTGCAACCCGTTCCCTTGGTGCTAGATGAACGAACGTCTCTCCACTTGCTCAGTTCTGATAGGTAAGTGTGTGTGAAAGCCGTCCTTCACCTAGCTTGTTGGGAACACAAAGTTTCTTTTCAGTTGCAAACTCCATTCCATACATATATATATGGGGAGGTACTAGCTCCAACTCGGTTTGACAGTGAAAACTGCAGGAAATTCAAACCGGCACTAGGAAACAGACTGAGAATGCAGAGAATAAGTGTCTCCTGCAACCAGTTCACTTGGTGCTAGATGAACGAACGTCTCTCCACTTGCTCATTTCTGAGAGATAAGTGTGTGTGAAAGCCGTCCTTCACCTAGCTTATTGGGAACACAAAGTTTCTTTTCAGTTGCAAACTCCATTCCATACATATATATGGGGAGGTACTAGCTCCAACTCGGTTTGACAGTGAAAACTGCAGGAACTTCAAACCGGCACTAGGAAACAGACTGAGAAAGCAGAGAAAAAGTGTCTCCTGCAACCCGTTCCCTTGGTGCTAGATGAACGAAAGTCTCTCCACATGCTCAGTTCTGAGAGATAAGTGTGTGTGAAAGCCGTCCTTCACCTAACTTGTTGGGAACACAAAGTTTCTTTCCAGTTGCAAACTCCATTCCATACATATATATGGGGAGGTACTAGCTCCAACTCGGTTTGACAGTGAAAAATGCAGGAACTTCAAACCGGCACTAGGAAACAGATTGAGAAGGCAGAGAAAAAGAGTCTCCTGCAACCCGTTCCCTTGGTGCTAGATGAACGAACGTCTCTCCACTTGCTCAGTTCTGAGAGATAAGTGAGTGTGAAAGCCGTCCTTCACCTAGCTTGTTGGGAACACAAAGTTTCTTTTCAGTTGCCAACTCCATTCCATACATATATATGGGGAGGTACTAGCTCCAACTCGGTTTGACAGTGTAAACTGCAGGAACTTCAAACCGGCACTAGGAAACAGACTGAGAAGGCAGAGAATAAGTGTCTCCTGCAACCCGTTCACTTGGTGCTAGATGAACGAACGTCTCTCCACTTGCTCAGTTCTGAGAGATAAGTGTGTTTGAAAGCCGTCCTTCACCTAGTTTGTTGGGAACACAAAGTTTCTTTTCAGTTGCAAACTCCATTCCATACATATATATGGGGAGGTACTAGCTCCAACTCGGTTTTACAGTGAAAACTGCAGGAACATCAAACCGGCACTAGGAAACAGACTGAGAAGGCAGAGAAAAATTGTCCCATGCAACCCGTTCCCTTGGTGCTAGATGAACGAACGTCTCTCCACTTGCTCAGTTCTGAGAGATAAGTGTGTGTGAAAGCCGTCCTTCACCTAGCTTCTTGGGAACACAAAGTTTCTTTTCAGTTGCAAACTCCATTCCATACATATATATGGGGAGGTACAAGCTCCAACTCTGTTTGATAGTGAAAACTGTAGGAACTTGAAACCGGCACTAGGAAATAGACTGAGAAAGCAGAGAAAAAGTGTCTCCTGCAACCCGTTCCCTTGGTGCTAGATGAACGAACGTCTCTCAACTTGCTCAGTTCTGAGAGTTAATTGTGTGTGAAAGCCGTACTTCACCTAGCTTGTTGGGAACACAAAGTTTCTTTTCAGTTGCAAACTCCATTCCATACATATATATGGGGAGGTACTAGCTCCAACTCTGTTTGACAGTGAAAACTGCAGGAACTTCAAACAGGCACTAGGAAACAGACTGAGAAAACAGAGAAAAAGTGTTTCCTGCAACCTGTTCCCCTGGTGCTAGATGAACGAACTTCTCTCCATTTGCTCAGTTCTGAGAGTTAAGTGTGTGTGAAAGCCGTACTTCACCTAGCTTGTTGGGAACACAAAGTTTCTTTTCAGTTGCAAATTCCATTCCATACATATATATGGGGAGGTACTAGCTCCAACTCTGTTTTACATTGAAAACTGCAGGAACTTCAAACCGGCACTAGGATACAGACTGAGAAAGCAGAGAAAAAGTGTCTCCTGCAACCCGTTCCCTTGGTGCTAGATGAACGAACGTCTCTCCACTTGCTCAGTTCTGAGAGATAAGTGTGTGTGAAAGCAGTCCTTCACCTAGCTTGTTGGGAACACAAAGTTTCTTTTCAGTTGCAAACTCCATTCCATACATATATATGGGGAGGTACTAGCTCCAACTCGGTTTCACAGTGTAAACTGCAGGAAATTCAAACCGGCACTAGGAAACAGACTGAGAAAGCAGAGAAAAAGTGTCTCCTGCAACCCGTTCCCTTGGTGCTAGATATACGAAAGTCTCTCTACTTGCTCAGTTCTGAGAGATAAGCGTGTGTGAAAGCCGTCCTTCACCTAGCTTGTTGGGAACACAAAGTTTCTTTTCAGTTGCAAACTCCATTCCATACATATATATGGGGATGTAGTAGTTCCAAATCTGTTTTATAGTGAAAACTGCAGGAACTTCAAACCGGCACTAGGAAACAGAGTGAGAATGCAGAGAAAAAGTGTCTCCTGCAACCCGTTCCCTTGGTGCTAGATGAACGAACGTCTCTCCACTTGCTCAGTTCTGAGAGATAAGTGTGTGTGAAAGCCGTCCTTCAACGAGCTTGTTGGGAACACAAAGTTTATTTTCAGTTACAAACTCCATTCCATACATATATATGGGGAGGTACTAGCTCCAACTCTGTTTTACATTGAAAACTGCAGGAACTTCAAACCGGCACTAGGAAACAGACTGAGAAAGCAGAGAAAAAGTGTCTCCTGCAACCCGTTCCCTTAGTGCTAGATGAACGAAAGTCTCTCCACTTGCTCAGTTCTGAGAGATAAGTGTGTGTGAAAGCAGTCCTTCACCTAGCTTGTTGGGAACACAAAGTTTCTTTTCAGTTGCAAACTCCATTCCATACATATATATGGGGAGGTACTAGCTCCAACTCGGTTTGACAGTGAAAACTGCAGGAACTTCAAACAGGCACTAGGAAACAGACTGAGAAAGCAGAGAAAATGTGTCTCCTGCAACCTGTTCCCCTGGTGCTAGATGAACGAACTTCTCTCCATTTGCTCAGTTCTGAGAGTTAAGTGTGTGTGAAAGCCGTACTTCACCTAGCTTGTTGGGAACACAAAGTTTCTTTTCAGTTGCAAACTCCATTCCATACATATATATGGGGAGGTACTAGCTCCAAATCGGTTTTACAGTGTAAACTGCAGGAACTTCAAACCGGCACTAGGAAACAGACTGAGAAAGCAGAGAAAAAGTGTCTCCTGCAACCCGTTCCCTTGGTGCTAGATATACGAACGTCTCTCCACTTGCTCAGTTCTGAGAGATAAGTGTGTGTGAAAGCCGTCCTTCACCTAGCTTGTTGATAACACAAAGTTTCTTTTCAGTTGCAAACTCCATTCAATACATATATATGGGGAGGTAGTAGTTCCTACACTGTTTTACAGTGAAAACTACAGGAACTTCAAACCGGCACTAGGAAACAGACTGAGAAGGCAGAGAATAAGTGTCTCCTGCAACCCGTTCACTTGGTGCTAGATGAACGAACGTCTCTCCACTTGCTCAGTTCTGAGAGATAAGTGTGTTTGAAAGCCGTCCTTCACCTAGTTTGTTGGGAACACAAAGTTTCTTTTCAGTTGCCAACTCCATTCCATACATATATATGGGGAGGTACTAGCTCCAACTCGGTTTTACAGTGAAAACTGCAGGAACATCAAACCGGCACTAGGAAACAGACTGAGAAGGCAGAGAAAAATTGTCCCATGCAACCCGTTCCCTTGGTGCTAGATGAACGAACGTCTCTCCACTTGCTCAATTCTGAGAGATAAGTGTGTGTGAAAGCCGTCCTTCACCTAGCTTCTTGGGAACACAAAGTTTCTTTTCAGTTGCAAACTCCATTCCATACATATATATGGGGAGGTACAAGCTCCAACTCTGTTTGATAGTGAAAACTGCAGGAACTTGAAACCGGCACTAGGAAATAGACTGAGAAAGCAGAGAAAAAGTGTCTCCTGCAACCCGTTCCCTTGGTGCTAGATGAACGAACGTCTCTCAACTTGCTCAGTTCTGAGAGTTAATTGTGTGTGAAAGCCGTACTTCACCTAGCTTGTTGGGAACACAAAGTTTCTTTTCAGTTGCAAACTCCATTCCATACATATATATGGGGAGGTACTAGCTCCAACTCTGTTTGACAGTGAAAACTGCAGGAACTTCAAACCGGCACTAGGAAACAGACTGAGAAGGCAGAGAAAAGTGTCTCCTGCAACCCGTTCCCTTGGTGCTAGATGAACGAACGTCTCTCCACTTGCTCAGTTCTGAGAGATAAGTGTGTGTGAAAGCCGTCCTTCACCTAGATTGTTGGGAACACAAAGTTTCTTTTCAGTTGCAAACTCCATTCCATACATATATATGGGGAGGTACTAGCTCCAACTCTGTTTTACAGTGAAAACTGCAGGAACTTCAAACCGGCACTAGGAAACAGACTGAGGAAGCAGAGAAAAAGTGTCTCCTGCAACCCGTTCCCTTGGTGCTAGATGAACGAACGTCTCTCCTCTTGCTCAGTTCTGAGAGTTACGTGTGTGCGAAAGCCGCATTTCACCTAGCTTGTTGGGAACACAAAGTTTCTTTTCAGTTGCAAACTCCATTCCATACATATATATGGGGAGGTACTAGCTCCAACTCGGTTTGACAGTGAAAACTGCAGGAACTTCAAACAGGCACTAGGAAACAGACTGAGAAAACAGAGAAAAAGTGTCTCCTGCAACCTGTTCCCCTGGTGCTAGATGAACGAACGTCTCTCCACTTGCTCAGTTCTGAGAGATAAGTGTGTGTGAAAGCAGTCCTTCACCTAGCTTGTTGGGAACACAAAGTTTCTTTTCAGTTGCAAACTCCATTCCATACATGTATATGGGGAGGTACTAGCTCCAACTCTGTTTTACATTGAAAACTGCAGGAACTTCAAACCGGCACTAGGAAACAGACTGAGAAAGCAGAGAAAAAGTGTCTCCTGCAACCCGTTCCCTTGGTGCTAGATGAACGAACGTCTCTCCACTTGCTCAGTTCTGAGAGATAAGTGTGTGTGAAAGCAGTCCTTCACCTAGCTTGTTGGGAACACAAAGTTTCTTTTCAGTTGCAAACTCCATTCCATACATATATATGGGGAGGTACTAGCTTCAACTCGGTTTCACAGTGTAAACTGCAGGAAATTCAAACCGGCACTAGGAAACAGACTGAGAAAGCAGAGAAAAAGTGTCTCCTGCAACCCGTTCCCTTGGTGCTAGATATACGAAAGTCTCTCTACTTGCTCAGTTCTGAGAGATAAGCGTGTGTGAAAGCCGTCCTTCACCTAGCTTGTTGGGAACACAAAGTTTCTTTTCAGTTGCAAACTCCATTCCATACATATATATGGGGATGTAGTAGTTCCAAATCTGTTTTATAGTGAAAACTGCAGGAACTTCAAACAGGCACTAGGAAACAGACTGAGAAAACAGAGAAAAAGTGTCTCCTGCAACCTGTTCCCTTGGTGCTAGATGAACGAACGTCTCTCCACTTGCTCAGTTCTGAGAGATAAGTGTGTGTGAAAGCAGTCCTTCACCTAGCTTGTTGGGAACACAAAGTTTCTTTTCAGTTGCAAACTCCATTCCATACATATATATGGGGAGGTACTAGCTCCAACTCTGTTTTACATTGAAAACTGCAGGAACTTCAAACCGGCACTAGGAAACAGACTGAGAAAGCAGAGAAAAAGTGTCTCCTGCAACCCGTTCCCTTGGTGCTAGATGAACGAACGTCTCTCCACTTGCTCAGTTCTGAGAGATAAGTGTGTGTGAAAGCAGTCCTTCACCTAGCTTGTTGGGAACACAAAGTTTCTTTTCAGTTGCAAACTCCATTCCATACATATATATGGGGAGGTACTAGCTCCAACTCGGTTTGACAGTGAAAACTGCAGGAACGTCAAACAGGCACTAGGAAACAGACTGAGAAAGCAGAGAAAATGTGTCTCCTGCAACCTGTTCCCCTGGTGCTAGATGAACGAACTTCTCTCCATTTGCTCAGTTCTGAGAGTTAAGTGTGTTTGAAAGCCGTACTTCACCTAGCTTGTTGGGAACACAAAGTTTCTTTTCAGTTGCAAACTCCATTCCATACATATATATGGGGAGGTACTAGCTCCAACTCTGTTTGACAGTGAAAACTGCAGGAACTTCAAACCGGCACTAGGAAACAGACTGAGAAGGCAGAGAAAAGTGTCTCCTGCAACCCGTTCCCTTGGTGCTAGATGAACGAACGTCTCTCCACTTGCTCAGTTCTGAGAGATAAGTGTGTGTGAAAGCCGTCCTTCACCTAGATTGTTGGGAACACAAAGTTTCTTTTCAGTTGCAAACTCCATTCCATACATATATATGGGGAGGTACTAGCTCCAACTCTGTTTTACAGTGAAAACTGCAGGAACTTCAAACCGGCACTAGGAAATAGACTGAGAAAGCAGAGAAAAAGTGTCTCCTGCAACCCGTTCCCTTGGTGCTAGATGAACGAACGTCTCTCAACTTGCTCAGTTCTGAGAGTTAATTGTGTGTGAAAGCCGTACTTCACCTAGCTTGTTGGGAACACAAAGTTTCTTTTCAGTTGCAAACTCCATTCCATACATATATATGGGGAGGTACTAGCTCCAACTCTGTTTGACAGTGAAAACTGCAGGAACTTCAAACCGGCACTAGGAAACAGACTGAGAAGGCAGAGAAAAGTGTCTCCTGCAACCCGTTCCCTTGGTGCTAGATGAACGAACGTCTCTCCACTTGCTCAGTTCTGAGAGATAAGTGTGTGTGAAAGCCGTCCTTCACCTAGATTGTTGGGAACACAAAGTTTCTTTTCAGTTGCAAACTCCATTCCATACATATATATGGGGAGGTACTAGCTCCAACTCTGTTTGACAGTGAAAACTGCAGGAACTTCAAACCGGCACTAGGAAACAGACTGAGGAAGCAGAGAAAAAGTGTCTCCTGCAACCCGTTCCCTTGGTGCTAGATGAACGAACGTCTCTCCTCTTGCTCAGTTCTGAGAGTTACGTGTGTGCGAAAGCCGCCTTTCACCTAGCTTGTTGGGAACACAAAGTTTCTTTTCAGTTGCAAACTCCATTCCATACATATATATGGGGAGGTACTAGCTCCAACTCGGTTTGACAGTGAAAACTGCAGGAACTTCAAACAGGCACTAGGAAACAGACTGAGAAAACAGAGAAAAAGTGTCTCCTGCAACCTGTTCCCCTGGTGCTAGATGAACGAACGTCTCTCCACTTGCTCAGTTCTGAGAGATAAGTGTGTGTGAAAGCAGTCCTTCACCTAGCTTGTTGGGAACACAAAGTTTCTTTTCAGTTGCAAACTCCATTCCATACATATATATGGGGAGGTACTAGCTCCAACTCTGTTTTACATTGAAAACTGCAGGAACTTCAAACCGGCACTAGGAAACAGACTGAGAAAGCAGAGAAAAAGTGTCTCCTGCAACCCGTTCCCTTGGTGCTAGATGAACGAACGTCTCTCCACTTGCTCAGTTCTGAGAGATAATTGTGTGTGAAAGCAGTCCTTCACCTAGCTTGTTGGGAACACAAAGTTTCTTTTCAGTTGCAAACTCCATTCCATACATATATATGGGGAGGTACTAGCTCCAACTCGGTTTCACAGTGTAAACTGCAGGAAATTCAAACCGGCACTAGGAAACAGACTGAGAAAGCAGAGAAAAAGTGTCTCCTGCAACCCGTTCCCTTGGTGCTAGATATACGAAAGTCTCTCTACTTGCTCAGTTCTGAGAGATAAGCGTGTGTGAAAGCCGTCCTTCACCTAGCTTGTTGGGAACACAAAGTTTCTTTTCAGTTGCAAACTCCATTCCGTACATATATATGGGGAGGTACTAGCTCCAACTCGGTTTGACAGTGAAAACTGCAGGAACTTCAAACAGGCACTAGGAAACAGACTGAGAAAACAGAGAAAAAGTGTCTCCTGCAACCTGTTCCCCTGGTGCTAGATGAACGAACGTCTCTCCACTTGCTCAGTTCTGAGAGATAAGTGTGTGTGAAACCAGTCCTTCACCTAGCTTGTTGGGAACACAAAGTTTCTTTTAAGTTGCAAACTCCATTCCATACATATATATGGGGAGGTACTAGCTCCAACTCTGTTTTACATTGAAAACTGCAGGAACTTCAAACCGGCACTAGGAAACAGACTGAGAAAGCAGAGAAAAAGTGTCTCCTGCAACCCGTTCCCTTGGTGCTAGATGAACGAACGTCTCTCCACTTGCTCAGTTCTGAGAGATAAGTGTGTGTGAAAGCAGTCCTTCACCTAGCTTGTTGGGAACACAAAGTTTCTTTTCAGTTGCAAACTCCATTCCATACATATATATGGGGAGGTACTAGCTCCAACTCGGTTTCACAGTGTAAACTGCAGGAAATTCAAACCGGCACTAGGAAACAGACTGAGAAAGCAGAGAAAAAGTGTCTCCTGCAACCCGTTCCCTTGGTGCTAGATATACGAAAGTCTCTCTACTTGCTCAGTTCTGAGAGATAAGCGTGTGTGAAAGCCGTCCTTCACCTAGCTTGTTGGGAACACAAAGTTTCTTTTCAGTTGCAAACTCCATTCCATACATATATATGGGGAGGTACTAGCTCCAACTCGGTTTGACAGTGAAAACTGCAGGAACTTCAAACAGGCACTAGGAAACAGACTGAGAAAGCAGAGAAAATGTGTCTCCTGCAACCTGTTCCCCTGGTGCTAGATGAACGAACTTCTCTCCATTTGCTCAGTTCTGAGAGTTAAGTGTGTGTGAAAGCCGTACTTCACCTAGCTTGTTGGGAACACAAAGTTTCTTTTCAGTTGCAAACTCCATTCCATACATATATATGGGGAGGTACTAGCTCCAAATCGGTTTTACAGTGAAAATTGCAGGAACTTCAAACCGGCACTAGGAAACAGACTGAGAAGGCAGAGAAAAAGTTTCTCCTGCAACCCGTTCCCTTGGTGCTAGATGAACGAAAGTCTCTCCACTTGCTCAGTTCTGAGAGATAAGTGTTTGTGAAAGCCGTCCTTCACCGAGCTTGTTGGGAACACAAAGTTTATTTTCAGTTACAAACTCCATTCCATAAATATATATGGGGAGGTACTAGCTCCAAATCTGTTTTACATTGAAAACTGCAGGAACTTCAAACCGGCACTAGGAAACAGACTGAGAAAGCAGAGAAAAAGTGTGTCCTGCATACCGTTCCCTTAGTGCTAGTTGAACGAACGTCTCTCCACTTGCTCAGTTCAGAGATAAGTGTGTGTGAAAGCAGTCCTTCACCTAGCTTGTTGGGAACACAAAGTTTCTTTTCAGTTGCAAACTCCATTCCATACATATATATGGGGAGGTACTAGATCCAACTCGGTTTCACAGTGTAAACTGCAGGAAATTCAAACCGGCACTAGGAAACAGACTGAGAAAGCAGAGAAAAAGTGTCTCCTGCAACCCGTTCCCTTGGTGCTAGATATACGAAAGTCTCTCTACTTGCTCAGTTCTGAGAGATAAGCGTGTGTGAAAGCCGTCCTTCACCTAGCTTGTTGGGAACACAAAGTTTCTTTTCAGTTGCAAACTCCATTCCATACATATATATGGGGATGTAGTAGTTCCAAATCTGTTTTATAGTGAAAACTGCAGGAACTTCAAACCGGCACTAGGAAACAGAGTGAGAATGCAGAGAAAAAGTGTCTCCTGCAACCCGTTCCCTTGGTGCTAGATGAACGAACGTCTCTCCACTTGCTCAGTTCTGAGAGATAAGTGTGTGTGAAAGCCGTCCTTCAACGAGCTTGTTGGGAACGCAAAGTTTATTTTCAGTTACAAACTCCATTCCATACATATATATGGGGAGGTACTAGCTCCAACTCTGTTTTACATTGAAAACTGCAGGAACTTCAAACCGGCACTAGGAAACAGACTGAGAAAGCAGAGAAAAAGTGTCTCCTGCAACCCGTTCCCTTAGTGCTAGATGAACGAAAGTCTCTCCACTTGCTCAGTTCTGAGAGATAAGTGTGTGTGAAAGCAGTCCTTCACCAAGCTTGTTGGGAACACAAAGTTTCTTTTCAGTTGCAAACTCCATTCCATACATATATATGGGGAGGTACTAGCTCCAACTCGGTTTCACAGTGTAAACTGAAGGAACTTCAAACCGGCACTAGGAAACAGACTGAGAAAGCAGAGAAAAAGTGTCCCCTGCAACCCGTTCCCTTGGTGCTAGATATACGAAAGTCTCTCTACTTGCTCAGTTCTGAGAGATAAGTGTGTGTGAAAGCCGTCCTTCACCTAGCTTGTTGGGAACACAAAGTTTCTTTTCAGTTGCAAACTCCATTCCATACATATATATGGGGATGTAGTAGTTCCAAATCTGTTTTACAGTGAAAACTGCAGGAACTTCAAACCGGCACTAGGAAACAGACTGAGAAGGCAGAGAAAAAGTGTCTCCTGCAACCAGTTCCCTTGGTGCTAGATGAAGGAACGTCTCTCCCCTTGCTCAGTTCTGAGAGATAAGTGTGTGTGAAAGCCGTCCTTCACCTAGCTTGTTGGGAACACAAAGTTTCTTTTCAGTTGCAAACTCCATTCCATGCATATATATAGGGAGGTACTAGCTCCAACTCGGTTTTACAGTGAAAACTGCAGGAACTTCAAACCGGCACTAGGAAACAGTCTGAGAAAGCAGAGAAAAAGTATCTCCTGCAACCCGTTCCCTTGGTGCTAGATGAACGAAATTCTCTCCACTTGCTCAGTTCTGAGAGATACGTGTGTGCGAAAGCCGTCCTTCACCTAGCTTGTTGGGAACACAAAGTTTCTTTTCAGTTGCAAACTCCATTCCATACATATATATGGGGAGGTACTAGCTCCAACTCGGTTTTACAGTGAAAACTGCAGGAACTTCAAACCGGCACTAGGAAACAGACTGAGAAGGCAGAGAAAAAGTTTCTACTGCAACCCGTTCCCTTGGTGCTAGATGAACGAACGTCTCTCCACTTGCTCAGTTCTGAGAGATAAGTGTGTGTGAAAGCCGTCCTTCATCTAGCTTGTTGGGAACACAAAGTTTCTTTTCATTTGCAAACTCCATTCCATACATATATATGGGGAGGTACTAGCTCCAACACGGTTTTACAGTGAAAACTGCAGGAACTTCAAAACGGCACTAGGAAACAGACTGAGAAAGCAGAGAAAAACTGTCTCCTGCAACCCGTTCCCTTGGTGCTAGGTGAACGAACGTCTCTCCACTTGCTCAGTTCTGAGAGTTAAGTGTGTGTGAAAGCCGTACTTCACCTAGCTTGTTGGGAACACAAAGTTTCTTTTCAGTTGCAAACTCCATTCCATACATATATATGGGGAGGTACTAGCTCCAACTCGGTTTTACAGTGAAAATTGCAGGAACTTCAAACCGGCACTAGGAAACAGACTGAGAAGGCAGAGAAAAAGTGTCTCCTGCAACCCGTTCCCTTGGTGCTAGATGAACGAACGTCTCTCCACTTGCTCAGTTCTGAGAGATAATTGTGTGTGAAAGCCGTCCTTCAACGAGCTTGTTGGGAACACAAAGTTTATTTTCATTTGCAAACTCCATTCCATACATATATATGAGGAGGTACTAGCTCCAACTCTGTTTTACAGTGAAAACTGCAGGAACTTCAAACCGGCAATAGGAAACAGACTGAGAAAGCAGAGAAAAAGTGTCTCCTGCAACCCATTCCCTTAGTGCTAGATGAACAAACGTCTCTCCACTTGCTCAGTTCTGAGAGATAAGTGTGTGTGAAAGCAGTCCTTCACCTAGCTTGTTGGGAACACAAAGTTTCTTTTCAGTTGCAAACTCCATTCCATACATATATATGGGGAGGTACTAGCTCCAACTCGGTTTCACAGTGTAAACTGCAGGAACTTCAAACCGGCACTAGGAAACAGACTGAGAAAGCAGAGAAAAAGGGTCTCCTGCAACCCGTTCCCTTGGTGCTAGATATACGAAAGTCTCTCTACTTGCTCAGTTCTGAGAGATAAGTGTGTGTGAAAGCCGTCCTTCACCTAGCTTGTTGGGAACACAAAGTTTCTTTTCAGTTGCAAACTCCATTCCATACATATATATGGGGATGTAGTAGTTCCAAATCTGTTTTACAGTGAAAACTGCAGGAACTTCAAACCGGCACTAGGAAACAGACTGAGAAGTCAGAGAAAAAGTGTCTCCTGCAACCCGTTCCCTTGGTGCTAGATGAACGAACGTCTCTCCACTTGCTCAGTTCTGAGAGATAAGTGTGTGTGAAAGCCGTCCTTCACCTAGCTTGTTGGGAACACAAAGTTTCTTTTCAGTTGCAAACTCCATTCCATACATATATATGGGGAGGTACTAGCTCCAACTCGGTTTTACAGTGAAAATTGCAGGAACTTCAAACCGGCACTAGGAAACAGACTGAGAATGCAGAGAAAAAGTGTCTAATGCAACCCGCTCCCTTTGTGTTAGACGAACGAACGTCTCTCCACATGCTCAGTTCTGAGAGATAAGTGTGTGTGAAACCCGTCCTTCACCTAGATTGTTGGGAACACAAAGTTTCTTTTCAGTTGCAAACTCCATTCCATACATATATATGGGGAGGTACTAGCTCCAAATCGGTTTTACAGTAAAACTGCAGGAACTTCAATCCGGCTCTAGGAAACAGACTGAGAGCGCATAGAAAAAGTGTCTCCTGCAACCCGTTCCCTTGGTGCTAGCTGAACGAACGTCTCTCCACTTGCTCAGTTCTGAGAGATATGTTTGTGTGAAAGCCGCCCTTCACCAATCTTGTTGGGAACACAAAGTTTCTTTTCAGTTGCAAACTCCATTCCATACATATATATGGGGAGGTACTAGCTCCAACTCGGTTTCACAGTGTAAATTGCAGGAACTTCAAACCGGCACTAGGAAACAGACTGAGAAAGCAGAGAAAAAGTGTCTCCTGCAACCCGTTCCCTTGGTGCTAGATATACGAAAGTCTCTCTACTTGCTCAGTTCTGAGAGATAAGTGTGTGTGAAAGCCGTCCTTCACCTAGCTTGTTGGGAACACAAAGTTTCTTTTCAGTTGCAAACTCCATTCCATACATATATATGGGGATGTAGTAGTTCCAAATCTGTTTTACAGTGAAAACTGCAGGAACTTCAAACCGGCACTAGGAAACAGACTGAGAATGCAGAGAAAAAGTGTCCCCTGCAACAAGTTCCCTTGGTGCTAGATGAAGGAATGTCTCTCCCCTTGCTCAGTTCTGAGAGATAAGTGTGTGTGAAAGCCGTCCTTCACCTAGCTTGTTGGGAACACAAAGTTTCTTTTCAGTTGCAAACTCCATTCCATGCATATATATGGGGAGGTACTAGCTCCAACTCGGTTTTACAGTGAAAACTGCAGGAACTTCAAACCGGCACTAGGAAACAGTCTGAGAAAGCAGAGAAAAAGTATTTCCTGCAACCCGTTCCCTTGGTGCTAGATGAACGAACGTCTCTCCACTTGCTCAGTTCTGAGAGATAAGTGTGTGTGAAAGCCGTCCTTCATCTAGCTTGTTGGGAACACAAAGTTTCTTTTCATTTGCAAACTCCATTCCATACATATATATGGGGAGGTACTAGCTCCAACTCGGTTTTACAGTGAAAACTGCAGGAACTTCAAACCGGCACTAGGAAACAGACTGAGAATGCAGAGAAAAAGTGTCCCCTGCAACAAGTTCCCTTGGTGCTAGATGAAGGAATGTCTCTCCCCTTGCTCAGTTCTGAGAGATAAGTGTGTGTGAAAGCCGTCCTTCACCTAGCTTGTTGGGAACACAAAGTTTCTTTTCAGTTGCAAACTCCATTCCATGCATATATATGGGGAGGTACTAGCTCCAACTCGGTTTTACAGTGAAAACTGCAGGAACTTCAAACCGGCACTAGGAAACAGTCTGAGAAAGCAGAGAAAAAGTATTTCCTGCAACCCGTTCCCTTGGTGCTAGATGAACGAACGTCTCTCCACTTGCTCAGTTCTGAGAGATAAGTGTGTGTGAAAGCCGTCCTTCATCTAGCTTGTTGGGAACACAAAGTTTCTTTTCATTTGCAAACTCCATTCCATACATATATATGGGGAGGTACTAGCTCCAACTCGGTTTTACAGTGAAAACTGCAGGAACTTCAAAACGGCACTAGGAAACAGACTGAGAAAGCAGAGAAAAAGTGTCTCCTGCAACCCGTTCCCTTGGTGCTAGGTGAACGAACGTCTCTCCACTTGCTCAGTTCTGAGAGTTAAGTGTGTGTGAAAGCCGTATTTCACCTAGCTTGTTGGGAACACAAAGTTTCTTTTCAGTTGCAAACTCCATTCCATACATATATATGGGGAGGTACTAGCTCCAAATCGGTTTTACAGTGAAAATTGCAGGAACTTCAAACCGGCACTAGGAAACAGATTGAGAAGGCAGAGAAAAAGTGTCTCCTGCAACCCGTTCCCTTGGTGCTGGATGAACGAACGTCTCTCCACTTGCTCAGTTCTGAGAGATAAGTGTGTGTGAAAGCCGTCCTTCACCGAGCTTTTTGGGAACACAAAGTTTATTTTCATTTGCAAACTCCATTCCATACATATATATGAGGAAGTACTAGCTCCAACTCTGTTTTACAGTGAAAACTGCAGGAACTTCAAACCGGCACTAGGAAACAGACTGAGAAAGCAGAGAAAAAGTGTCTCCTGCAACCCATTCCCTTAGTGCTAGATGAACGAACGTCTCTCCACTTGCTCAGTTCTGAGAGATAAGTGTGTGTGAAAGCAGTCCTTCACCTAGCTTGTTGGGAACACAAAGTTTCTTTTCAGTTGCAAACTCCATTCCATACATATATATGGGGATGTAGTAGTTCCAAATCTGTTTTACAGTGAAAACTGCAGGAACTTCAAACCGGCACTAGGAAACAGACTGAGAAGTCAGAGAAAATGTGTCTCCTGCAACCCGTTCCCTTGGTGCTAGATGAACGAACGTCTCTCCACTTGCTCAGTTCTGAGAGATAAGTGTGTGTGAAAGCCGTCCTTCACCTAGCTTGTTGGGAACACAAAGTTTCTTTTCAGTTGCAAACTCCATTCCATACATATATATGGGGAGGTACTAGCTCCAAATCGGTTTTACAGTGAAAACTGCAGGAACTTCAAACCGGCACTAGGAAACAGACTGAGAAGGCAGAGAAAAAGTGTCTCCTGCAACCCGTTCCCTTGGTGCTAGATGAACGAACGTCTCTCCACTTGCTCAGTTCTGAGAGATAAGTGTGTGTGAAAGCCGTCCTTCACCGAGCTTGTTGGGAACACAAAGTTTATTTTCATTTGCAAACTCCATTCCATACATATATATGAGGAGGTACTAGCTCCAACTCTGTTTTACAGTGAAAACTGCAGGAACTTCAAACCGGCAGTAGGAAACAGACTGAGAAAGCAGAGAAAAAGTGTCTCCTGCAACCCATTCCCTTAGTGCTAGATGAACAAACGTCTCTCCACTTGCTCAGTTCTGAGAGATAAGTGTGTGTGAAAGCAGTCCTTCACCTAGCTTGTTGGGAACACAAAGTTTCTTTTCAGTTGCAAACTCCATTCCATACATATATATGGGGAGGTACTAGCTCCAACTCGGTTTCACAGTGTAAACTGCAGGAACTTCAAACCGGCACTAGGAAACAGACTGAGAAAGCAGAGAAAAAGGGTCTCCTGCAACCCGTTCCCTTGGTGCTAGATATACGAAAGTCTCTCTACTTGCTCAGTTCTGAGAGATAAGTGTGTGTGAAAGCCGTCCTTCACCTAGCTTGTTGGGAACACAAAGTTTCTTTTAAGTTGCAAACTCCATTCCATACATATATATGGCGAGGTACTAGCTCCAACACGGTTTGACAGTGAAAACTGCAGGAACTTCAAAACGGCACTAGGAAACAGACTGAGAAAGCAGAGAAAAACTGTCTCCTGCAACCCGTTCCCTTGGTGCTAGGTGAACGAACGTCTCTCCACTTGCTCAGTTCTGAGAGTTAAGTGTGTGTGAAAGCCGTACTTCACCTAGCTTGTTGGGAACACAAAGTTTCTTTTCAGTTGCAAACTCCATTCCAAACATATATATGGGGAGGTACTAGCTCCAACTCGGTTTTACAGTGAAAATTGCAGGAACTTCAAACCGGCACTAGGAAACAGACTGAGAAGGCAGAGAAAAAGTGTCTCCTGCAACCCGTTCCCTTGGTGCTAGATGAACGAACGTCTCTCCACTTGCTCAGTTCTGAGAGATAAGTGTGTGTGAAAGCCGTCCTTCACCGAGCTTGTTGGGAACACAAAGTTTATTTTCATTTGCAAACTCCATTCCATACATATATATGAGGAGGTACTAGCTCCAACTCTGTTTTACAGTGAAAACTGCAGGAACTTCAAACCGGCAGTAGGAAACAGACTGAGAAAGCAGAGAAAAAGTGTCTCCTGCAACCCATTCCCTTAGTGCTAGATGAACAAACGTCTCTCCACTTGCTCAGTTCTGAGAGATAAGTGTGTGTGAAAGCAGTCCTTCACCTAGCTTGTTGGGAACACAAAGTTTCTTTTCAGTTGCAAACTCCATTCCATACATATATATGGGGAGGTACTAGCTCCAACTCGGTTTCACAGTGTAAACTGCAGGAACTTCAAACCGGCACTAGGAAACAGACTGAGAAAGCAGAGAAAAAGGGTCTCCTGCAACCCGTTCCCTTGGTGCTAGATATACGAAAGTCTCTCTACTTGCTCAGTTCTGAGAGATAAGTGTGTGTGAAAGCCGTCCTTCACCTAGCTTGTTGGGAACACAAAGTTTCTTTTCAGTTGCAAACTCCATTCCATACATATATATGGGGATGTAGTAGTTCCAAATCTGTTTTACAGTGAAAACTGCAGGAACTTCAAACCGGCACTAGGAAACAGACTGAGAAGTCAGAGAAAAAGTGTCTCCTGCAACCCGTTCCCTTGGTGCTAGATGAACGAACGTCTCTCCACTTGCTCAGTTCTGAGAGATAAGTGTGTGTGAAAGCCGTCCTTCACCTAGCTTGTTGGGAACACAAAGTTTCTTTTCAGTTGCAAACTCCATTCCATACATATATATGGGGAGGTACTAGCTCCAACTCGGTTTTACAGTGAAAATTGCAGGAACTTCAAACCGGCACTAGGAAACAGACTGAGAATGCAGAGAAAAAGTGTCTAATGCAACCCGCTCCCTTTGTGTTAGACGAACGAACGTCTCTCCACATGCTCAGTTCTGAGAGATAAGTGTGTGTGAAACCCGTCCTTCACCTAGATTGTTGGGAACACAAAGTTTCTTTTCAGTTGCAAACTCCATTCCATACATATATATGGGGAGGTACTAGCTCCAAATCGGTTTTACAGTAAAACTGCAGGAACTTCAATCCGGCTCTAGGAAACAGACTGAGAGCGCATAGAAAAAGTGTCTCCTGCAACCCGTTCCCTTGGTGCTAGCTGAACGAACGTCTCTCCACTTGCTCAGTTCTGAGAGATATGTTTGTGTGAAAGCCGCCCTTCACCAATCTTGTTGGGAACACAAAGTTTCTTTTCAGTTGGAAACTCCATTCCATACATATATATGGGGAGGTACTAGCTCCAACTCGGTTTCACAGTGTAAATTGCAGGAACTTCAAACCGGCACTAGGAAACAGACTGAGAAAGCAGAGAAAAAGTGTCTCCTGCAACCCGTTCCCTTGGTGCTAGATATACGAAAGTCTCTCTACTTGCTCAGTTCTGAGAGATAAGTGTGTGTGAAAGCCGTCCTTCACCTAGCTTGTTGGGAACACAAAGTTTCTTTTCAGTTGCAAACTCCATTCCATACATATATATGGGGATGTAGTAGTTCCAAATCTGTTTTACAGTGAAAACTGCAGGAACTTCAAACCGGCACTAGGAAACAGACTGAGAATGCAGAGAAAAAGTGTCCCCTGCAACCCGTTCCCTTGGTGCTAGATGAAGGAATGTCTCTCCCCTTGCTCAGTTCTGAGAGATAAGTGTGTGTGAAAGCCGTCCTTCACCTAGCTTGTTGGGAACACAAAGTTTCTTTTCAGTTGCAAACTCCATTCCATGCATATATATGGGGAGGTACTAGCTCCAACTCGGTTTTACAGTGAAAACTGCAGGAACTTCAAACCGGCACTAGGAAACAGTCTGAGAAAGCAGAGAAAAAGTATTTCCTGCAACCCGTTCCCTTGGTGCTAGATGAACGAACGTCTCTCCACTTGCTCAGTTCTGAGTGATACGTGTGTGCGAAAGCCGTCCTTCACCTAGCTAGTTGGGAACACAAAGTTTCTTTTCAGTTGCAAACTCCATTCCATACATATATATGGGGAGGTACTAGCTCCAACTCGGTTTTACAGTGAAAACTGCAGGAACTTCAAACCGGCACTAGGAAACAGACTGAGAAGGCCGAGAAAAAGTGTCTCCTGCAACCCGTTCCCTTGGTGCTAGATGAACGAACGTCTCTCCACTTGCTCAGTTCTGAGAGATAAGTGTGTGTGAAAGCCGTCCTTCATCTAGCTTGTTGGGAACACAAAGTTTCTTTTCATTTGCAAACTCCATTCCATACATATATATGGGGAGGTACTAGCTCCAACTCGGTTTTACAGTGAAAACTGAAGGAACTTCAAAACGGCACTAGGAAACAGACTGAGAAAGCAGAGAAAAAGTGTCTCCTGCAACCCGTTCCCTTGGTGCTAGGTGAACGAACGTCTCTCCACTTGCTCAGTTCTGAGAGTTAAGTGTGTGTGAAAGCCGTATTTCACCTAGCTTGTTGGGAACACAAAGTTTCTTTTCAGTTGCAAACTCCATTCCATACATATATATGGGGAGGTACTAGCTCCAAATCGGTTTTACAGTGAAAATTGCAGGAACTTCAAACCGGCACTAGGAAACACATTGAGAAGGCAGAGAAAAAGTGTCTCCTGCAACCCGTTCCCTTGGTGCTGGATGAACGAACGTCTCTCCACTTGCTCAGTTCTGAGAGATAAGTGTGTGTGAAAGCCTTCCTTCACCGAGCTTTTTGGGAACACAAAGTTTATTTTCATTTGCAAACTCCATTCCATACATATATATGAGGAAGTACTAGCTCCAACTCTGTTTTACAGTGAAAACTGCAGGAACTTCAAACCGGCACTAGGAAACAGACTGAGAAAGCAGAGAAAAAGTGTCTCCTGCAACCCATTCCCTTAGTGCTAGATGAACGAACGTCTCTCCACTTGCTCAGTTCTGAGAGATAAGTGTGTGTGAAAGCAGTCCTTCACCTAGCTTGTTGGGAACACAAAGTTTCTTTTCAGTTGCAAACTCCATTCCATACATATATATGGGGATGTAGTAGTTCCAAATCTGTTTTACAGTGAAAACTGCAGGAACTTCAAACCGGCACTAGGAAACAGACTGAGAAGTCAGAGAAAAAGTGTCTCCTGCAACCCGTTCCCTTGGTGCTAGATGAACGAACGTCTCTCCACTTGCTCAGTTCTGAGAGATAAGTGTGTGTGAAAGCCGTCCTTCACCTAGCTTGTTGGGAACACAAAGTTTCTTTTCAGTTGCAAACTCCATTCCATACATATATATGGGGAGGTACTAGCTCCAACTCGGTTTTACAGTGAAAACTGCAGGAACTTCAAACCGGCACTAGGAAACAGACTGAGAATGCAGAGAAAAAGTGTCTAATGCAACCCGTTCCCTTTGTGTTAGATGAACGAACGTCTCTCCACATGCTCAGTTCTGAGAGATAAGTGTGTGTGAAAGCCGTCCTTCACCTAGATTTTTGGGAACACAAAGTTTCTTTTCAGTTGCAAACTCCATTCCATACATATATATGGGGAGGTACTAGCTCCAAATCGGTTTTACAGTTAAACTGCAGGAACTTCAAACCGGCACTAGGAAACAGACTGAGAAAGCAGAGAAAAAGTGTCTCCTGCAACCCGTTCCCTTGGTGCTAGCTGAACGAACGTCTCTCCACTTGCTCAGTTCTGAGAGATATGTTTGTGTGAAAGCCGCCCTTCACCAATCTTGTTGGGAACACAAAGTTTCTTTTCAGTTACAAACTCCATTCCATACATATATATGGGGAGGTACTAGCTCCAACTCGGTTTCACAGTGTAAACTGCAGGAACTTCAAACCGGCACTAGGAATCAGACTGAGAAAGCAGAGAAAAAGTGTCTCCTGCAACCCGTTCCCTTGGTGCTAGATGAACGAACGTCTCTCCACTTGCTCAGTTCTGAGAGATAACTGTGTGTGAAAGCCGTCCTTCACCTAGCTTGTTGGGAACACAAAGTTTCTTTTCAGTTGCAAACTCCATTCCATACATATATATGGCGAGGTACTAGCTCCAACCCGGTTTGACAGTGAAAACTGCAGGAACTTCATACCGGCACTAGGAAACAGACTGAGAAAGCAGAGAAAAAGTGTCTCCTGCAACCCGTTCCCTTGGTGCTAGATGAACGAACGTCTCTCCACTTGCTCAGTTCTGAGAGTTAAGTGTGTGTGAAAGCCGTCCTTCACCTAGCTTGTTGGGAACACAAAGTTTCTTTTCAGTTGCAAACTCCATTCCATACATATATATGGGGAGGTACTAGCTCCAACTCGGTTTTACAGTGAAAACTGCAGGAACTTCAAACCGGCACTAGGAAAAAGACTGAGAAATCAGAGAAAAAGTGTCTCCTGCAACCCGTTCCCTTGGTGCTAGATGAACGAACGTCTCTCCACTTGCTAATTTCTGAGAGATAAATGTGTGTGAAAGCCGCCCTTCACCTATCTTGTTGGGAACACAAATATTCTTTTCAGTAGCAAACTCCATTCCATATATATATATGGGGAGGTACAAGCTCCAACTCGGTTTTACAGTGAAACCTGGAGAAACTTCAAACCGGCACTAGGAAACAGACTGAGAAAGCAGAGAAATAGTTTCTCCTGCAACCCGTTCCCTTGGTGCTAGATGAACGAACGTCTCTCCACTTGCTCAGTTCTGAGAGATAAGTGTGTGTGAAAGCTGTCCTTAACCTAGGTTGTTGGGAACACAAAGTTTCTTTTCAGTTGCAAACTCCATTCCATATATATATATGGGGTGGTACTAGCTCCAACTCGGTTTGAAAGTGAAAACTGCAGGAACTTCAAACCGACACTAGGAAACAGACTGAGAAAGCAGAGAAAAAGTGTCTCCTGCAACCCGTTCCCTTGGTGCTAGATGAACGAACGTCTCTCCACTTGCTCAGTTCTGAGAGTTAAGTGTGTGTGAAAGCCGTCCTTCACCTAGATTGTTGGGAACACAAAGTTTCTTTTCAGTTGCAACCTCCATTCCATACATATATATGGGGAGGTACTAGCTCCAAATCTGTTTTACAGTGAAAACTGCAGGAACTTCAAACCGGCACTAGGAAACAGACTGAGAAAGCAGAGAAAAAGTGTCTCCTGCAACCCGTTTCCTTGGTGCTAGATGAGCGAACGTCTCTCCACATGCTCAGTTCTGAGAGATACGTGTGTGCGAAAGCCGTACTTCACCTAGCTTGTTGGGAACACAAAGTTTCTTTTCAGTTGCAAACTCCATTCCATACATATATATGGGGAGGTACTAGCTCCAACTCGGTTTTACAATGAAAACTGCAGGAACTTCAAACCGGCACTAGGAAACAGACTGAGAAAGCAGAGAAAAAGTGTCTCCTGCAACCTGTTCCCTTGATGCTAGCTGAACGAACGTCTCTCCACTTGCTCAGTTCTGAGAGATAAGTGTGTGTGAAAGCCGCCCTTCACCTATCTTGTTGGGAACACAAAGATTCTTTTCAGTTGCAAACTCCATTCCATACATATATATGGGGAGGTACAAGCTCCAACTCGGTTTGACAGTGAAAACTGCAGGAACTTCAAACCGGCACTAGGAAACAGACTGAGAAAGCAGAGAAAAAGTTTCTCCTGCAACCAGTTCCCTTGGTGCTAGATGAACGAACGTCTCTCCACTTGCTCAGTTCTGAGAGATAAGTGTGTGTGAAAGCCGTTCTTCACCTAGCTTGTAGGGAACACAAAGTTTCTTTTCAGTTGAAAACACCATTCCAAACATATATATGGGGAGGTACTAGCTCCAACTCTGTTTTACAGTGAAAACTGCAGGAAGATCAAACCGGCACTAGGAAACAGACTGAGAAAGCAGAGAAAAAGTGTCTCCTGCAAACCGTTCCCTTGGTGCTAGATGAACGAACGTCTCTCCACTTGCTCAGTTCTGAGAGATAAGTGTGTGTGAAAGCCGTCCTTCACCTAGCTTGTTGGGAACACAAAGTTTCTTTTCAGTTGCAAACTCCATTCCATACATATATATGGGGAGGTACTAGCTCCAACTCTGTTTTACAGTTAAAATTGCAGGAACTTCAAACCGGTACTAGGAAACAGAGTGAGAAAGCAGAGAAAAAGTGTCTCCTGCAACCCGTTCCCTTGGTGCTAGATGAACGAACGTCTCTCCACTTGCTCAGTTCTGAGAGATAAGTGTGTGTGAAAGCCGTCCTTCACCGAGCTTGTTGGGAACACAAAGTTTATTTTCATTTGCAAACTCCATTCCATACATATATATGAGGAGGTACTAGCTCCAACTCTGTTTTACAGTGAAAACTGCAGGAACTTCAAACCGGCACTAGGAAACAGACTGAGAAAGCAGAGAAAAAGTGTCTCCTGCAACCCATTCCCTTAGTGCTAGATGAACGAACGTCTCTCCACTTGCTCAGTTCTGAGAGATAAGTGTGTGTGAAAGCAGTCCTTCACCTAGCTTGTTGGGAACACAAAGTTTCTTTTCAGTTGCAAACTCCATTCCATACATATATATGGGGAGGTACTAGCTCCAACTCGTTTTCACAGTGTAAACTGCAGGAACTTCAAACCGGCACTAGGAAACAGACTGAGAAAGCAGAGAAAAAGTGTCTCCTGCAACCCGTTCCCTTGGTGCTAGATATACGAAAGTCTCTCTACTTGCTCAGTTCTGTGAGATAAGTGTGTGTGAAAGCCGTCCTTCACCTAGCTTGTTGGGAACACAAAGTTTCTTTTCAGTTGCAAACTCCATTCCATACATATATATGGGGATGTAGTAGTTCCAAATCTGTTTTACAGTGAAAACTGCAGGAACTTCAAACCGGCACTAGGAAACAGACTGAGAAGTCAGAGAAAAAGTGTCTCCTGCAACCCGTTCCCTTGGTGCTAGATGAACGAACGTCTCTCCACTTGCTCAGTTCTGAGAGATAAGTGTGTGTGAAAGCCGTCCTTCACCTAGCTTGTTGGGAACACAAAGTTTCTTTTCAGTTGCAAACTCCATTCCATACATATATATGGGGAGGTACGAGCTCCAACTCGGTTTTACAGTGAAAACTGCAGGAACTTCAAACCGGCACTAGGAAACAGACTGAGAATGCAGAGAAAAAGTGTCTAATGCAACCCGTTCCCTTTGTGTTAGATGAACGAACGTCTCTCCACATGCTCAGTTCTGAGAGATAAGTGTGTGTGAAAGCCGTCCTTCAGCTAGATTGTTGGGAACACAAAGTTTCTTTTCAGTTGCAAACTCCATTCCATACATATATATGGGGAGGTACTAGCTCCAAATCGGTTTTACAGTAAAACTGCAGGAACTTCAAACCGGCAGTAGGAAACAGACTGAGAGCGCATAGAAAAAGTGTCTCCTGCAACCCGTTCCCTTGGTGCTAGCTGAACGAACGTCTCTCCACTTGCACAGTTCTGAGAGATAAGTTTGTGTGAAAGCCGCCCTTCACCAATCTTGTTGGGAACACAAAGTTTCTTTTCAGTTGCAAACTCCATTCCATACATATATATGGGGAGGTACTAGCTCCAACTCGGTTTCACAGTGTAAACTGCAGGAACTTCAAACCGGCACTAGGAAACAGACTGAGAAAGCAGAGAAAAAGTGTCTCCTGCAACCCGTTCCCTTGGTGCTAGATGAACGAACGTCTCTCCACTTGCTCAGTTCTGAGAGATACCTGTGTGTGAAAGCCGTCCTTCACCTAGCTTGTTGGTAACACAAAGTTTCTTTTAAGTTGCAAACTCCATTCCATACATATATATGGCGAGGTACTAGCTCCAACCCGGTTTGACAGTGAAAACTGCAGGAACTTCAAACCGGCACTAGGAAACAGACTGAGAAAGCAGAGAAAAAGTGTCTCCTGCAACCCGTTCCCTTGGTGCTAGATGAACGAACGTCTCTCCACTTGCTCAGTTCTGAGAGATAAGTGTGTGTGAAAGCCGTCCTTCACCTAGCTTGTTGGGAACACAAAGTTTCTTTTCAGTTGCAAACTCCATTCCATACATATATATGGGGAGGTACTAGCTCCAACTCGGTTTTACAGTGAAAACTGCAGGAACTTCAAACCGGCACTAGGAAACAGACTGAGAAATCAGAGAAAAAGTGTCTCCTGCAACCCGTTCCCTTGGTGCTAGATGAACGAACGTCTCTCCACTTGCTAATTTCTGAGAGATAAATGTGTGTGAAAGCCGCCCTTCACCTATCTTGTTGGGAACACAAAGATTCTTTTCAGTAGCAAACTCCATTCCATACATATATATGGGGAGGTACAAGCTCCAACTCGGTTTTACAGTGAAACCAGGAGAAACTTCAAACCGGCACTAGGAAACAGACTGAGAAAGCAGAGAAATAGTTTCTCCTGCAACCCGTTCCCTTGGTGCTAGATGAACGAACGTCTCTCCACTTGCTCAGTTCTGAGAGATAAGTGTGTGTGAAAGCTGTCCTTAACCTAGCTTGTTGATAACACAAAGTTTCTTTTCAGTTGCAAACTCCATTCCATACATATATATGGGGTGGTACTAGCTCCAACTCGGTTTGAAAGTGAAAACTGCAGGAACTTCAAACCGGCACTAGGAAACAGACTGAGAAAGCAGAGAAAAAGTGTCTCCTGCAACCCGTTCCCTTGGTGCTAGATGAACGAACGTCTCTCCACTTGCTCAGTTCTGAGAGATAAGTGTGTGTGAAAGCCGTCCTTCACCTAGCTTGTTGGGAACACAAAGTTTCTTTTCAGTTGCAAACTCCATTCCATACATATATATGGGGAGGTACTAGCTCCAACTCGGTTTTACAGTGAAAACTGCAGGAACTTCAAACCGGCACTAGGAAACAGACTGAGAAAGCAGAGAAAAAGTGTCTCCTGCAACCCGTTCCCTTGGTGCTAGCTGAACGAACGTCTCTCCACTTGCTCAGTTCTGAGAGATAAGTTTGTGTGAAAGCCGCCCTTCACCAATCTTGTTGGGAACACAAAGTTTCTTTTCAGTTACAAACTCCATTCCATACATATATATGGGGAGGTACTAGCTCCAACTCGGTTTCACAGTGTAAACTGCAGGAACTTCAAACCGGCACTAGGAATCAGACTGAGAAAGCAGAGAAAAAGTGTCTCCTGCAACCCGTTCCCTTGGTGCTAGATGAACGAACGTCTCTCCACTTGCTCAGTTCTGAGAGATAACTGTGTGTGAAAGCCGTCCTTCACCTAGCTTGTTGGGAACATAAAGTTTCTTTTAAGTTGCAAACTCCATTCCATACATATATATGGCGAGGTACTAGCTCCAACCCGGTTTGACAGTGAAAACTGCAGGAACTTCATACCGGCACTAGGAAACAGACTGAGAAAGCAGAGAAAAAGTGTCTCCTGCAACCCGTTACCTTGGTGCTAGATGAACGAACGTCTCTCCACTTGCTCAGTTCTGAGAGATAAGTGTGTGTGAAAGCCGTCCTTCACCTAGCTTGTTGGGAACACAAAGTTTCTTTTCAGTTGCAAACTCCATTCCATACATATATATGGGGAGGTACTAGCTCCAACTCGGTTTTACAGTGAAAACTGCAGGAACTTCAAACCGGCACTAGGAAACAGACTGAGAAATCAGAGAAAAAGTGTCTCCTGCAACCCGTTCCCTTGGTGCTAGATGAACGAACGTCTCTCCACTTGCTAATTTCTGAGAGATAAATGTGTGTGAAAGCCGCCCTTCACCTATCTTGTTGGGAACACAAATATTCTTTTCAGTAGCAAACTCCATTCCATATATATATATGGGGAGGTACAAGCTCCAACTCGGTTTTACAGTGAAACCTGGAGAAACTTCAAACCGGCACTAGGAAACAGACTGAGAAAGCAGAGAAATAGTTTCCCCTGCAACCCGTTCCCTTGGTGCTAGATGAACGAACGTCTCTCCACTTGCTCAGTTCTGAGAGATAAGTGTGTGTGAAAGCTGTCCTTAACCTAGGTTGTTGGGAACACAAAGTTTCTTTTCAGTTGCAAACTCCATTCCATATATATATATGGGGTGGTACTAGCTCCAACTCGGTTTGAAAGTGAAAACTGCAGGAACTTCAAACCGACACTAGGAAACAGACTGAGAAAGCAGAGAAAAAGTGTCTCCTGCAACCCGTTCCCTTGGTGCTAGATGAACGAACGTCTCTCCACTTGCTCAGTTCTGAGAGTTAAGTGTGTGTGAAAGCCGTCCTTCACCTAGATTGTTGGGAACACAAAGTTTCTTTTCAGTTGCAACCTCCATTCCATACATATATATGGGGAGGTACTAGCTCCAAATCTGTTTTACAGTGAAAACTGCAGGAACTTCAAACCGGCACTAGGAAACAGACTGAGAAAGCAGAGAAAAAGTGTCTCCTGCAACCCGTTCCCTTGGTGCTAGATGAGCGAACGTCTCTCCACATGCTCAGTTCTGAGAGATACGTGTGTGCGAAAGCCGTACTTCACCTAGCTTGTTGGGAACACAAAGTTTCTTTTCAGTTGCAAACTCCATTCCATACATATATATGGGGAGGTACTAGCTCCAACTCGGTTTTACAATGAAAACTGCAGGAACTTCAAACCGGCACTAGGAAACAGACTGAGAAAGCAGAGAAAAAGTGTCTCCTGCAACCTGTTCCCTTGATGCTAGCTGAACGAACGTCTCTCCACTTGCTCAGTTCTGAGAGATAAGTGTGTGTGAAAGCCGCCCTTCACCTATCTTGTTGGGAACACAAAGATTCTTTTCAGTTGCAAACTCCATTCCATACATATATATGGGGAGGTACAAGCTCCAACTCGGTTTTACAGTGAAAACTGCAGAAACTTCAAACCGGCACTAGGAAACAGACTGAGAAAGCAGAGAAAAAGTTTCTCCTGCAACCAGTTCCCTTGGTGCTAGATGAACGAACGTCTCTCCACTTGCTCAGTTCTGAGAGATAAGTGTGTGTGAAAGCCGTTCTTCACCTAGCTTGTAGGGAACACAAAGTTTCTTTTCAGTTGAAAACACCATTCCAAACATATATATGGGGAGGTACTAGCTCCAACTCTGTTTTACAGTGAAAACTGCAGGAAGATCAAACCGGCACTAGGAAACAGACTGAGAAAGCAGAGAAAAAGTGTCTCCTGCAAACCGTTCCCTTGGTGCTAGATGAACGAACGTCTCTCCACTTGCTCAGTTCTGAGAGATAAGTGTGTGTGAAAGCCGTCCTTCACCTAGCTTGTTGGGAACACAAAGTTTCTTTTCAGTTGCAAACTCCATTCCATACATATATATGGGGAGGTACTAGCTCCAACTCTGTTTTACAGTTAAAACTGCAGGAACTTCAAACCGGTACTAGGAAACAGAGTGAGAAAGCAGAGAAAAAGTGTCTCCTGCAACCCGTTCCCTTGGTGCTAGATGAACGAACGTCTCTCCACTTGCTCAGTTCTGAGAGATAAGTGTGTGTGAAAGCCGTCCTTCACCGAGCTTGTTGGGAACACAAAGTTTATTTTCATTTGCAAACTCCATTCCATACATATATATGAGGAGGTACTAGCTCCAACTCTGTTTTACAGTGAAAACTGCAGGAACTTCAAACCGGCACTAGGAAACAGACTGAGAAAGCAGAGAAAAAGTGTCTCCTGCAACCCATTCCCTTAGTGCTAGATGAACGAACGTCTCTCCACTTGCTCAGTTCTGAGAGATAAGTGTGTGTGAAAGCAGTCCTTCACTTAGCTTGTTGGGAACACAAAGTTTCTTTTCAGTTGCAAACTCCATTCCATATATATATATGGGGAGGTACTAGCTCCAACTCGTTTTCACAGTGTAAACTGCAGGAACTTCAAACCGGCACTAGGAAACAGACTGAGAAAGCAGAGAAAAAGTGTCTCCTGCAACCCGTTCCCTTGGTGCTAGATATACGAAAGTCTCTCTACTTGCTCAGTTCTGTGAGATAAGTGTGTGTGAAAGCCGTCCTTCACCTAGCTTGTTGGTAACACAAAGTTTCTTTTCAGTTGCAAACTCCATTCCATACATATATATGGGGATGTAGTAGTTCCAAATCTGTTTTACAGTGAAAACTGCAGGAACTTCAAACCGGCACTAGGAAACAGACTGAGAAGTCAGAGAAAAAGTGTCTCCTGCAACCCGTTCCCTTGGTGCTAGATGAACGAACGTCTCTCCACTTGCTCAGTTCTGAGAGATAAGTGTGTGTGAAAGCCGTCCTTCACCTAGCTTGTTGGGAACACAAAGTTTCTTTTCAGTTGCAAACTCCATTCCATACATATATATGGGGAGGTACGAGCTCCAACTCGGTTTTACAGTGAAAACTGCAGGAACTTCAAACCGGCACTAGGAAACAGACTGAGAATGCAGAGAAAAAGTGTCTAATGCAACCCGTTCCCTTTGTGTTAGATGAACGAACGTCTCTCCACATGCTCAGTTCTGAGAGATAAGTGTGTGTGAAAGCCGTCCTTCAGCTAGATTGTTGGGAACACAAAGTTTCTTTTCAGTTGCAAACTCCATTCCATACATATATATGGGGAGGTACTAGCTCCAAATCGGTTTTACAGTAAAACTGCAGGAACTTCAAACCGGCAGTAGGAAACAGACTGAGAGCGCATAGAAAAAGTGTCTCCTGCAACCCGTTCCCTTGGTGCTAGCTGAACGAACGTCTCTCCACTTGCACAGTTCTGAGAGATAAGTTTGTGTGAAAGCCGCCCTTCACCAATCTTGTTGGGAACACAAAGTTTCTTTTCAGTTGCAAACTCCATTCCATACATATATATGGGGAGGTACTAGCTCCAACTCGGTTTCACAGTGTAAACTGCAGGAACTTCAAACCGGCACTAGGAAACAGACTGAGAAAGCAGAGAAAAAGTGTCTCCTGCAACCCGTTCCCTTGGTGCTAGATGAACGAACGTCTCTCCACTTGCTAATTTCTGAGAGATAAATGTGTGTGAAAGCCGCCCTTCACCTATCTTGTTGGGAACACAAAGATTCTTTTCAGTAGCAAACTCCATTCCATACATATATATGGGGAGGTACAAGCTCCAACTCGGTTTTACAGTGAAACCAGGAGAAACTTCAAACCGGCACTAGGAAACAGACTGAGAAAGCAGAGAAATAGTTTCTCCTGCAACCCGTTCCCTTGGTGCTAGATGAACGAACGTCTCTCCACTTGCTCAGTTCTGAGAGATAAGTGTGTGTGAAAGCTGTCCTTAACCTAGGTTGTTGGGAACACAAAGTTTCTTTTCAGTTGCAAACTCCATTCCATATATATATATGGGGTGGTACTAGCTCCAACTCGGTTTGAAAGTGAAAACTGCAGGAACTTCAAACCGACACTAGGAAACAGACTGAGAAAGCAGAGAAAAAGTGTCTCCTGCAACCCGTTCCCTTGGTGCTAGATGAACGAACGTCTCTCCACTTGCTCAGTTCTGAGAGTTAAGTGTGTGTGAAAGCCGTCCTTCACCTAGATTGTTGGGAACACAAAGTTTCTTTTCAGTTGCAACCTCCATTCCATACATATATATGGGGAGGTACTAGCTCCAAATCTGTTTTACAGTGAAAACTGCAGGAACTTCAAACCGGCACTAGGAAACAGACTGAGAAAGCAGAGAAAAAGTGTCTCCTGCAACCCGTTCCCTTGGTGCTAGATGAGCGAACGTCTCTCCACATGCTCAGTTCTGAGAGATACGTGTGTGCGAAAGCCGTACTTCACCTAGCTTGTTGGGAACACAAAGTTTCTTTTCAGTTGCAAACCCCATTCCATACATATATATGGGGAGGTACTAGCTCCAACTCGGTTTTACAATGAAAACTGCAGGAACTTCAAACCGGCACTAGGAAACAGACTGAGAAAGCAGAGAAAAAGTGTCTCCTGCAACCTGTTCCCTTGATGCTAGCTGAACGAACGTCTCTCCACTTGCTCAGTTCTGAGAGATAAGTGTGTGTGAAAGCCGCCCTTCACCTATCTTGTTGGGAACACAAAGATTCTTTTCAGTTGCAAACTCCATTCCATACATATATATGGGGAGGTACAAGCTCCAACTCGGTTTTACAGTGAAAACTGCAGAAACTTCAAACCGGCACTAGGAAACAGACTGAGAAAGCAGAGAAAAAGTTTCTCCTGCAACCAGTTCCCTTGGTGCTAGATGAACGAACGTCTCTCCACTTGCTCAGTTCTGAGAGATAAGTGTGTGTGAAAGCCGTTCTTCACCTAGCTTGTAGGGAACACAAAGTTTCTTTTCAGTTGAAAACACCATTCCAAACATATATATGGGGAGGTACTAGCTCCAACTCTGTTTTACAGTGAAAACTGCAGGAAGATCAAACCGGCACTAGGAAACAGACTGAGAAAGCAGAGAAAAAGTGTCTCCTGCAAACCGTTCCCTTGGTGCTAGATGAACGAACGTCTCTCCACTTGCTCAGTTCTGAGAGATAAGTGTGTGTGAAAGCCGTCCTTCACCTAGCTTGTTGGGAACACAAAGTTTCTTTTCAGTTGCAAACTCCATTCCATACATATATATGGGGAGGTACTAGCTCCAACTCTGTTTTACAGTTAAAACTGCAGGAACTTCAAACCGGTACTAGGAAACAGAGTGAGAAAGCAGAGAAAAAGTGTCTCCTGCAACCCGTTCCCTTGGTGCTAGATGAACGAACGTCTCTCCACTTGCTCAGTTCTGAGAGATAAGTGTGTGTGAAAGCCGTCCTTCACCGAGCTTGTTGGGAACACAAAGTTTATTTTCATTTGCAAACTCCATTCCATACATATATATGAGGAGGTACTAGCTCCAACTCTGTTTTACAGTGAAAACTGCAGGAACTTCAAACCGGCACTAGGAAACAGACTGAGAAAGCAGAGAAAAAGTGTCTCCTGCAACCCATTCCCTTAGTGCTAGATGAACGAACGTCTCTCCACTTGCTCAGTTCTGAGAGATAAGTGTGTGTGAAAGCAGTCCTTCACTTAGCTTGTTGGGAACACAAAGTTTCTTTTCAGTTGCAAACTCCATTCCATACATATATATGGGGAGGTACTAGCTCCAACTCGTTTTCACAGTGTAAACTGCAGGAACTTCAAACCGGCACTAGGAAACAGACTGAGAAAGCAGAGAAAAAGTGTCTCCTGCAACCCGTTCCCTTGGTGCTAGATATACGAAAGTCTCTCTACTTGCTCAGTTCTGTGAGATAAGTGTGTGTGAAAGCCGTCCTTCACCTAGCTTGTTGGTAACACAAAGTTTCTTTTCAGTTGCAAACTCCATTCCATACATATATATGGGGATGTAGTAGTTCCAAATCTGTTTTACAGTGAAAACTGCAGGAACTTCAAACCGGCACTAGGAAACAGACTGAGAAGTCAGAGAAAAAGTGTCCCCTGCAACCCGTTCCCTTGGTGCTAGATGAACGAACGTCTCTCCACTTGCTCAGTTCTGAGAGATAAGTGTGTGTGAAAGCCGTCCTTCACCTAGCTTGTTGGGAACACAAAGTTTCTTTTCAGTTGCAAACTCCATTCCATACATATATATGGGGAGGTACGAGCTCCAACTCGGTTTTACAGTGAAAACTGCAGGAACTTCAAACCGGCACTAGGAAACAGACTGAGAATGCAGAGAAAAAGTGTCTAATGCAACCCGTTCCCTTTGTGTTAGATGAACGAACGTCTCTCCACATGCTCAGTTCTGAGAGATAAGTGTGTGTGAAAGCCGTCCTTCAGCTAGATTGTTGGGAACACAAAGTTTCTTTTCAGTTGCAAACTCCATTCCATACATATATATGGGGAGGTACTAGCTCCAAATCGGTTTTACAGTAAAACTGCAGGAACTTCAAACCGGCAGTAGGAAACAGACTGAGAGCGCATAGAAAAAGTGTCTCCTGCAACCCGTTCCCTTGGTGCTAGCTGAACGAACGTCTCTCCACTTGCACAGTTCTGAGAGATAAGTTTGTGTGAAAGCCGCCCTTCACCAATCTTGTTGGGAACACAAAGTTTCTTTTCAGTTGCAAACTCCATTCCATACATATATATGGGGAGGTACTAGCTCCAACTCGGTTTCACAGTGTAAACTGCAGGAACTTCAAACCGGCACTAGGAAACAGACTGAGAAAGCAGAGAAAAAGTGTCTCCTGCAACCCGTTCCCTTGGTGCTAGATGAACGAACGTCTCTCCACTTGCTCAGTTCTGAGAGATACCTGTGTGTGAAAGCCGTCCTTCACCTAGCTTGTTGGTAACACAAAGTTTCTTTTAAGTTGCAAACTCCATTCCATACATATATATGGCGAGGTACTAGCTCCAACCCGGTTTGACAGTGAAAACTGCAGGAACTTCAAACCGGCACTAGGAAACAGACTGAGAAAGCAGAGAAAAAGTGTCTCCTGCAACCCGTTCCCTTGGTGCTAGATGAACGAACGTCTCTCCACTTGCTCAGTTCTGAGAGATAAGTGTGTGTGAAAGCCGTCCTTCACCTAGCTTGTTGGGAACACAAAGTTTCTTTTCAGTTGCAAACTCCATTCCATACATATATATGGGGAGGTACTAGCTCCAACTCGGTTTTACAGTGAAAACTGCAGGAACTTCAAACCGGCACTAGGAAACAGACTGAGAAATCAGAGAAAAAGTGTCTCCTGCAACCCGTTCCCTTGGTGCTAGATGAACGAACGTCTCTCCACTTGCTAATTTCTGAGAGATAAATGTGTGTGAAAGCCGCCCTTCACCTATCTTGTTGGGAACACAAAGATTCTTTTCAGTAGCAAACTCCATTCCATACATATATATGGGGAGGTACAAGCTCCAACTCGGTTTTACAGTGAAACCAGGAGAAACTTCAAACCGGCACTAGGAAACAGACTGAGAAAGCAGAGAAATAGTTTCTCCTGCAACCCGTTCCCTTGGTGCTAGATGAACGAACGTCTCTCCACTTGCTCAGTTCTGAGAGATAAGTGTGTGTGAAAGCTGTCCTTAACCTAGCTTGTTGATAACACAAAGTTTCTTTTCAGTTGCAAACTCCATTCCATACATATATATGGGGTGGTACTAGCTCCAACTCGGTTTGAAAGTGAAAACTGCAGGAACTTCAAACCGGCACTAGGAAACAGACTGAGAAAGCCGAGAAAAAGTGTCTCCTGCAACCCGTTCCCTTGGTGCTAGATGAACGAACGTCTCTCCACTTGCTCAGTTCTGAGAGATAAGTGTGTGTGAAAGCCGTCCTTCACCTAGCTTGTTGGGAACACAAAGTTTCTTTTCAGTTGCAAACTCCATTCCATACATATATATGGGGAGGTACTAGCTCCAACTCGGTTTTACAGTGAAAACTGCAGGAACTTCAAACCGGCACTAGGAAACAGACTGAGAAATCAGAGAAAAAGTGTCTCCTGCAACCCGTTCCCTTGGTGCTAGATGAACGAACGTCTCTCCACTTGCTAATTTCTGAGAGATAAAAGTGTGTGAAAGCCGCCCTTCACCTATCTTGTTGGGAACACAAAGATTCTTTTCAGTAGCAAACTCCATTCCATACATATATATGGGGAGGTACAAGCTCCAACTCGGTTTTACAGTGAAACCTGGAGAAACTTCAAACCGGCACTAGGAAACAGACTGAGAAAGCAGAGAAATAGTTTCTCCTGCAACCCGTTCCCTTGGTGCTAGATGAACGAACGTCTCTCCACTTGCTCAGTTCTGAGAGATAAGTGTGTGTGAAAGCTGTCCTTAACCTAGCTTGTTGATAACACAAAGTTTCTTTTCAGTTGCAAACTCCATTCCATACATATATATGGGGTGGTACTAGCTCCAACTCGGTTTGAAAGTGAAAACTGCAGGAACTTCCAACCGGCACTAGGAAACAGACTGAGAAAGCAGAGAAAAAGTGTCTCCTGCAACCCGTTCCCTTGGTGCTAGATGAACGAAGGTCTCTCCACTTGCTCAGTTCTGAGAGTTAAGTGTGTGTGAAAGCCGTCCTTCACCTAGATTGTTGGGAACACAAAGTTTCTTTTCAGTTGCAACCTCCATTCCATACATATATATGGGGAGGTACTAGCTCCAACTCTGTTTTACAGTGAAAACTGCAGGAACTTCAAACCGGCACTAGGAAACAGACAGAGAAAGCAGAGAAAAAGTGTCTACTGCAACCCGTTCCCTTGGTGCTAGATGAACGAACGTCTCTCCACTTGCTCAGTTCTGAGAGATAAGTGTGTGTGAAAGCCGTCCTTCACCTAGCTTGTTGGGAACACAAAGTTTCTTTTCAGTTGCAAACTCCATTCCATACATATATATGGGGAGGTACTAGCTACAACTCTGTTTTACAGTGAAAACTGCAGGAACTTCCAACCGGCACTAGGAAACAGACTGAGAAAGCAGAGAAATATGTCTCCTGCAACCCGTTCCCTTGGTGCTAGATGAGCGAACGTCTCTCCACATGCTCAGTTCTGAGAGATACGTGTGTGCGAAAGCCGTACTTCACCTATCTTGTTGGGAACACAAAGTTTCTTTTCAGTTGCAAACTCCATTCCATACATATATATGGGGAGGTACTAGCTCCAACTCGGTTTTACAATGAAAACTGCAGGAACTTAAAACCGGCACTAGGAAACAGACTGAGAAAGCAGAGAAAAAGTGTCTCCTGCAACCTTTTCCCTTGATGCTAGCTGAACGAACGTCTCTCCACTTGCTCAGTTCTGAGAGATAAGTGTGTGTGAAAGCCGCCCTTCACCTATCTTGTTGGGAACACAAAGATTCTTTTCAGTTGCAAACTCCATTCCATACATATATATGGGGAGGTACAAGCTCCAACTCGGTTTTACAGTGAAAACTGCAGAAACTTCAAACCGGCACTAGGAAACAGACTGAGAAAGCAGAGAAAAAGTTTCTCCTGCAACCAGTTCCCTTGGTGCTAGATGAACGAACGTCTCTCCACTTGCTCAGTTCTGAGAGATAAGTTTGTGTGAAAGCCGTCCTTCACCTAGCTTGTAGGGAACACACAGTTTCTTTTCAGTTGCAAACAACATTCCAAACATATATATGGGGAGGTACTAGCTCCAACTCTGTTTTACAGTGAAAACTGCAGGAAGTTCAGACCGGCACTAGGAAACAGACTGAGAAAGCAGAGAAATAGTGTCTCCTGCAAACCGTTCCCTTGGTGCTAGATGAATGAACGTCTCTCCACTTGCTCAGTTCTGAGAATTAAGTGTGTGTGAAAGCCGTCCTTCACCTAGCTTGTTGGGAACACAAAGTTTCTTTTCAGTTGCAAACTCCATTCCATACATATATATGGGGAGGTACTAGCTCCAACTCTGTTTTACAGTGAAAACTGCAGGAACTTCAAACCGGTACTAGGAAACAGAGTGAGAAAGTAGAGAAAAAGTGTCTCCTGCAACCCGTTCCCTTGGTGCTAGATGAACGAACGTCTCTCCACTTGCTCAGTTCTGAGAGATAAGTGTGTGTGAAAGCCGTCCTTCACCAAGCTTGTTGGGAACACAAAGATTCTTTTCAGTTGCAAACTCCATTCCATACATATATATGGGGAGTTAGTAGCTCCAACTCGGTTTAACAGTGAAAACTGCAGGAACTTCAAACCGGCACTAGGAAACACACTGAGAAAGCAGAGAAAAAGTGTCTCCTGCAACCCGTTCCCTTGGTGCTAGATGAACGAACGTCTCTCCACTTGCTCAGTTCTGAGAGATAAGTGTGTGTGAAAGCCGTCCTTCACCTAGCTTGTTGGGAACACAAAGTTTCTTTCCAGTATCAAACACCATTCCATAAATATATATGGGGAGGTACTAGCTCCAATTCGGCTTTACAGTGAAAACTGCAGGAACTTCAAACCGGCACTAGGAAACAGACTGAGAAAGCAGAGAAAAAGTGTCTCCTGCAAACCGTTCCCTTGGTGCTAGATGAACGAACGTCTCTCCACTTGCTCAGTTCTGAGAGATAAGTGTGTGTTAAAGCCGTCCTTCACCTAGCTTGTTGGGAACACAAAGTTTCTTTTCAGTAGCAAACTCTAATCCATACATATATATGGGGAGGTACTAGCTCCAACTCGGTTTTACAGTGAAAACTGCAGGAACTTCAAACCGGCACTAGGAAACAGACTGAGAAGGCAGAGAAAAAGTGTCTCCTGCAACCCGTTCCCTTGGTACTAGATGAACGAACGTCTCTCCCCTTGCTCAGTTCTGAGAGATAATTGTGTGTGAAAGCCGTCCTTCACCTAGCTTGTTGGGAACACAAAGTTTCTTTTCAGTTGCAAACTCCATTCCATACATATATATGGGGAGGTACTAGCTCCAACTCGGTTTTACAGTGAAAACTGCAGGAACTTCAAACCGGCACTAGAAAACAGTCTGAGAAAGCAGAGAAAAAGTGTCTCCTGCAACCCGTTCCCTTGGTGCTAGATGAACGAACGTCTCTCCACTTGCTCAGTTCTGAGAGATACGTGTGTGCGAAAGCCGCCCTTCACCTATCTTGTTGGGAACACAAAGATTCTTTTCAGTTGCAAACTCCATTCCATACATATATATGGGGTGGTACTAGCTCCAACTCGGTTTCACAGTGTAAACTGCAGGAACTTCAAACCGGCACTAGGAAACAGACTGAGAAAGTAGAGAAATAGTGTCTCCTGCATCCCGTTCCCTTGGTGCTAGATGAACGAACGTCTCTCCACATGCTCACTTCTGAGAGATAACTGTGTGTGAAAGCAGTCCTTCACCTATTTTGTTGGGAACACAAAGTTTCTTTTCAGTTGCAAACACCATTCCATACATATATATGGGGACGTACTAGCTCCAACTCTGTTTTACAGTGAAAACTGCAGGAACTTCAAACCTGCACTAGGAAACAGACTGAGAAAGCAGAGAAAAAGTGTCTCCTTCAACCCGTTCCCTTGGTGCTAGATGAACGAACGTCTCTCCACTTGCTCAGTTCTGAGAGATACCTGTGTGTGAAAGCCGTCCTTCACCTAGCTTGTTGGGAACACAAAGTTTCTTTTCAGTTGCAAACTCCTTTCCATACATATATATGGGGAGGTACTAGCTCCAACCCTGTTTTACAGTGAAAACTGCAGGAACTTCAAACTAGCACTAGGAAACAGACTGAGAAAGCAGAGAAAAAGTGTCCCCTGCAACCCGTTCCCTTGGTGCTAGATGAACGAACGTCTCTCCACTTGCTCAGTTCTGAGAGATAAGTGTGTGTGAAAGCCGTCCTTCACTTAGCTTGTTGGGAACACAAAGTTTCTTTTAAGTTGCAAACTCCATTCCATACATATATATGGCGAGGTACTAGCTCCAACCCGGTTTGACAGTGAAAACTGCAGGAACTTCAAACCGGCACTAGGAAACAGACTGAGAAAGCAGAGAAAAAGTGTCTCCTGCAACCCGTTCCCTTGGTGCTAGATGAACGAACGTCTCTCCACTTGCTAATTTCTGAGATATAAATGTGTGTGAAAGCCGCCCTTCACCTATCTTGTTGGGAACACAAAGATTCTTTTCAGTTGCAAACTCCATTCCATACATATATATGGGGAGGTACTAGCTCCAAATCGGTTTAACAGTGAAAACTGCAGGAACTTCAAACCGGCACTAGGAAACAGACAGAGAAAATAGAGAAAATGTGTCTCCTGCAACCCGTTCCCTTGGTGCTTGATGAACGAACGTCTCTCCAGTTGCTCAGTTCTGAGAGATAAGTGTGTGTGAAAGCCTTCCTTCACCTAGCTTGTTGGGAACACAAAGTTTCTTTTCAGTATCAAACAATATTCCATAAATATATATGGGGAGGTACTAGCTCCAACTCGGTTTTACAGTGAAAACTGCAGGAACTTCAAACCGGCACTAGGAAACAGACTGAGAAAGCAGAGAAAAAGTGTCTCCTGCAAACCGTTCCCTTGGTGCTAGATGAACGAACGTCCCTCCACTTGCTCAGTTCTGAGAGATAAGTGTGTGTTAAAGCCGTCCTTCACCTAGCTTGTTGGGAACACAAAGTTTCTTTTCAGTTGCAAACTCCAATCCATACATATATATGGGGAGGTACTAGCTCCAACTCGGTTTTACAGTGAAAACTGCAGGAACTTCAAACCGGCACTAGGAAACAGACTGAGGAAGCAGAGAAAAAGTGTCTCCTGCAACCCTTTCCCTTGGTGCTAGATGAACGAACGTCTCTCCACTTGCTCAGTTCTGAGAGATAAGTGTGTGTGAAAGCCGTCCTTCACCTAGCTTGTTGGGAACACAAAGATTCTTTTCAGTTGCAAACTCCATTCCATACATATATATGGGGAGGTACAAGCTCCAACTCGGTTTTACAGTGAAAACTGCAGGAACTTCAAACCGGCACTAGGAAACACACTGAGGAAGCAGAGAAAAAGTGTCTCCTGCAACCCGTTCCCTTTGTGCTAGATGAACGAACGTCTCTCCACTTGCTCAGTTCTGAGAGATAAGTGTGTGTGAAAGCCGTCCTTCACCTAGCTTGTTGGGAACACAAAGTTTCTTTTCAGTTGCAAACTCCATTCCATACATATATATGGGGAGGTACTAGCTCCAACTCTGTTTTACAGTGAAAACTGCAGGAACTTCAAACCGGTACTAGGAAACAGAGTGAGAAAGTAGAGAAAAATTGTCTCCTGCATCCCGTTCCCTTGGTGCTAGATGAACGAACGTCTCTCCACTTGCTCAGTTCTGAGAGATAAGTGTGTGTGAAAGCCGTCCTTCACCAAGCTTGTTGGGAACACAAAGATTCTTTTCAGTTGCAAACTCCATTCCATACATATATATGGGGAGTTAGTAGCTCCAACTCGGTTTAACAGTGAAAACTGCAGGAACTTCAAACCGGCACTAGGAAACAGACAGAGAAAATAGAGAAAAAGTGTCTCCTGCAAACCGTTCCCTTGGTGCTAGATGAACGAACGTCTCTCCACTTGCTCAGTTCTGAGAGATAATTGTGTGTTAAAGCCGTCCTTCACCTAGCTTGTTGGGAACACAAAGTTTCTTTTCAGTTGCAAACTCTAATCCATACATATATATGGGGAGGTACTAGCTCCAACTCGGTTTTACAGTGAAAACTGCAGAAACTTCAAACCGGCACTAGGAAACAGACTGAGAAGGCAGTGAAAAAGTGTCTCCTGCAACCCGTTCCCTTGGTGCTAGATGAACGAACGTCTCTCCCCTTGCTCAGTTCTGAGAGATATGTGTGTGTGAAAGCCGTCCTTCACCTAGCTTGTTGGGAACACAAAGTTTCTTTTCAGTTGCAAACTCCATTCCATACATATATATGGGGAAGTACTAGCTCCAACTCGGTTTTACAGTGAAAACTGCAGGAACTTCAAACCGGCACTAGGAAACAGTCTGAGAAAGCAGAGAAAAAGTGTCTCCTGCAACCCGTTCCCTTGGTGCTAGATGAACGAACGTCTCTCCACTTGCTCAGTTCTGAGAGATACGTGTGTGCGAAAGCCGCACTTCACCTATCTTGTTGGGAACACAAAGATTCTTTTCAGTTGCAAACTCCATTCCATACATATATATGGGGAGGTACTAGCTCCAACTCGGTTTCACAGTGTAAACTGCAGGAACTTCAAACCGGCACTAGGAAACAGACTGAGAAAGCAGAGAAAAAGTGTCTCCTGCAACCCGTTCCCTTGGTGCTAGATGAACGAACGTCTCTCCACTTTCTAATTTCTGAGAGAAAGATGTGTGTGAAAGCCGCCCTTCACCTATCTTGTTGGGACACAAAGATTCTTTTCAGTTGCAAACTCCATTCCATATATATATATGGGGAGTTAGTAGCTCCAACTCGGTTTAACAGTGAAAACTGCAGGAACTTCAAACCGGCACTAGGAAACAGACAGAGAAAATAGAGAAAAAGTGTCTCCAGCAACCCGTTCCCTTGGTGTTGATGAACGAACGTCTCTCCAGTTGCTCAGTTCTGAGAGATAAGTGTGTGTGAAAGCCGTCCTTCACCTAGCTTGTTGGGAACACAAAGTTCCTTTTCAGTTGCAAACTCCATTCCATACATATATATGGGGAGTTACTAGCTCGAATTCTGTTTGACAGTGAAAACTGCAGGAACTTCAAACCGGCACTAGGAAACAGTCTGAGAAAGCAGAGAAAAAGTGTCTCCTGAAAAACGTTCCCTTGCTGCTAGATGTACGAACGTCTCTCCACTTGCTCAGTTCTGAGAGATAAGTGTGTGTGAAAGCCGTCCTTCACCTAGCTTGTTGGGAACACAAAGTTTCTTTTCAGTTGCAAACTCCATTCCATACATATATATGGGGAGGTACAAGCTCCAACTCGGTTTTACAGTGAAAACTGCAGGAACTTCAAACCGGCACTTGGAAACAGACTGAGAAAGCAGAGAAATAGTGTCTCCTGCAACCCGTTCCCTTGGTGCTAGATGAACGAACGTCTCTCCACTTGCTCAGTTCTGAGAGATAAGTGTGTGTGAAAGCCGTCCTTCACCTAGCTTGTTGGGAACACAAAGATTCTTTTCAGTTGCAAACTCCAATCCATACATATATATGGGGTGGTATTAGCTCCAACTCGGTTTGACAGTGAAAACTGCAGGAACTTCAAACCGGCACTAGGAAACAGTCTGAGAAAGCAGAGAAAAAGTGTCTCCTGCAACCCGTTCCCTTGGTGCTAGATGAACGAACGTCTCTCCCCTTGCTCAGTTCTGAAAGATAAGTGTGTGTGAAAGCCGTCCTTCACCTAGCTTGTTGGGAACACAAAGTTTCTTTTCAGTTGCAAACTCCATTCCATACATATATATGGGGAGGTACTAGCTCCAACTCGGTTTTACAGTGAAAACTGCAGGAACTTCAAACCGGCACTTGGAAACAGACTGAGAAAGCAGAGAAATAGTGTCTCCTGCAACCCGTTCCCTTGGTGCTAGATGAACGAACGTCTCTCCACTTGCTCAGTTCTGAGAGATAAGTGTGTGTGAAAGCCGTCCTTCACCTAGCTTGTTGGGAACACAAAGTTTCTTTTCAGTTGCAAACTCCACTCCATACATATATATGGGGAGGCACTAGCTCCAACTCGGTTTGACAGTGAAAACTGCAGGAACTTCAAACCGGCACTAGGAAACAGACAGAGAAAGCAGAGAAATAGTGTCTCCGGCAACCCGTTCCCTTGGTGCTAGATGAACGAACGTCTCTCCACTTGCTCAGTTCTGAGAGATAAGTGTGTGTGAAAGCCGTCCTTCACCTAGCTTGTTGGGAACACAAAGTTTCTTTTCAGTTGCAAACTCCATTCCATACATATATATGGGGAGGTACTAGCTCCAACTCTGTTTTACAGTGAAAACTGCAGGAACTTCAAACCGGCACTAGGAAACAGACTGAGAAAGCAGAGAAAAAGTGTCTCCTGCAACCCGTTCCCTTGGTGCTAGATGAGCGAAAGTCTCTCCACTTGCTCAGTTCTGAGAGATACGTGTGTGCGAAAGCCGTCCTTCACCTAGCTTGTTGGGAACACAAAGTTTCCTTTCAGTTGCAAACTCCATTCCATACATATATATGGGGAGGTACTAGCTCCAACTTGGTTTTACAGTGACAACTGCAGGAACTTCAAACCGGCACTAGGAAACAGACTGAGAAAGCAGAGAAAAAGTGTCTCCTGCATCCTGTTCCCTTGGTGCTAGCTGAACGAACGTCTCTCCACTTGCTCAGTTCTGAGAGATAAGTGTGTGTGAAAGCCGCCCTTCACCTATCTTGTTGGGAACACAAAGATTCTTTTCAGTTGCAAACTCCATTCCATACATATATATGGGGAGGTACAAGCTCCAACTCGGTTTTAAAGTGAAAACTCCAGAAACTTCAAACCGGCACTAGGAAACAGACTGAGAATGCAGAGAAAAAGTTTCTCCTGCAACCCGTACACTTGGTGCTAGATGAACGAACGTCTCTCCACTTGCTCAGTTCTGAGAGATAAGTGTGTGTGAAGGCCGTCCTTCACCTAGCTTGTAGGGAACACAAAGTTTCTTTTCAGTTGCAAACACCATTCCAAACATATATATGGGTAGGTACTAGCTCCAACTCTGTTTTACAGTGAAAACTGCAGGAACTTCAAACCGGCACTAGGAAACAGACTGAGAAAGCAGAGAAAAAGTGTCTCCTGCAACCCGTTCCCTTGGTGCTAGATGAACGAACGTCTCTCCACTTGCTCAGTTCTGAGAGATAAGTGTGTGTGAAAGCCGTCCTTCACCTAGCTTGTTGGGAACACAAAGTTTCTTTTCAGTTGCAAACTCCATTCCATACATATATATGGGGAGGTACTAGCTCCAACTATGTTTTACAGTGAAAACTGCAGGAACTTCAAACCGGTACTAGGAAACAGATTGAGAAAGCAGAGAAAAAGTGTCTCCTGCAACCCGTTCCCTTGGTGCTAGATGAACGAACGTCTCTCCACTTGCTCAGTTCTGAGAGATAAGTGTGTGTGAAAGCCGTCCTTCACCTAGCTTGTTGGGAACACAAAGTTTCTTTTCAGTTGCAAACTCCATTCCATACATATATATGGGGAGGTACTAGCTCCAACTCTGTTTTACAGTGAAAACTGCAGGAACTTCAAACCGGCACTAGGAAACAGACTGAGAAAGCAGAGAAAAAGTGTCTCCTGCAACCCGTTCCCTTGGTGCTAGATGAGCGAACGTCTCTCCACTTGCTCAGTTCTGAGAGATACGTGTGTGCGAAAGCCGTCCTTCACCTAGCTTGTTGGGAACACAAAGTTTCTTTTCAGTATCAAACACCATTCCATAAATATATATGGGGAGTTTCTAGCTCCAACTCGGTTTTACAGTGAAAACTGCAGGATCTTCAAACCGGCACTAGGAAACAGACTGAGAAAGCAGAGAATAAGTGTCTCCTGCAAACCGTTCCCTTGGTGCTAGATGAACGAACGTCTCTCCACTAGCTCAGTTCTGAGAGATAAGTGTGTGTTAAAGCCGTCCTTCACCTAGCTTGTTGGGAACACAAAGTTTCTTTTCAGTTGCAAACTCCAATCCATACATATATATGGGGAGGTACTAGCTCCAACTCGGTTTTACAGTGAAAATTGCAGGAACTTCAAACCGGCACTAGGAAACAGACTGAGGAAGCAGAGAAAAAGTGTCTCCTGCAACACGTTCCCTTGGTGCTAGATGAACGAACGTCTCTCCACTTTCTCAGTTCTGAGAGATAAGTGTGTGTGAAAGCCGTCCTTCACCTAGCTTGTTGGGAACACAAAGTTTCTTTTCAGTTGCAAACTCCATTCCATACATATATATGGGGTGGTACTAGCTCCAACTCGGTTTGACAGTGAAAACTGCAGGAACTTCAAACCGGCACTAGGAAACAGACTGAGAAAGCAGAGAAAAAGTGTCTCCTTCAACCCGTTCCCTTGGTGCTAGATGAACGAACGTCTCTCCACTTGCTCAGTTCTGAGAGATACCTGTGTGTGAAAGCCGTCCTTCACCTAGCTTGTTGGGAACACAAAGTTTCTTTTCAGTTGCAAACTCCTTTCCATACATATATATGGGGAGGTACTAGCTCCAACTCTGTTTTACAGTGAAAACTGCAGGAACTTCAAACCAGCACTAGGAAACAGACTGAGAAAGCAGAGAAAAAGTGTCCCCTGCAACACGTTCCCTTCGTGCTAGATGAACGAACGTCTCTCCACTTGCTCAGTTCTGAGAGATAAGTGTGTGTGAAAGCCGTCCTTCACTTATCTTGTTGGGAACACAAAGTTTCTTTTAAGTTGCAAACTCCATTCCATACATATATATGGCGAGGTACTAGCTCCAACCCGGTTTGACAGTGAAAACTGCAGGAACTTCAAACCGGCACTAGGAAACAGACTGAGAAAGCAGAGAAAAAGTGTCTCCTGCAACCCGTTCCCTTGGTGCTAGATGAACGAACGTCTCTCCACTTTCTAATTTCTGAGAGAAAGGTGTGTGTGAAAGCCGCCCTTCACCTATCTTGTTGGGACACAAAGATTCTTTTCAGTTGCAAACTCCATTCCATATATATATATGGGGAGTTAGTAGCTCCAACTCGGTTTAACAGTGAAAACTGCAGGAACTTCAAACCGGCACTAGGAAACAGACAGAGAAAATAGAGAAAAAGTGTCTCCAGCAACCCGTTCCCTTGGTGTTGATGAACGAACGTCTCTCCAGTTGCTCAGTTCTGAGAGATAAGTGTGTGTGAAAGCCGTCCTTCACCTAGCTTGTTGGGAACACAAAGTTCCTTTTCAGTTGCAAACTCCATTCCATACATATATATGGGGAGTTACTAGCTCCAATTCTGTTTGACAGTGAAAACTGCAGGAACTTCAAACCGGCACTAGGAAACAGTCTGAGAAAGCAGAGAAAAAGTGTCTCCTGAAAAACGTTCCCTTGCTGCTAGATGTACGAACGTCTCTCCACTTGCTCAGTTCTGAGAAATAAGTGTGTGTGAAAGCCGTCCTTCACCTAGCTTGTTGGGAACACAAAGTTTCTTTTCAGTTGCAAACTCCATTCCATACATATATATGGGGAGGTACAAGCTCCAACTCGGTTTTACAGTGAAAACTGCAGGAACTTCAAACCGGCACTTGGAAACAGACTGAGAAAGCAGAGAAATAGTGTCTCCTGCAACCCGTTCCCTTGGTGCTAGATGAACGAACGTCTCTCCACTTGCTCAGTTCTGAGAGATAAGTGTGTGTGAAAGCCGTCCTTCACCTAGCTTGTTGGGAACACAAAGATTCTTTTCAGTTGCAAACACCAATCCATACATATATATGGGGTGGTATTAGCTCCAACTCGGTTTGACAGTGAAAACTGCAGGAACTTCAAACCGGCACTAGGAAACAGTCTGAGAAAGCAGAGAAAAAGTGTCTCCTGCAACCCGTTCCCTTGGTGCTAGATGAACGAACGTCTCTCCCCTTGCTCAGTTCTGAGAGATAAGTGTGTGTGAAAGCCGTCCTTCACCTAGCTTGTTGGGAACACAAAGTTTCTTTTCAGTTGCAAACTCCATTCCATACATATATATGGGGAGGTACTAGCTCCAACTCGGTTTTACAGTGAAAACTGCAGGAACTTCAAACCGGCACTTGGAAACAGACTGAGAAAGCAGAGAAATAGTGTCTCCTGCAACCCGTTCCCTTGGTGCTAGATGAACGAACGTCTCTCCACTTGCTCAGTTCTGAGAGATAAGTGTGTGTGAAAGCCGTCCTTCACCTAGCTTGTTGGGAACACAAAGTTTCTTTTCAGTTGCAAACTCCACTCCATACATATATATGGGGAGGCACTAGCTCCAACTCCGTTTGACAGTGAAAACTGCAGGAACTTCAAACCGGCACTAGGAAACAGACAGAGAAAGCAGAGAAATAGTGTCTCCGGCAACCCGTTCCCTTGGTGCTAGATGAACGAACGTCTCTCCACTTGCTCAGTTCTGAGAGATAAGTGTGTGTGAAAGCCGTCCTTCACCTAGCTTGTTGGGAACACAAAGTTTCTTTTCAGTTGCAAACTCCATTCCATACATATATATGGGGAGGTACTAGCTCCAACTCTGTTTTACAGTGAAAACTGCAGGAACTTCAAACCGGCACTAGGAAACAGACTGAGAAAGCAGAGATAAAGTGTCTCCTGCAACCCGTTCCCTTGGTGCTAGATGAGCGAACGTCTCTCCACTTGCTCAGTTCTGAGAGATACGTGTGTGCGAAAGCCGTCCTTCACCTAGCTTGTTGGGAACACAAAGTTTCCTTTCAGTTGCAAACTCCATTCCATACATATATATGGGGAGGTACTAGCTCCAACTTGGTTTTACAGTGACAACTGCAGGAACTTCAAACCGGCACTAGGAAACAGACTGAGAAAGCAGAGAAAAAGTGTCTCCTGCATCCTGTTCCCTTGGTGCTAGCTGAACGAACGTCTCTCCACTTGCTCAGTTCTGAGAGATAAGTGTGTGTGAAAGCCGCCCTTCACCTATCTTGTTGGGAACACAAAGATTCTTTTCAGTTGCAAACTCCATTCCATACATATATATGGGGAGGTACAAGCTCCAACTCGGTTTTAAAGTGAAAACTCCAGAAACTTCAAACCGGCACTAGGAAACAGACTGAGAATGCAGAGAAAAAGTTTCTCCTGCAACCCGTACACTTGGTGCTAGATGAACGAACGTCTCTCCACTTGCTCAGTTCTGAGAGATAAGTGTGTGTGAAGGCCGTCCTTCACCTAGCTTGTAGGGAACACAAAGTTTCTTTTCAGTTGCAAACACCATTCCAAACATATATATGGGTAGGTACTAGCTCCAACTCTGTTTTACAGTGAAAACTGCAGGAACTTCAAACCGGCACTAGGAAACAGACTGAGAAAGCAGAGAAAAAGTGTCTCCTGCAACCCGTTCCCTTGGTGCTAGATGAACGAACGTCTCTCCACTTGCTCAGTTCTGAGAGATAAGTGTGTGTGAAAGCCGTCCTTCACCTAGCTTGTTGGGAACACAAAGTTTCTTTTCAGTTGCAAACTCCATTCCATACATATATATGGGGAGGTACTAGCTCCAACTATGTTTTACAGTGAAAACTGCAGGAACTTCAAACCGGTACTAGGAAACAGATTGAGAAAGCAGAGAAAAAGTGTCTCCTGCAACCCGTTCCCTTGGTGCTAGATGAACGAACGTCTCTCCACTTGCTCAGTTCTGAGAGATAAGTGTGTGTGAAAGCCGTCCTTCACCTAGCTTGTTGGGAACACAAAGATTCTTTTCAGTTGCAAACTCCATTCCATACATATATATGGGGAGGTACTAGCTCCAACTCTGTTTTACAGTGAAAACTGCAGGAACTTCAAACCGGCACTAGGAAACAGACTGAGAAAGCAGAGAAAAAGTGTCTCCTGCAACCCGTTCCCTTGGTGCTAGATGAGCGAACGTCTCTCCACTTGCTCAGTTCTGAGAGATACGTGTGTGCGAAAGCCGTCCTTCACCTAGCTTGTTGGGAACACAAAGTTTCTTTTCAGTATCAAACACCATTCCATAAATATATATGGGGAGTTTCTAGCTCCAACTCGGTTTTACAGTGAAAACTGCAGGAACTTCAAACCGGCACTAGGAAACAGACTGAGAAAGCAGAGAATAAGTGTCTCCTGCAAACCGTTCCCTTGGTGCTAGATGAACGAACGTCTCTCCACTAGCTCAGTTCTGAGAGATAAGTGTGTGTTAAAGCCGTCCTTCACCTAGCTTGTTGGGAACACAAAGTTTCTTTTCAGTTGCAAACTCCAATCCATACATATATATGGGGAGGTACTAGCTCCAACTCGGTTTTACAGTGAAAATTGCAGGAACTTCAAACCGGCACTAGGAAACAGACTGAGGAAGCAGAGAAAAAGTGTCTCCTGCAACACGTTCCCTTGGTGCTAGATGAACGAACGTCTCTCCACTTTCTCAGTTCTGAGAGATAAGTGTGTGTGAAAGCCGTCCTTCACCTAGCTTGTTGGGAACACAAAGTTTCTTTTAAGTTGCAAACTCCATTCCATACATATATATGGGGTGGTACTAGCTCCAACTCGGTTTGACAGTGAAAACTGCAGGAACTTCAAACCGGCACTAGGAAACAGACTGAGAAAGCAGAGAAAAAGTGTCTCCTGCAACCCGTTCCCTTGGTGCTAGATGAACGAACGTCTCTCCACTTGCTCAGTTCTGAGAGATAAGTGTGTGTGAAAGCCGTCCTTCACCTAGCTTGTTGGGAACACAAAGTTCCTTTTCAGTTGCAAACTCCATTCCATACATATATATGGGGAGGTACTAGCTCCAATTCTGTTTGACAGTGAAAACTGCAGGAACTTCAAACCCGCACTAGGAAACAGTCTGAGAAAGCAGAGAAAAAGTGTCTCCTGAAACCCGTTCCCTTGGTGCTAGATGAACGAACGTCTCTCCACTTGCTCAGTTCTGAGAGATAAGTGTGTGTGAAAGCCGTCCTTCACCTAGCTTGTTGGGAACACAAAGTTTCTTTTCAGTTGCAAACTCCATTCCATACATATATATGGGGAGGTACTAGCTCCAACTCCCTTTTACAGTGAAAACTGCAGGAACTTCAACCCGGCACTTGGAAACAGACTAAGAAAGCAGAGAAATAGTGTCTCCTGCAACCCGTTCCCTTGGTGCTAGATGAACGAACGTCTCTCCACTTGCTCAGTTCTGAGAGATAAGTGTGTGTGAAAGCCTTCCTTCACCTAGCTTGTTGGGAATACAAAGTTTCTTTTCAGTTGCAAACTCCATTCCATACATATATATGGGGTGGTACTAGCTCCAACTCGGTTTGACAGTGAAAACTGCAGGAACTTCAAACCGGCACTAGGAAACAGACTGAGAAAGCAGAGAAAAAGTGTCTCCTGCAACCCGTTCCCTTGGTGCTAGATGAACGAACGTCTCTCCACTTGCTCAGTTCTGAGAGATAAGTGTGTGTGAAAGCCGTCCTTCAACTAGCTTGTTGGGAACACAAAGTTTCTTTTCAGTTGCAAACTCCATTCCATACATATATATGGGGAGGTACTAGCTCCAATTCTGTTTGACAGTGAAAACTGCAGGGACTTCAAACCGGCACTAGGAAACAGTCTGAGAAAGCAGAGAAAAAGTGTCTCCTGCAACCCGTTCCCTTGGTGCTAGATGAACGAACGTCTCTCCCCTTGCTCAGTTCTGAGAGATAAGTGTGTGTGAAAGCCGTCCTTCACCTAGCTTGTTGGGAACACAAAGTTTCTTTTCAGTTGCAAACTCCACTCCATACATATATATGGGGAGGCACTAGCTCCAACTCGGTTTGACAGTGAAAACTGAAGAAACTTCAAACCGGCACTAGGAAACAGACTGAGAAAGCACAGAAAAAGTGTCTCCTGCAACCAGTTCCCTTGGTGCTAGATGAGCGAACGTCTCTCCACTTGCTAAGTTCTGAGAGATAAGTGTGTGTGAAAGCCGTCCTTCACCTAGCTTGTTGGGAACACAAAGTTTCTTTTCAGTTGCAAACTCCATTCCATACATATATATAGGGAGGTACTAGCTCCAACTCGGTTTACAGTGAAAACTGCAGGAACTTCAAACCGGCACTAGGAAACAGACTGAGAAAGCAGAGAAAAAGTGTCTCCTGCAACCCGTTCCCTTGGTGCTAGATGAACGAACGTCTCTCCACTTGCTCAGTTCTGAGTGATAAGTGTGTTTGAAAGCCGTCCTTCAACTTGCTTGTTGGGAACACAAAGTTTCTTTTCAGTTGCAAACTCCATTCCATACATAAATATGGGGAGGTACAATCTCCAACTCGGATTTTCAGTGAAAACTGCAGGAACTTCAAACCGACCCTAGGAAACAGACTGTGAAAGCAGAGAAAAAGTGTCTCCTGCAACCCGTTCCCTTGATGCTAGATGAACGAACGTCTCTCCACTTGCTCAGTTCTGAGAGATAAGTGTGTGTGAAAGCCGTCCTTCACCTAGCTTGTTGGGAACACAAAGTTTTTTTTCAGTTGCAAACTCCATTCCATACATATATATGGGGAGGTACTAGCTCCAACACGGTTTGACAGTGAAAACTGCAGGAACTTCAAACTGGCACTAGGAAACAGACTGAGAAAGCAGAGAAAAAGTGTCTCCTGCAACCCGTTCCCTTGGTGCTAGATGAACGAACGTCTCTCCACTTGCTAAGTTCTGAGTGATAAGTGTGTTTGAAAGCCGTCCTTCAACTTGCTTGTTGGGAACACAAAGTTTCTTTTCAGTTGCAAACTCCATTCCATACATAAATATGGGGAGGTACAATCTCCAACTCGGATTTTCAGTGAAAACTGCAGGAACTTCAAACCGACCCTAGGAAACAGACTGTGAAAGCAGAGAAAAAGTGTCTCCTGCAACCCGTTCCCTTGATGCTAGATGAACGAACGTCTCTCCACTTGCTCAGTTCTGAGAGATAAGTGTGTGTGAAAGCCGTCCTTCACCTAGCTTGTTGGGAACACAAAGTTTCTTTTCAGTTGCAAACTCCATTCCATACATATATATGGGGAGGTACTAGCTCCAACTCGGTTTGACAGTGAAAACTGCAGGAACTTCAAACTGGCACTAGGAAACAGACTGAGAAAGCAGAGAAAAAGTGTCTCCTGCAACCCGTTCCCTTGGTGCTAGATGAACGAAAGTCTCTCCAATTGTTCAGTTCTGAGAGATAAGTGTGTGTGAAAGACGTCCTTCATCTACCTTGTTGGGAACACAAAGTTTCTTTTCAGTTGCAAACTCCATTCCATACATAAATAAGGGGTGGTACTAGCTCCAACTCGGATTTACAGTGAAAACTGCAGGAACTTAAAACCGACACTAGGAAACAGACTGAGAAAGCAGAGAAAAGTGTCTCCTGCAACCCGTTCCCTTGGTGCTAGATGAACGAACGTCTCTCCACTTGCTCAGTTCTGAGAGATAAGTGTGTGTGAAAGCCGTTCTTCACCTAGCTTGTTGGGAACACAAAGTTTCTTTTCAGTTGCAAACTCCATTCCATACATATATATGGGGAGGTACTAGCTCCAACTCGATTTGACAGTAAAAACTGCAGGAACTTCAAACGGGCACTAGGAAACAGACTGAGAAAGCAGAGAAATAGTGTCTCCTGCAACCCGTTCCCTTGGTGCTAGATGAACGAACGTCTCTCCACTTGCTCAGTTCTGAGAGATAAATGTGTGTGAAAGCCGTCCTTCACCTAGCTTGTTGGGAACACAAAGTTTCCTTTCAGATGCAAACTCCATTCCATACATATATATGGGGAGGTACTAGCTCCAACTCGGTTTGACAGTGAAAACTGCAGGAACGTCAAACCGGCACTAGGAAACAGACTGAGAAAGCAGAGAAAAAGTGTCCCCTGCAACCCGTTCCCTTGGTGCTAGATGAACGAACGTCTCCCCACTTGCTCAGTTCTGAGAGATAAGTGTGTGTGAAAGCCGTACTTCACCTTGCTTGTTGGGAACACAAAGTTTCTTTTCAGTTGCAAACTCCATTCCATACATATATATGGGGAGGTACTAGCTCCAATTCTGTTTGACAGTGAAAACTGCAGGAACTTCCAACCGGCACTAGGAAACACTCTGAGAAAGCTGAGAAAAAGTGTCTCCTGCAAACTGTTCCCTTGGTGCTAGATGAACGAACGTCTCTCCACTTGCTAAGTTCTGAGAGATAAGTGTGTGTGAAAGCCGTCCTTCACCTAGCTTGTTGGGAACACAAAGTTTCTTTTCAGTTGCAAACTCCATTCCATAAATATATATGGGGAGGTACTAGCTCCAACTCGCTTTTACAGTGAAAACTGCAGGAACTTCAAACCGGCACTTGGAAACAGACTGAGAAAGCAGAGAAAAAGTGTCTCCTGCAACCCGTTCCCTTGGTGCTAGATGAACGAACGTCTCTCCACTTGCTCAGTTCTGAGAGATAATTGTGTGTGAAAGCCGTTCTTCACATAGCTTGTTGGGAAGACAAAGTATCTTTTCAGTTGTAAACTCCATTCCATACATATATATGGGGAGGTACTAGCTCCAACTCGGTTTGACAGTGAAAACTGCAGGAACTTCAAACCGGCACTAGGAAACATACTGAGAAAGCAGAGAAAAAGTGTCTCCTGCAACCCGTTCCCTTGGTGCTAGATGAACGAACGTCTCTCCACTTGTTCAGTTCTGAGAGATAAGTGTGTGTGAAAGCCGTCCTTTATCTAGCTTTTTGGGAACACAAAATTTCTTTTCAGTTGCAAACTCCATTCCATACATAAATATGTGGAGGTACTAGCTCCAACTCGGATTTACAGTGAAAACTGCAGGAACTTCAAACCGACACTAGGAAACAGACTGAGAAAGCAGGGAAAAAGTGTCTCCTGCAACCCGTTCCCTTGGTGCTAGATGAACGAACGTCTCTCCACTTGCTCAGTTCTGAGTAATAAGTGTGTATGAAAGCCGTCCTTCACCTAGCTTGTTGGGAACACAAAGTTTCTTTTCAGTTTCAAACTCCATTCCATACATATATATGGGGAGGTACAAGCTCCATCTCGGTTTGACAGTGAAAACTGCAGGAACTTCAAACCGGCACTAGGAAACAGACTGAGAAAGCAGAGAAATAGTGTCTCCTGCAACCCGTTCCCTTGGTGCTAGATGAACGAAGGTCTCTCCTGATGCTCAGTTCTGAGAGATAAGTGTGTGTGAAAGCCGTTCTTCACCTAGCTTGTTGGGAACACAAAGTTTCATTTCAGTTGCAAACTCCATTCCATACATATATATGGGGAGGTACTAGCTCCAACTCGGATTTATAGTGAAAACTGCAGGAACTTCAAACCGACACTAGGAAACAGACTGAGAAAGCTAGAAAAAGTGTCCCTGCAACCCGTTCCCTTGGTGCTAGATGAACGAACGTCTCTCCACTTGCTCAGTTCTGAGAGATAATTGTGTGTGAAAGCCGTCCTTCACCTAGCTTGTTGGGAACACAAAGTTTCTTTTCAGTTGCAAACTCCATTCCATACATATATATGGGGAGGTACAAGCTCCAACTCGGTTTGACAGTGAAAACTGCAGGAACTTCAAACTGGAACTAGGAAACAGACTGAGAAAGCAGAGAAAAAGTGTCTCCTGCAACCCGTTCCCTTGGTGCTAGATGAACGAACGTCTCTCCACTTGTTCAGTTCTGAGAGAAAAGTGTGTGTGAAAGCCGTCCTTCATCTAGCTTGTTTTGAACACAAAGTTTCTTTTCACTTGCAAACTCCATTCCATACATAAATATGGGGAGGTACTAGCTCCAACTCTGTTTTACAGTGAAAACTGCAGGAACTTCAAAACGACAATAGGAAACAGAATGAGAAAGCCGAGAAAAAGTGTCTCCTGCAACCCGTTCCCTTGGTGCTAGATGAACGAACGTCTCTCCACTTGCTCAGTTCTGAGAGATAAGTGTGTGTGAAAGCCGTCCTTCACCTAGCTTGTTGGGAACACAAAGTTTCTTTTCAGTTGCAAACTCCATTCCATACATATATATGGGGAGGTACTAGCTCCAACTCGGTTTGACAGTGAAAACTGCAGGAACTTCAAACCGACAGTAGGAAACAGACTGAGGAAGCAGAGAAAAAGTGTCTCCTGCAACCCGTTCCCTTGGTGCTAGATGAACGAACGTCTCTCCCCTTGTTCAGTTCTGAGAGATAATTGTGTGTGAAAGCCGTCCTTCATCTAGCTTGTTGGGAACACAAAGTTTCTTTTCAGTTGCAAACTCCATTCCATACATAAATATGGGGAGGTACTAGCTCCAACTCGCTTTGACAGTGAAAACTGCAGGAACTTCAAACCGACACTAGGAAACAGACTGAGAAAGCAGAGAAAAAGTTTCTCCTGCAACCCGTTCACTTGGTGCTAGATGAACGAACGTCTCTCCACTTGTTCAGTTCTGAGAGATAAGTGTGTGTGAAAGCCGTCCTTCATCTAGCTTGTTGGGAACACAAAGTTTCTTTTCAGTTTCAAACTCCATTCCATACATATATATGGGGAGATTCTAGCTCCAACTCGGTTTGACAGTGAAAACTGCAGGAACTTCAAACCGGCACTAGGAAACAGACTGAGAAAGCAGATAAATAGTGTCTCCTACAACCCGTTCCCTTGGTGCTAGATGAACGAAAGTCTCTCCACTTGCTCATTTCTGAGAGATAAGTGTGTGTGAAAGCCTTCCTTCACCTAGCTTGTTGGGAACACAAAGTTTCTTTTCAGTTGCAAACTCCATTCCATACATATATATGGGGAGGCACTAGCTCCAAATCGGTTTTACAGTGAAAACTGCAGGAACTTCAAACCGGCACTAGGAAACAGACTGAGAAAGCAGAGAAAAAGTGTCTCCTGCAAACCGTTCCCTTGGTGCTAGATGAACGAACGTCTCTCCACTTGCTCAGTTCTGAGAGATAAGTGTGTGTGAAAGCCGTCCTTCACCTTGCTTGTTGGGAACACAAAGTTTCTTTTCATTTGCAAACTCCATTCCATACATAAATATGGGGAGGTACTAGCTCCAACTCGGATTTACAGTGAAAACTGCAGGAACTTCAAACCGACCCTAAGACAGACTGAGAAAGCAGAGAAAAAGTGTCTCCTGCAACCCGTTCCCTTGGTGCTAGATGAACGAACGTCTCTCCACTTGCTCAGTTCTGAGAGATAAGTGTGTGTGAAAGCCGTCCTTCAACTAGCTTGTTGGGAACACAAAGTTTCTTTTCAGTTGCAAACTCCATTTAATACATATATATGGGGAGGTACTAGCTCCAACTCGGTTTGACAGTGAAAACTGCAGGAACGTCAAACCGGCACTAGGAAACAGACTGAGAATGCAGAGAAAAAGTGTCTCCTGAAACCCGTTCCCTTTGTGCTAGATGAACGAACGTCTCTCCACTTGCTCAGTTCTGAGAGATAAGCGTGTGTGAAAGCCGTCCTTCACCTTGCTTGTTGGGAACACAAAGTTTCTTTTCAGTTGCAAACTCCATTCCATACATAAATATGGGGAGGTACTAGCTCCAAATCGGATTTACAATGAAAACTGCAGGAACATCAAACGGACACTAGGAAACAGACTGAGAAAGCAGAGAAAAAGTGTCTCCTGCAACCCGTTCCCTTGGTGCTAGATGAACGAACGTCTCTCCACTTGCTCAGTTCTGAGAGATAAGTGTGTGTGAAAGCCGTCCTTCACATAGCTTGTTGGGAACACAAATTTTCTTTTCAGTTGCAAATTCCATTAGATACATATATAAGGGGAGGTACTAGCTCCAACTCGGTTTGACAGTGAAATCTGCAGGAACTTCAAACCGACACTAGGAAACAGACTGAGGAAGCAGAGAAAAAGTGTCTCCTGCAACCCGTTCCCTTGGTGCTAGATGAACGAACGTCTCTCCCCTTGTTCAGTTCTGAGAGAAAAGTGTGTGTGAAAGCCTTCCTTCAACTAGCTTGTTGGGAACACAAAGTTTCTTTTCAGTTGCAAACTCCATTCCATACATAAATATGGGGAGGTACTAGCTCCAACTCGGTTTGACAGTGAAAACTGCAGGAACTTCAAACCGACACTAGGAAACAGACTGAGAAAGCAGAGAAAAAGTGGCTCCTGCAACCCGTTCACTTGGTGCTAGATGAAAGAACGTCTCTCCACTTGTTCAGTTCTGAGAGATAAGTGTGTGTGAAAGCCGTCCTTCATCTAGCTTGTTGGGAACACAAAGTTTCTTTTCAGTTGCAAACTCCATTCCATACATATATATGGGGAGGTACTAGCTCCAAATCGGATTTACAGTGAAAACTGCAGGAACTTCAAACCGACACTAGGAAACAGACTGAGAAAGCAGAGAAAAAGTGTCTCCTGCAACCCGTTCCCTTGGTGCTAGATGAACGAACGTCTCTCCACTTGCTCAGTTCTGAGAGATAATTGTGTGTGAAAGCCGTACTTCACCTAGCTTGTTGGGAACACAAAGTTTCTTTTCAGTTTCAAACTCCATTCCATACATATATATGGGGAGGTACTAGCTCCAACTCGGTTTGACAGTGAAAACTGCAGGAACTTCAAACCGGCACTAGGAAACAGACTGAGAAAGCAGAGAAATAGTGTCTCCTGCAACCCGTTCCCTTGGTGCTAGATGAACGAACGTCTCTCCACTTGCTCATTTCTGAGAGATAAGTGTGTGTGAAAGCCTTCCTTCACCTAGCTTGTTGGGAACACAAAGTTTCTTTTCATTTGCAAACTCCATTCCATAGATAAATATGGGGCGGTACTAGCTCCAACTCGGATTTACAGTGAAAACTGCAGGAACATCAAACCGACCCTAGGACAGACTGAGAAAGCATAGAAAAAGTGTCTCCTGCAACCCGTTCCCTTGGTGCTAGATGAACGAACGTCTCTCCACTTGCTCAGTTCTGAGAGATAAGTGTGTGTGAAAGCCGTCCTTCAACTAGCTTGTTGGGAACACAAAGTTTCTTTTCAGTTGCAAACTCCATTCCATACATATATATGGGGAGGTACTAGCTCCAAATCGGTTTGACAGTGAAAACAGCAGGAACGTCAAACCGGCACTAGGAAACAGACTGAGAAAGCAGAGAAAAAGTGTCTCATGAAACCCGTTCCATTGGTGCTAGATGAACGAACGTCTCTCCACTTGCTCAGTTCTGAGAGATAAGTGTGTGTGAAAGCCGTCCTTCACCTTGCTTGTTGGGAACACAAAGTTTCTTTTCAGTTGCAAACTCCATTCCATACATAAATATGGGGAGGTACTAGCTCCAACTCGGATTTACAGTGAAAACTGCAGGAACTTCAAACCGACCCTAGGACAGACTGAGAAAGCAGAGAAAAAGTGTCTCCTGCAACCCGTTCCCTTGGTGCTAGATGAACGAACGTCTCTCCACTTGCTCAGTTCTGAGAGATAAGTGTGTGTGAAAGCCGTCCTTCAACTAGCTTGTTGGGAACACAAAGTTTCTTTTCAGTTGCAAACTCCATTCCATACATATATATGGGGAGGTACTAGCTCCAACTCGGTTTGACAGTGAAAACTGCAGGAACGTCAAACCGGCACTAGGAAACAGACTGAGAAAGCAGAGAAAAAGTGTCTCCTGAAACCTGTTCCCTTGGTGCTAGATGAACGAACGTCTCTCCACTTGCTCAGTTCTGAGAGATAAGTGTGTGTGAAAGCCGTTCTTCACTAAGCTTGTTGGGAACACAAAGTTTCTTTTCAGTTGCAAACTCCATTCCATACATATATATGGGGAGGTACTAGCTCCAATTCTGTTTGACAGTGAAAACTGCAGGAACTTCAAACCGGCACTAGGAAACACACTGAGAAAGTAGAGAAAATGTGTCTCTTGCAAACCGTTCCCTTGGTGCTAGATGAACGAACGTCTCTCCACTTGCTCAGTTCTGAGAGATAAGTGTGTGTGAAAGCCGTCCTTCACCTAGCTTGTTGGGAACACAAAGTTTCTTTTCAGTTGCAAACTCCATTCCATAAATATATATGGGGAGGTACTAGCTCCAACTCGGTTTTACAGTGAAAACTGCAGGAAATTCAAACCGGCACTTGGAAACAGACTGAGAAAGCAGAGAAAAAGTGTCTCCTGCAACCCGTTCCCTTGGTGCTAGATGAACGAACGTCTCTCCACTTGCTCAGTTCTGAGAGATAATTGTGTGTGAAAGCCGTCCTTCACCTAGCTTGTTGGGAACACAAAGTTTCTTTTCAGTTGCAAACTCCATTCCATACATATATATGGGGAGGTACTAGCTCCAAATCGGTTTGACAGTGAAAACTGCAGGAACTTCAAACCGGCACTAGGAAACAGACTGAGAAAGCAGAGAAAAAGTGTTTCCTGCAACCCGTTCCCTTGGTGCTAGATGAACGAACGTCTCTCCACTTGTTCAATTCTGAGAGATATGTGTGTGTGAAAGCCGTCCTTCATCTAGATTGTTGGGAACACAAAGTTTCTTTTCAGTTGCAAACTCCATTCCATACATAAATATGGGGAGGTACTAGCTCCAACTCGGTTTGACAGTGAAAACTGCAGGAACTTCAAACCGGCACTAGGAAACAGACTGAGAAAGCAGAGAAAAAGTGTCTCCTGCAACCCGTTCCCTTGGTGCTAGATGAACGAACGTCTCTCCACTTGCTCAGTTCTGAGAGATAAGTGTGTGTGAAAGCCGTCCTTCACCTAGCTTGTTGGGAACACAAAGTTTCTTTTCAGTTGCAAACTCCATTCCATACATAAATATGGGGAGGTACTAGCTCCAACTCGGTTTGACAGTGAAAAATGCAGGAACTTCAAACCGGCACTAGGAAACAGACTGAGAAAGCAGAGAAAAAGTGTCTCCTGCAACCCGTTCCCTTGGTGCTAGATGAACGAACGTCTCTCCACTTGCTCAGTTCTGAGAGATAAGTGTGTGTGAAAGCCGTCCTTCACCTAGCTTGTTGGGAACACAAAGTTTCTTTTCAGTTGCAAACTCCATTCCATACATATAAATGGGGAGGTACTAGCTCCAACTCGGTTTGACAGTGAAAACTGCAGGAACTTCAAACCGGCACTAGGAAACAGACTGAGAAAGCAGAGAAAAAGTGTCTCCTGCAACCCGTTCCCTTGGTGCTAGATGAACGAACGTCTCTCCACTTGCTCAGTTCTGAGAGATAAGTGTGTGTGGAAGCCGTCCTTCACCTAGCTTGTTGGGAACACAAAGTTTCTTTTCAGTTGCAAACTCCATTCCATACATATATATGGGGAGGTACTAGCTCCAACACTGTTTGACAGTGAAAACTGCAGGAACTTCAAACCGGCACTAGGAAACAGACTGAGAAAGCAGAGAAAAAGTGTCTCCTGCAACCCGTTCCCTTGGTGCTAGATGAACGAACGTCTCTCCACTTGCTCAGTTCTGAGAGATAAGTGTGTGTGAAAGCCGTCCTTCACCTAGCTTGTTGGGAACACAAAGTTTCTTTTCACTTGCAAACTCTATTCCATACATATATATGGGGAGGTACTAGCTCCAACTCGGTTTGACAGTGAAAACTGCAGGAACTTCAAACCGGCACTAGGAAACACACTGAGAAAGCAGAGAAAATGTGTCTCCTGCCAACCGTTCCCTTGGTGCTAGATGAACGAACGTCTCTCCACTTGCTCAGTTCTGAGAGATAAGTGTGTGTGAAAACCGTCCTTCACCTAGCTTGTTGGGAACACAAAGTTTCTTTTCAGTTGCAAACACCATTCCATAAATATATATGGGGAGGTACTAGCTCCAACTCGGTTTTACAGTGAAAACTGCAGGAAATTCAAACCGGCACTTGGAAACAGACTGAGAAAGCAGAGAAAAAGTGTCTCCTGCATCCCGTTCCCTTGGTGCTAGATGAACGAACGTCTCTCCACTTGCTCAGTTCTGAGAGATAATTGTGTGTGAAAGCCGTCCTTCACCTAGCTTGTTGGGAACACAAAGTTTCTTTTCAGTTGCAAACTCCATTCCATACATATATATGGGGAGGTACTAGCTCCAAATCGGTTTGACAGTGAAAACTGCAGGAACTTCAAACCGGCACTAGGAAACAGACTGAGAAAGCAGAGAAAAAGTGTCTCCTGCAACCCGTTCCCTTGGTGCTAGATGAACGAACGTCTCTCCACTTGTTCAGTTCTGAGAGATAAGTGTGTGTGAAAGCCGTCCTTCATCTAGCTTGTTGGGAACACAAAGTTTCTTTTCAGTTGCAAACTCCATTCCATACATAAATATGGGGAGGTACTAGCTCCAACTCGGATTTATAGTGAAAACTGCAGGAACTTCAAACCGACACTAAGGATCAGAATGAGAATGCAGAGAAAAAGTGGCTCCTGCCCCCGTTCCCTTGGTGCTAGATGAACGAACGTCTCTCCACTTGCTCAGTTCTGAGAGATAAGTGTGTGTGGAAGCCGTCCTTCACCTAGCTTGTTGGGAACACAAAGATTCTTTTCAGTCGCAAACTCCATTCCATACGTATATATGGGGAGGTAATAGCTCCAACTCTGTTTGACAGTGAAAACTGCAGGAACTTCAAACCGGCACTAGGAAACAGACTGAGAAAGCAGAGAAAAAGTGTCTCCTGCAACCCGTTCCCTTGGTGCTAGATGAACGAACGTCTCTCCACTTGCTCAGTTCTGAGAGATAAGTGTGTGTGAAAGCCGTCATTCACCTAGCTTGTTGGGAACACAAAGTTTCTTTTCAGTTGCAAACTCCATTCCATACATATATATGGGGATGTACTAGCTCCAACACGGTTTGACAGTGAAAACTGCAGGAACTTCAAACCGGCACTAGGAAACAGACTGAGAAAGCAGAGAAAAAGTGTCTCCTGCAACCCGTTCCCTTGGTGCTAGATGAACGAACGTCTCTCCACTTGCTCAGTTCTGAGAGATAAGTGTGTGTGAAAGCCGTCCTTCACCTAGCTTGTTGGGAACACAAAGTTTCTTTTCAGTTGCAAACTCCATTCCATAAATATATATGGGGAGGTACTAGCTCCAACTCGGTTTGACAGTGAAAACTGCAGGAACTTCAAACCGGCACTAGGAAACAGACTGATAAAGCAGAGAAAAAGTGTCTCCTGCAACCCGTTCCCTTGGTGCTAGATGAACGAACGTCTCTCCACTTGCTCAGTTCTGAGAGATAAGTGTGTGTGAAAGCCGTCCTTCACCTAGCTTGTTGGGAACACAAAGTTGCTTTTCAGTGGCAAACTCCATTCCATACATATATATGGGGAGGTACTAGCTCCAACTCGGTTTGACAGTGAAAACTGCAGGAACTTCAAACCGACCCTAGGACAGACTGAGAAAGCATAGAAAAAGTGTCTCCTGCAACCCGTTCCCTTGGTGCTAGATGAACGAACGTCTCTCCACTTGCTCAGTTCTGAGAGATAAGTGTGTGTGAAAGCCGTCCTTCAACTAGCTTGCTGGGAACACAAAGTTTCTTTTCAGTTGCAAACTCCATTCCATACATATATATGGGGAGGTACAAGCTCCAACTCGGTTTGACAATGAAAACTGCAGGAACGTCAAACCGGCACTAGGAAACAGACTGAGAAAGCAGAGAAAAAGTGTCTCCTGAAACCCGTTCAATTGGTGCTAGATGAACGAACGTCTCTCCACTTGCTCAGTTCTGAGAGATAAGTGTGTGTGAAAGCCGTCCTTCACCTTGCTTGTTGGGAACACAAAGTTTCTTTTCAGTTGCAAACTCCATTCCATACATATATATGGGGAGGTACTAGCTCCAATTCTGTTTGACAGTGAAAACTGCAGGAACTTCAAACCGGCACTAGGAAACAGACTGAGAAAGCAGAGAAAAAGTGTCTCCTGCAACCCGTTCCCTTGGTGCTAGATGAACGAAAGTCTCTCCACTTGCTCAGTTCTGAGAGATAAGTGTGTGTGAAAGCCGTCCTTCACCTAGCTTGTTGGGAACACAAAGTTTCTTTTCAGTTGCAAACTCCATTCCATACATATATATGGGGAGGTACTAGCTCCAACTCGGTTTGACAGTGAAAACTGCAGGAACTTCAAACCGGCACTAGGAAACAGACTGAGAAAGCAGAGAAAAAGTGTCTCCTGCAACCCGTTCCCTTGGTGCTAGATGAACGAACGTCTCTCCACTTGTTCAGTTCTGAGAGATAAGTGTGTGTGAAAGCCGTCCTTCATCTAGCTTGTTGGGAACACAAAGTTTCTTTTCAGTTGCAAACTCCATTCCATACATAAATATGGGGAGGAACAAGCTCCAACTCGGATTTATAGTGAAAACTGCAGGAACTTCAAACCGACACTAGGAAACAGACTGAGAAAGCAGAGAAAAAGTGGCTCCTGCAACCCGTTACCTTGGTGCTAGATGAACGAACGTCTCTCCACTTGCTCAGTTCTGAGAGATAAGTGTGTGTGGAAGCCGTCCTTCACCTAGCTTGTTGGGAACACAAAGTTTCTTTTCAGTTGCAAACTCCATTCCGTACATATATATGGGGAGGTACTAGCTCCAACTCTGTTTGACAGTGAAAACTGCATGAACTTCAAACCGGCACTAGGAAACAGACTGAGAAAGCAGAGAAAAAGTGTCTCCTGCAACCCGTTCCCTTGGTGCTAGATGAACGAACGTCTCTCCACTTGCTCAGTTCTGAGAGATAAGTGTGTGTGAAAGCCGTCCTTCACCTAGCTTGATGGGAACACAAAGTTTCTTTTCAGTTGCAAACTCCATTCCATACATATATATGGGGATGTACTAGCTCCAACTCGGTTTGACAGTGAAAACTGCAGGAACTTCAAACCGGCACTAGGAAACAGACTGAGAAAGCAGAGAAAAAGTGTCTCCTGCAACCCGTTTCCTTGGTGGTAGATGAACGAACGTCTCTCCACTTGCTCAGTTCTGAGAGATAAGTGTGTGTGAAAGCCGTCCTTCACCTAGCTTGTTGGGAACACAAAGATTCTTTTCAGTTGCAAACACCATTCCATACATATATATGGGGGGGTACTAGCTCCAACTCGGTTTGACAGTTAAAACTGCAGGAACTTCAAACCGGCACTAGGAAACAGACTGAGAAAGCAGAGAAAAAGTGTCTCCTGCAACCCGTTCCCTTGGTGCTAGATGAACGAACGTCTCTCCACTTGCTCAGTTCTGAGAGATAAGTGTGTGTGAAAGCCTTCCTTCACCTAGCTTGTTGGGAACACAAAGTTTCTTTTCAGTGGCAAACTCCATTCCATACATATATATGGGGAGGTACTAGCTCCAACTCGGTTTGACAGTGAAAACTGCAGGAACTTCAAACCGGCACTAGGAAACAGACTGAGAAAGCAGAGAAAAAGTGTCTCCTGCAACCCGTTCCCTTGGTGCTAGATGAACGAACGTCTCTACACTTGCTCAGTTCTGAGAGATAAGTGTGTGTGAAAGCCGTCCTTCAACTAGCTTGTTGGGAACACAAAGTTTCTTTTCAGTTGCAAACTCCATTCCATACATATATATGGGGATGTACTAGCTCCAACTCGGTTTGACAGTGAAAACTGCAGGAACTTCAAAACGGCACTAGGAAACAGACTGAGAAAGCAGAGAAAAAGTGTCTCCTGCAACCCGTTCCCTTGGTGCTAGATGAACGAACGTCTCTCCACTTGCTCAGTTCTGAGAGATAAGTGTGTGTGAAAGCCGTCCTTCACCTAGCTTGTTGGGAACACAAAGTTTCTTTTCAGTTGCAAACACCATTCCATACATATATATGGGGAGGTACTAGCTCCAACTCGTTTTGACAGTGAAAACTGCAGGAACTTTAAACCGGCACTAGGAAACAGACTGAGAAAGCAGAGAAAAAGTGTCTCATGCAACCAGTTCCCTTGGTGCTAGATGAACGAATGTCTCTCCACTTGCTCAGTTCTGAGAGATAAGTGTGTGTGAAAGCCGTTCTTCACCTAGCTTTTTGGGAACACAAAGTTTCTTTTCAGTGGCAAACTCCATTCCATACATATATATGGGGAGGTACTAGCTCCAACTCGGTTTGACAGTGAAAACTGCAGGAACTTCAAACCGACCCTAGGACAGACTGAGAAAGCATAGAGAAAGTGTCTCCTGCAACCCGTTCCCTTGGTGCTAGATGAACGAACGTCTCTCCACTTGCTCAGTTCTGAGAGATAAGTGTGTGTGAAAGCCGTCCTTCAACTAGCTTGTTGGGAACACAAAGTTTCTTTTCAGTTGCAAACTCCATTCCATACATATATATGGGGATGTACTAGCTCCAACTCGGTTTGACAGTGAAAACTGCAGGAACTTCAAAACGGCACTAGGAAACAGACTGAGAAAGCAGAGAAAAAGTGTCTCCTGCAACCCGTTCCCTTGGTGCTAGATGAACGAACGTCTCTCCACTTGCTCAGTTCTGAGAGATAAGTGTGTGTGAAAGCCGTCCTTCACCTAGCTTGTTGGGAACACAAAGTTTCTTTTCAGTTGCAAACACCATTCCATACATATATATGGGGAGGTACTAGCTCCAACTCGTTTTGACAGTGAAAACTGCAGGAACTTTAAACCGGCACTAGGAAACAGACTGAGAAAGCAGAGAAAAAGTGTCTCATGCAACCAGTTCCCTTGGTGCTAGATGAACGAATGTCTCTCCACTTGCTCAGTTCTGAGAGATAAGTGTGTGTGAAAGCCGTTCTTCACCTAGCTTTTTGGGAACACAAAGTTTCTTTTCAGTGGCAAACTCCATTCCATACATATATATGGGGAGGTACTAGCTCCAACTCGGTTTGACAGTGAAAACTGCAGGAACTTCAAACCGACCCTAGGACAGACTGAGAAAGCATAGAGAAAGTGTCTCCTGCAACCCGTTCCCTTGGTGCTAGATGAACGAACGTCTCTCCACTTGCTCAGTTCTGAGAGATAAGTGTGTGTGAAAGCCGTCCTTCAACTAGCTTGTTGGGAACACAAAGTTTCTTTTCAGTTGCAAACTCCATTCCATACATATATATGGGGAGGTACTAGCTCCAACTCGGTTTGACAGTGAAAACAGCAGGAACGTCAAACCGGCACTAGGAAACAGACTGAGAAAGCAGAGAAAAAGTGTCTCCTGAAACCCGTTCCCTTGGTGCTAGATGAACGAACGTCTCTCCACTTGCTCAGTTCTGAGAGATAAGTGTGTGTGAAAGCCGTCCTTCACCTAGCTTGTTGGGAACACAAAGTTTCTTTTCAGTTGCAAACTCCATTCCATACATATATATGGGGAGGTACTAGCTCCAATTCTGTTTGACAGTGAAAACTGCAGGAACTTCAAACCGGCACTAGGAAACACACTGAGAAAGCAGAGAAAAAGTGTCTCCTGCAAACCGTTCCCTTGGTGCTAGATGAACGAACGTCTCTCCACTTGCTCAGTTCTGAGAGATAAGTGTGTGTGAAAGCCGTCCTTCACCTAGCTTGTTGGGAACACAAAGTTTCTTTTCAGTTGCAAACTCCATTCCATACATATATATGGGGAGGTACTAGCTCCAACTCGGTTTTACAGTGAAAACTGCAGGAAATTCAAACCGGCACTTGGAAACAGACTGAGAAAGCAGAGAAAAAGTGTCTCCTGCAACCCGTTCCCTTGGTGCTAGATGAACGAACGTCTCTCCACTTGCTCAGTTCTGAGAGATAACTGTGTGTGAAAGCCGTCCTTCAGCTAGCTTGTTCGGAACACAAAGTTTCTTTTCAGTTGCAAACTCCATTCCATACATTTATAAGGGGAGGTACTAGCTCCAACTCGGTTTGACAGTGAAAACTGCAGGAACTTCAAACCGGCACTAGGAAACAGACTGAGAAAGCAGAGAAAAATTGTCTCCTGTAACCCGTTCCCTTGGTGCTAGATGAACGAACGTCTCTCCACTTGTTCAGTTCTGAGAGATAAGTGTGTGTGAAAGCCGTCCTTCACCTAGCTTGTTGGGAACACAAAGTTTCTTTTCAGTTGCAAACTCCATTCCATACATATAAATGTTGAGGTACTAGCTCCAAATCGGTTTGACATTGAAAACTGCAGGAACTTCAAACCGGCACTAGGAAACAGACTGAGAAAGCAGAGAAAAAGTGTCTCCTTCAACCCGTTCCCTTGGTGCTAGATGAACGAACGTCTCTCCACTTGCTCAGTTCTGAGAGATAAGTGTGTGTGAAAGCCGTACTTCACCTTCCTTGTTGGGAACACAAAGTTTCTTTTCAGTTGCAAACTCAATTCCATACATATATATGGGGAGGTACTAGCTCCATCTCGGTTTGACAGTGAAAACTGCAGGAACTTCAAACCGGCACTAGGAAACAGACTGAGAAAGCAGAGAAAAAGTGTCTCCTGCAACCCGTTCCCTTGGTGCTAGATGAACGAACGTCTCTCCACTTGCTCAGTTCTGAGAGATAAGTGTGTGTGAAAGCCGTCCTTCACATAGCTTGTTGGGAACACAAAGTTTCTTTTCAGTTGCAAACTCCATTCCATACATATATATGGGGATGTACTAGCTCCAACTCGGTTTGACAGTGAAAACTGCAGGAACTTCAAACCGGCACTAGGAAACAGACTGAGAAGGCAGAGAAAAAGTGTCTCCTGCAAGCCGTTCCCTTGGTGCTAGATGAACGAACGTCTCTCCACTTGCTCAGTTCTGAGAGATAAGTGTGTGTGAAAGCCGTCCTTCACCTAGCTTGTTGGGAACACAAAGTTTCTTTTCAGTTGCAAACTCCATTCCATACATATATATGGGGAGGTACTAGCTCCAACTCGGTTTGACAGTGAAAACTGCAGGAACTTCAAACCGGCACTAGGAAACAGACTGAGAAAGCAGAGAAAAAGTGTCTCGTGCAACCCGTTCCCTTGGTGCTAGATGAACGAACGTCTCTCCACTTGCTCAGTTCTGAGAGATAAGTGTGTGTGAAAGTCGTCCTTCACCTAGCTTGTTGGGAACACAAAGTTTCTTTTCACTTGCAAACTCCATTCCATACATATATAAAGGGAAGTACTAGCTCCAACTCGGTTTGACAGTGAAAACTGCAGGAACTTCAAACCGGCACTAGGAAACAGACTGAGAAAGCAGAGAAAAAGTGTCTCCTGCAACCCGTTCCCTTGGTGCTAGATGAACGAACGTCTCTCCACTTGCTCAGTTCTGAGAGATAAGTGTGTGTGAAAGCCGTCCTTCACCTAGCTTGTTGGGAACACAAAGTTTCTTTTCAGTTGCAAACTCCATTCCATACATATATATGGGGAGGTACTAGCTCCAAATTGGTTTGACAGTGAAAACTGCAGGAACTTCAAACCGGCACTAGGAAACAGACTGAGAAAGCAGAGAAAAAGTGTCTCCTGCAACCCTTTCCCTTGGTGCTAGATGAACGAACGTCTCTCCACTTGCTCAGTTCTGAGAGATAAGTGTGTGTGAAAGCCGTCCTTCACCTAGCTTGTTGGGAACACAAAGTTTCTTTTCAGTTGCAAACTCCATTCCATACATATATATGGGGAGGTACTAGCTCCAACTCGGTTTGACAGTGAAAACTGCAGGAACTTCAAACCGGCACTAGGAAACAGACTGTGAAAGCAGAGAAAAAGTGTCTATTGTAACCCGTTCCCTTGGTGCTAGATGAACGAACGTCTCTCCACTTGCTCAGTTCTGAGAGATAATTGTGTGTGAAAGCCGTCCTTCACCTAGCTTGTTGGGAACACAAAGTTTCTTTTCAGTTGCGAACTCCATTCCATTCTTATATAAGGGGAGGTACTAGCTCCAACTCGGTTTGACAGTGAAAACTGCAGGAACTTCAAACCGGCACTAGGAAACAGACTGAGAAAGCAGAGAAAAAGTGTCTCCTGTAACCCGTTCCCTTGGTGCTAGATGAACGAACGTCTCTCCACTTGTTCAGTTCTGAGAGATAAGTGTGTGTGAAAACCGTCCTTCATCTAGCTTGTTGGGAACACAAAGATTCTTTTCAGTTGCAAACTCCATTCCATACATAAATATGGGGAAGTAGTAGCTCCAACTCGGATTTATAGTGAAAACTGCAGGAACTTCAAACCGACACTAGGAAACAGACTGAGAAAGCAGAGAAAAAGTGGCTCCTGCAACCCGTTCCCTTGGTGCTAGATGAACGAACGTCTCTCCACTTGCTCAGTTCTGAGAGATAAGTGTGTGTGAAAGCCGTCCTTCACCTAGCTTGTTGGGAACACAAAGTTTCTTTTCAGTTGCAAACTCCATTCCATACATATATATGGGGATGTACTAGCTCCAACACGATTTGACAGTGAAAACTGCAGGAACTTCAAACCGGCACTAGGAAACAGACTGAGAAAGCAGAGAAAAAGTGTCTCCTGCAACCCGTTCCCTTGGTGCTAGATGAACGAACGTCTCTCCACTTGCTCAGTTCTGAGAGATAAGTGTGTGTGAAAGCCGTCCTTCACCTAGCTTGTTGGGAACACAAAGTTTCTTTTCAGTTGCAAACTCCATTCCATACATATATATGGGGAGGTACTAGCTCCAACTCGGTTTGACAGTGAAAACTGCAGGAACTTCAAACCGGCACTAGGAAACAGACTGATAAAGCAGAGAAAAAGTGTCTCCTGCAACCCGATCCCTTGGTGCTAGATGAACGAACGTCTCTCCACTTGCTCAGTTCTGAGAGATAAGTGTGTGTGAAAGCCGTCCTTCACCTAGCTTGTTGGGAACACAAAGTTTCTTTTCAGTGGCAAACTCCATTCCATACATATATATGGGGAGGTACTAGCTCCAACTCGGTTTGACAGTGAAAACTGCAGGAACTTCAAACCGACCCTAGGACAGACTGAGAAAGCATAGAAAAAGTGTCTCCTGCAACCCGTTCCCTTGGTGCTAGATGAACGAACGTCTCTCCACTTGCTCAGTTCTGAGAGATAAGTGTGTGTGAAAGCCGTCCTTCAACTAGCTTGCTGGGAACACAAAGTTTCTTTTCAGTTGCAAACTCCATTCCATACATATATATGGGGAGGTACAAGCTCCAACTCGGTTTGACAATGAAAACTGCAGGAACGTCAAACCGGCACTAGGAAACAGACTGAGAAAGCAGAGAAAAAGTGTCTCCTGAAACCCGTTCCCTTGGTGCTAGATGAACGAACGTCTCTCCACTTGCTCAGTTCTGAGAGATAAGTGTGTGTGAAAGCCGTCCTTCACCTTGCTTGTTGGGAACACAAAGTTTCTTTTCAGTTGCAAACTCCATTCCATACATATATATGGGGAGGTACTAGCTCCAATTCTGTTTGACAGTGAAAACTGCAGGAACTTCAAACCGGCACTAGGAAACAGACTGAGAAAGCAGAGAAAAAGTGTCTCCTGCAACCCGTTCCCTTGGTGCTAGATGAACGAAAGTCTCTCCACTTGCTCAGTTCTGAGAGATAAGTGTGTGTGAAAGCCGTCCTTCACCTAGCTTGTTGGGAACACAAAGTTTCTTTTCAGTTGCAAACTCCATTCCATACATATATATGGGGAGGTACTAGCTCCAACTCGGTTTGACAGTGAAAACTGCAGGAACTTCAAACCGGCACTAGGAAACAGACTGAGAAAGCAGAGAAAAAGTGTCTCCTGAAACCCGTTCCCTTGGTGCTAGATGAACGAACGTCTCTCCACTTGCTCAGTTCTGAGAGATAAGTGTGTGTGAAAGCCGTCCTTCACCTAGCTTGTTGGGAACACAAAGTTTCTTTTCAGTTGCAAACTCCATTCCATAAATATATATGGGGAGGTACTAGCTCCAACTCGGTTTGACAGTGAAAACTGCAGGAACTTCAAACCGGCACTAGGAAACAGACTGATAAAGCAGAGAAAAAGTGTCTCCTGCAACCCGTTCCCTTGGTGCTAGATGAACGAACGTCTCTCCACTTGCTCAGTTCTGAGAGATAAGTGTGTGTGAAAGCCGTCCTTCACCTAGCTTGTTGGGAACACAAAGTTTCTTTTCAGTGGCAAACTCCATTCCATACATATATATGGGGAGGTACTAGCTCCAACTCGGTTTGACAGTGAAAACTGCAGGAACTTCAAACCGACCCTAGGACAGACTGAGAAAGCATAGAAAAAGTGTCTCCTGCAACCCGTTCCCTTGGTGCTAGATGAACGAACGTCTCTCCACTTGCTCAGTTCTGAGAGATAAGTGTGTGTGAAAGCCGTCCTTCAACTAGCTTGCTGGGAACACAAAGTTTCTTTTCAGTTGCAAACTCCATTCCATACATATATATGGGGAGGTACAAGCTCCAACTCGGTTTGACAATGAAAACTGCAGGAACGTCAAACCGGCACTAGGAAACAGACTGAGAAAGCAGAGAAAAAGTGTCTCCTGAAACCCGTTCCCTTGGTGCTAGATGAACGAACGTCTCTCCACTTGCTCAGTTCTGAGAGATAAGTGTGTGTGAAAGCCGTCCTTCACCTTGCTTGTTGGGAACACAAAGTTTCTTTTCAGTTGCAAACTCCATTCCATACATATATATGGGGAGGTACTAGCTCCAATTCTGTTTGACAGTGAAAACTGCAGGAACTTCAAACCGGCACTAGGAAACAGACTGAGAAAGCAGAGAAAAAGTGTCTCCTGCAACCCGTTCCCTTGGTGCTAGATGAACGAACGTCTCTCCACTTGTTCAGTTCTGAGAGATAAGTGTGTGTGAAAGCCGTCCTTCATCTAGCTTGTTGGGAACACAAAGTTTCTTTTCAGTTGCAAACTCCATTCCATACATAAATATGGGGAGGTACAAGCTCCAACTCGGATTTATAGTGAAAACTGCAGGAACTTCAAACCGACACTAGGAAACAGACTGAGAAAGCAGAGAAAAAGTGGCTCCTGCAACCCGTTACCTTGGTGCTAGATGAACGAACGTCTCTCCACTTGCTCAGTTCTGAGAGATAAGTGTGTGTGGAAGCCGTCCTTCACCTAGCTTGTTGGGAACACAAAGTTTCTTTTCAGTTGCAAACTCCATTCCGTACATATATATGGGGAGGTACTAGCTCCAACTCTGTTTGACAGTGAAAACTGCATGAACTTCAAACCGGCACTAGGAAACAGACTGAGAAAGCAGAGAAAAAGTGTCTCCTGCAACCCGTTCCCTTGGTGCTAGATGAACGAACGTCTCTCCACTTGCTCAGTTCTGAGAGATAAGTGTGTGTGAAAGCCGTCCTTCACCTAGCTTGATGGGAACACAAAGTTTCTTTTCAGTTGCAAACTCCATTCCATACATATATATGGGGATGTACTAGCTCCAACTCGGTTTGACAGTGAAAACTGCAGGAACTTCAAACCGGCACTAGGAAACAGACTGAGAAAGCAGAGAAAAAGTGTCTCCTGCAACCCGTTTCCTTGGTGGTAGATGAACGAACGTCTCTCCACTTGCTCAGTTCTGAGAGATAAGTGTGTGTGAAAGCCGTCCTTCACCTAGCTTGTTGGGAACACAAAGATTCTTTTCAGTTGCAAACACCATTCCATACATATATATGGGGGGGTACTAGCTCCAACTCGGTTTGACAGTTAAAACTGCAGGAACTTCAAACCGGCACTAGGAAACAGACTGAGAAAGCAGAGAAAAAGTGTCTCCTGCAACCCGTTCCCTTGGTGCTAGATGAACGAACGTCTCTCCACTTGCTCAGTTCTGAGAGATAAGTGTGTGTGAAAGCCTTCCTTCACCTAGCTTGTTGGGAACACAAAGTTTCTTTTCAGTGGCAAACTCCATTCCATACATATATATGGGGAGGTACTAGCTCCAACTCGGTTTGACAGTGAAAACTGCAGGAACTTCAAACCGGCACTAGGAAACAGACTGAGAAAGCAGAGAAAAAGTGTCTCCTGCAACCCGTTCCCTTGGTGCTAGATGAACGAACGTCTCTACACTTGCTCAGTTCTGAGAGATAAGTGTGTGTGAAAGCCGTCCTTCAACTAGCTTGTTGGGAACACAAAGTTTCTTTTCAGTTGCAAACTCCATTCCATACATATATATGGGGATGTACTAGCTCCAACTCGGTTTGACAGTGAAAACTGCAGGAACTTCAAAACGGCACTAGGAAACAGACTGAGAAAGCAGAGAAAAAGTGTCTCCTGCAACCCGTTCCCTTGGTGCTAGATGAACGAACGTCTCTCCACTTGCTCAGTTCTGAGAGATAAGTGTGTGTGAAAGCCGTCCTTCACCTAGCTTGTTGGGAACACAAAGTTTCTTTTCAGTTGCAAACACCATTCCATACATATATATGGGGAGGTACTAGCTCCAACTCGTTTTGACAGTGAAAACTGCAGGAACTTTAAACCGGCACTAGGAAACAGACTGAGAAAGCAGAGAAAAAGTGTCTCATGCAACCAGTTCCCTTGGTGCTAGATGAACGAATGTCTCTCCACTTGCTCAGTTCTGAGAGATAAGTGTGTGTGAAAGCCGTTCTTCACCTAGCTTTTTGGGAACACAAAGTTTCTTTTCAGTGGCAAACTCCATTCCATACATATATATGGGGAGGTACTAGCTCCAACTCGGTTTGACAGTGAAAACTGCAGGAACTTCAAACCGACCCTAGGACAGACTGAGAAAGCATAGAGAAATTGTCTCCTGCAACCCGTTCCCTTGGTGCTAGATGAACGAACGTCTCTCCACTTGCTCAGTTCTGAGAGATAAGTGTGTGTGAAAGCCGTCCTTCAACTAGCTTGTTGGGAACACAAAGTTTCTTTTCAGTTGCAAACTCCATTCCATACATATATATGGGGAGGTACTAGCTCCAACTCGGTTTGACAGTGAAAACAGCAGGAACGTCAAACCGGCACTAGGAAACAGACTGAGAAAGCAGAGAAAAAGTGTCTCCTGAAACCCGTTCCCTTGGTGCTAGATGAACGAACGTCTCTCCACTTGCTCAATTCTGAGAGATAAGTGTGTGTGAAAGCCGTCCTTCAACTAGCTTGTTGGGAACACAAAGTTTCTTTTCAGTTGCAAACTCCATTCCATACATATATATGGGGATGTACTAGCTCCAACTCGGTTTGACAGTGAAAACTGCAGGAACTTCAAAACGGCACTAGGAAACAGACTGAGAAAGCAGAGAAAAAGTGTCTCCTGCAACCCGTTCCCTTGGTGCTAGATGAACGAACGTCTCTCCACTTGCTCAGTTCTGAGAGATAAGTGTGTGTGAAAGCCGTCCTTCACCTAGCTTGTTGGGAACACAAAGTTTCTTTTCAGTTGCAAACACCATTCCATACATATATATGGGGAGGTACTAGCTCCAACTCGTTTTGACAGTGAAAACTGCAGGAACTTTAAACCGGCACTAGGAAACAGACTGAGAAAGCAGAGAAAAAGTGTCTCATGCAACCAGTTCCCTTGGTGCTAGATGAACGAATGTCTCTCCACTTGCTCAGTTCTGAGAGATAAGTGTGTGTGAAAGCCGTTCTTCACCTAGCTTTTTGGGAACACAAAGTTTCTTTTCAGTGGCAAACTCCATTCCATACATATATATGGGGAGGTACTAGCTCCAACTCGGTTTGACAGTGAAAACTGCAGGAACTTCAAACCGACCCTAGGACAGACTGAGAAAGCATAGAGAAAGTGTCTCCTGCAACCCGTTCCCTTGGTGCTAGATGAACGAACGTCTCTCCACTTGCTCAGTTCTGAGAGATAAGTGTGTGTGAAAGCCGTCCTTCAACTAGCTTGTTGGGAACACAAAGTTTCTTTTCAGTTGCAAACTCCATTCCATACATATATATGGGGAGGTACTAGCTCCAACTCGGTTTGACAGTGAAAACAGCAGGAACGTCAAACCGGCACTAGGAAACAGACTGAGAAAGCAGAGAAAAAGTGTCTCCTGAAACCCGTTCCCTTGGTGCTAGATGAACGAACGTCTCTCCACTTGCTCAGTTCTGAGAGATAAGTGTGTGTGAAAGCCGTCCTTCACCTTGCTTGTTGGGAACACAAAGTTTCTTTTCAGTTGCAAACTCCATTCCATACATATATATGGGGAGGTACTAGCTCCAATTCTGTTTGACAGTGAAAACTGCAGGAACTTCAAACCGGCACTAGGAAACACACTGAGAAAGCAGAGAAAAAGTGTCTCCTGCAAACCGTTCCCTTGGTGCTAGATGAACGAACGTCTCTCCACTTGCTCAGTTCTGAGAGATAAGTGTGTGTGAAAGCCGTCCTTCACCTAGCTTGTTGGGAACACAAAGTTTCTTTTCAGTTGCAAACTCCATTCCATACATATATATGGGGAGGTACTAGCTCCAACTCTGTTTTACAGTGAAAACTGCAGGAAATTCAAACCGGCACTTGGAAACAGACTGAGAAAGCAGAGAAAAAGTGTCTCCTGCAACCCGTTCCCTTGGTGCTAGATGAACGAACGTCTCTCCACTTGCTCAGTTCTGAGAGATAACTGTGTGTGAAAGCCGTCCTTCAGCTAGCTTGTTCGGAACACAAAGTTTCTTTTCAGTTGCAAACTCCATTCCATACATTTATAAGGGGAGGTACTAGCTCCAACTCGGTTTGACAGTGAAAACTGCAGGAACTTCAAACCGGCACTAGGAAACAGACTGAGAAAGCAGAGAAAAATTGTCTCCTGTAACCCGTTCCCTTGGTGCTAGATGAACGAACGTCTCTCCACTTGTTCAGTTCTGAGAGATAAGTGTGTGTGAAAGCCGTCCTTCACCTAGCTTGTTGGGAACACAAAGTTTCTTTTCAGTTGCAAACTCCATTCCATACATATAAATGTTGAGGTACTAGCTCCAAATCGGTTTGACATTGAAAACTGCAGGAACTTCAAACCGGCACTAGGAAACAGACTGAGAAAGCAGAGAAAAAGTGTCTCCTTCAACCCGTTCCCTTGGTGCTAGATGAACGAACGTCTCTCCACTTGCTCAGTTCTGAGAGATATGTGTGTGTGAAAGCCGTACTTCACCTACCTTGTTGGGAACACAAAGTTTCTTTTCAGTTGCAAACTCAATTCCATACATATATATGGGGAGGTACTAGCTCCATCTCGGTTTGACAGTGAAAACTGCAGGAACTTCAAACCGGCACTAGGAAACAGACTGAGAAAGCAGAGAAAAAGTGTCTCCTGCAACCCGTTCCCTTGGTGCTAGATGAACGAACGTCTCTCCACTTGCTCAGTTCTGAGAGATAAGTGTGTGTGAAAGCCGTCCTTCACATAGCTTGTTGGGAACACAAAGTTTCTTTTCAGTTGCAAACTCCATTCCATACATATATATGGGGATGTACTAGCTCCAACTCGGTTTGACAGTGAAAACTGCAGGAACTTCAAACCGGCACTAGGAAACAGACTGAGAAGGCAGAGAAAAAGTGTCTCCTGCAAGCCGTTCCCTTGGTGCTAGATGAACGAACGTCTCTCCACTTGCTCAGTTCTGAGAGATAAGTGTGTGTGAAAGCCGTCCTTCACCTAGCTTGTTGGGAACACAAAGTTTCTTTTCAGTTGCAAACTCCATTCCATACATATATATGGGGAGGTACTAGCTCCAACTCGGTTTGACAGTGAAAACTGCAGGAACTTCAAACCGGCACTAGGAAACAGACTGAGAAAGCAGAGAAAAAGTGTCTCGTGCAACCCGTTCCCTTGGTGCTAGATGAACGAACGTCTCTCCACTTGCTCAGTTCTGAGAGATAAGTGTGTGTGAAAGTCGTCCTTCACCTAGCTTGTTGGGAACACAAAGTTTCTTTTCACTTGCAAACTCCATTCCATACATATATAAAGGGAAGTACTAGCTCCAACTCGGTTTGACAGTGAAAACTGCAGGAACTTCAAACCGGCACTAGGAAACAGACTGAGAAAGCAGAGAAAAAGTGTCTCCTGCAACCCGTTCCCTTGGTGCTAGATGAACGAACGTCTCTCCACTTGCTCAGTTCTGAGAGATAAGTGTGTGTGAAAGCCGTCCTTCACCTAGCTTGTTGGGAACACAAAGTTTCTTTTCAGTTGCAAACTCCATTCCATACATATATATGGGGAGGTACTAGCTCCAAATTGGTTTGACAGTGAAAACTGCAGGAACTTCAAACCGGCACTAGGAAACAGACTGAGAAAGCAGAGAAAAAGTGTCTCCTGCAACCCTTTCCCTTGGTGCTAGATGAACGAACGTCTCTCCACTTGCTCAGTTCTGAGAGATAAGTGTGTGTGAAAGCCGTCCTTCACCTAGCTTGTTGGGAACACAAAGTTTCTTTTCAGTTGCAAACTCCATTCCATACATATATATGGGGAGGTACTAGCTCCAACTCGGTTTGACAGTGAAAACTGCAGGAACTTCAAACCGGCACTAGGAAACAGACTGTGAAAGCAGAGAAAAAGTGTCTATTGTAACCCGTTCCCTTGCTGCTAGATGAACGAACGTCTCTCCACTTGCTCAGTTCTGAGAGATAATTGTGTGTGAAAGCCGTCCTTCACCTAGCTTGTTGGGAACACAAAGTTTCTTTTCAGTTGCGAACTCCATTCCATTCATATATAAGGGGAGGTACTAGCTCCAACTCGGTTTGACAGTGAAAACTGCAGGAACTTCAAACCGGCACTAGGAAACAGACTGAGAAAGCAGAGAAAAAGTGTCTCCTGTAACCCGTTCCCTTGGTGCTAGATGAACGAACGTCTCTCCACTTGTTCAGTTCTGAGAGATAAGTGTGTGTGAAAACCGTCCTTCATCTAGCTTGTTGGGAACACAAAGATTCTTTTCAGTTGCAAACTCCATTCCATACATAAATATGGGGAAGTAGTAGCTCCAACTCGGATTTATAGTGAAAACTGCAGGAACTTCAAACCGACACTAGGAAACAGACTGAGAAAGCAGAGAAAAAGTGGCTCCTGCAACCCGTTCCCTTGGTGCTAGATGAACGAACGTCTCTCCACTTGCTCAGTTCTGAGAGATAAGTGTGTGTGAAAGCCGTCCTTCACCTAGCTTGTTGGGAACACAAAGTTTCTTTTCAGTTGCAAACTCCATTCCATACATATATATGGGGAGGTACTGGCTCCAACTCGGTTTTACAGTGAAAACTGCAGGAACTTCAAACCGGCACTTGGAAACAGACTGAGAAAGCAGAGAAATAGTGTCTCCTGCAACCCGTTCCCTTGGTGCTAGATGAAAGAACGTCTCTCCACTTGCTCAGTTCTGAGAGATAAGTGTGTGTGAAAGCCGTCCTTCACCTAGCTTGTTGGGAACACAAAGTTTCTTTTCAGTTGCAAATTCCATTCCATACATATATATGGGGAGGCACTAGCTCCAACTCGGTTTGACAGTGAAAACTGCAGGAACTTCAAACCGGCATTAGGAAACAGACAGAGAAAGCAGAGAAATAGTGTCTCCGGCAACCCGTTCCCTTGGTGCTAGATGAACGAACGTCTCTCCACTTGCTCAGTTCTGAGAGATAAGTGTGTGTGAAAGCCGTCCTTCACCTAGCTTGTTGGGAACACAAAGTTTCTTTTCAGTTGCAAACTCCATTCCATACATATATATGGGGAGGTACTAGCTCCAACTCTGTTTTACAGTGAAAACTGCAGGAACTTCAAACCGGCACTAGGAAACAGACTGAGAAAGCAGAGAAAAAGTGTCTCCTGCAACCCGTTCCCTTGGTGCTAGATGAGCGAACGTCTCTCCACTTGCTCAGTTCTGAGAGATACGTGTGTGCGAAAGCCGTCCTTCATCTAGCTTGTTGGGAACACAAAGTTTCTTTTCAGTTGCAAACTCCATTCCATACATAAATATGGGGAAGTACTAGCTCCAACTCGGATTTATAGTGAAAACTGCAGGAACTTCAAACCGACACTAGGAAACAGACTGAGAAATCAGAGAAATAGTGTCTCCTGCAAACCGTTCCCCTGGTGCTAGATGAACGAACGTCTCTCCACTTGCTCAGTTCTGAGAGATAAGTGTGTGTGAAAGCCGTCCTTCACCTAGCTTGTTGAGAACACAAAGTTCCTTTTCAGTTGCAAACTCCATTCCATACATATATATGGGGAGGTACTAGCTCCAATTCTGTTTGACAGTGAAAACTGCAGGAACTTCAAACCGGCACTAGGAAACAGTCTGAGAAAGCAGAGAAAAAGTGTCTCCTGAAAAACATTCCCTTGCTGCTAGATGAACGAACGTCTCTCCAGTTGCTCAGTTCTGAGAGATAATTGTGTGTGAAAGCCGTCCTTCACCTAGCTTGTAGGGAACACAAAGTTTCTTTTCAGTTGCAAACACCATTCCAAACATATATATGGGGAGGTACTAGCTCCAACTCTGTTTTACAGTGAAAACTGCAGGAACTTCTAACCGGCACTCGGAAACAGACTGAGAAAGCAGAGAAAAAGTGTCTCCTGAAAAACGTTCCCTTGCTGCTAGATGAACGAACGTCTCTCCACTTGCTCAGTTCTGAGAGATAAGTGTGTGTGAAAGCCGTCCTTCACCTAGCTTGTTGGGAACACAAAGTTTCTTTTCAGTTGCAAACTCCATTCCATACATATATATGGGGAGGTACTAGCTCCAACTCGGTTTTACAGTGAAAACTGCAGGAACTTCAAACCGGTACTTGGAAACAGACTGAGAAAGCAGAGAAATAGTGTCTCCTGCAACCCGTTCCCTTGGTGCTAGATGAACGAACGTCTCTCCACTTGCTCAGTTCTGAGAGATAAGTGTGTGTGAAAGCCTTCCTTCACCTAGCTTGTTGGGAACACAAAGATTCTTTTCAGTTGCAAACTCCATTCCATACATATATATGGGGTGGTACTAGCTCCAACTCGGTTTGACAGTGAAAACTGCAGGAACTTCAAACCGGCACTAGGAAACAGACTGAGAAAGCAGAGAAAAAGTGTCTCCTGCAACCCGTTCCCTTGGTGCTAGATGAACGAACGTCTCTCCACTTGCTCAGTTCTGAGAGATAAGTGTGTGTGAAAGCCGTCCTTCACCTAGCTTGTTGGGAACACAAAGTTTCTTTTCAGTTGCAAACTCCATTCCATACATATATATGGGGAGGTACTAGCTCCAATTCTGTTTGACAGTGAAAACTGCAGGAACTTCAAACCGGCACTAGGAAACAGTCTGAGAAAGCAGAGAAAAAGTGTCTCCTGCAACCCGTTCCCTTGGTGCTAGATGAACGAACGTCTCTCCCCTTGCTCAGTTCTGAGAGATAAATGTGTGTGAAAGCCGTCCTTCACCTAGCTTGTTGGGAACACAAAGTTTCTTTTCAGTTGCAAACTCCATTCCATACATATATATGGGGAGGTACTAGCTCCAACTCGGTTTTACAGTGAAAACTGCAGGAACTTCAAACCGGCACTTGGAAACAGACTGAGAAAGCAGAGAAATAGTGTCTCCTGCAACCCGTTCCCTTGGTGCTAGATGAACGAACGTCTCTCCACTTGCTCAGTTCTGAGAGATAAGTGTGTGTGAAAGCCGTCCTTCACCTAGCTTGTTGGGAACACAAAGTTTCTTTTCAGTTGCAAACTCCACTCCATACATATATATGGGGAGGCACTAGCTCCAACTCGGTTTGACAGTGAAAACTGCAGGAACTTCAAACCGGCACTAGGAAACAGACAGAGAAAGCAGAGAAATAGTGTCTCCGGCAACCCGTTCCCTTGGTGCTAGATGAACGAACGTCTCTCCACTTGCTCAGTTCTGAGAGATAAGTGTGTGTGAAAGCCGTCCTTCACCTAGCTTGTTGGGAACACAAAGTTTCTTTTCAGTTGCAAACTCCATTCCATACATATATATGGGGAGGTACTAGCTCCAACTCTGTTTTACAGTGAAAATTGCAGGAACTTCAAACCGGCACTAGGAAACAGACTGAGAAAGCAGAGAAAAAGTGTCTCCTGCAACCCGTTCCCTTGGTGCTAGATGAGCGAACGTCTCTCCACTTGCTCAGTTCTGAGAGATAAGTGTGTGCGAAAGCCGTCCTTCACCTAGCTTGTTGGGAACACAAAGTTTCCTTTCAGTTGCAAACTCCATTCCATACATATATATGGGGAGGTACTAGCTCCAACTTGGTTTTACAGTGACAACTGCAGGAACTTCAAACCGGCACTAGGAAACAGACTGAGAAAGCAGAGAAAATGTGTCTCCTGCAACCTGTTCCCTTGGTGCTAGCTGAACGAACGTCTCTCCACTTGCTCAGTTCTGAGAGATAAGTGTGTGTGAAAGCCGCCCTTCACCTATCTTGTTGGGAACACAAAGATTCTTTTCAGTTGCAAACTCCATTCCATACATATATATGGGGAGGTACAAGCTCCAACTCGGTTTTACAGTGAAAACTGCAGAAACTTCAAACCGGCACTAGGAAACAGACTGAGAAAGCAGAGAAAAAGTTTCTCCTGCAACCCGTACCCTTGGTGCTAGATGAACGAACGTCTCTCCACTTGCTCAGTTCTGAGAGATAAGTGTGTGTGAAAGCCGTCCTTCACCTAGCTTGTAGGGAACACAAAGTTTCTTTTCAGTTGCAAACACCATTCCAAACATATATATGGGGAGGTACTAGCTCCAACTCTGTTTTACAGTGAAAACTGCAGGAACTTCAAACCGGCACTCGGAAACAGACTGAGAAAGCAGAGAAAAAGTGTCTCCTGCAAACCGTTGCCTTGGTGCTAGATGAACGAACGTCTCTCCACTTGCTCAGTTCTGAGAGATAAGTGTGTGTGAAAGCCGTCCTTCACCTAGCTTGTTGGGAACACAAAGTTTCTTTTCAGTTGCAAACTCCATTCCATACATATATATGGGGAGGTACTAGCTCCAACTCTGTTTTACAGTGAAAACTGCAGGAACTTCAAACCGGCACTAGGAAACAGAGTGAGAAAGCAGAGAAAAAGTGTCTCCTGCAACCCGTTCCCTTGGTGCTAGATGAACGAACGTCTCTCCACTTGCTCAGTTCTGAGAGATAAGTGTGTGTGAAAGCCGTCCTTCAACAAGCTTGTTGGGAACACAAAGATTCTTTTCAGTTGCAAACTCCATTCCATACATATATATGGGGAGTTAGTAGCTCCAACTCGGTTTAACAGTGAAAACTGCAGGAATTTCAAACCGGCACTAGGAAACAGACTGAGAAAATAGAGAAAAAGTGTCTCCTGCAACCCGTTCCCTTGGTGCTTGATGAACGAACGTCTCTCCAGTTGCTCAGTTCTGAGAGATAAGTGTGTGTGAAAGCCTTCCTTCACCTAGCTTGTTGGGAACACAAAATTTCTTTTCAGTATCAAACACCATTCCATAAATATATATGGGGAGGTACTAGCTCCAACTCGGTTTTACAGTGAAAACTGCAGGAACTTCAAATCGGCACTAGGAAACAGACTGAGAAAGCAGAGAATAAGTGTCTCCTGCAAACCGTTCCCTTGGTGCTAGATGAACGAACGTCTCTCCACTTGCTCAGTTCTGAGAGATAAGTGTGTGTTAAAGCCGTCCTTCAACTAGCTTGTTGGGAACACAAAGTTTCTTTTCAGTTGCAAACTCCAATCCATACATATATATGGGGAGGTACTAGCTCCAACTCGGTTTTACAGTGAAAACTGCAGGAACTTCAAACCGGCACTAGGAAACAGACTGAGGAAGCAGAGAAAAAGTGTCTCCTGCAACCCGTTCCCTTGGTGCTAGATGAACGAACGTCTCTCCACTTGCTCAGTTCTGAGAGATAAGTGTGTGTGAAAGCCGTCCTTCACCTAGCTTGTTGGGAACACAAAGTTTCTTTTCAGTTGCAAACTCCATTCCATACATATATATGGGGTGGTACTAGCTCCAACTCGGTTTGACAGTGAAAACTGCAGGAACTTCAAACCGGCACTAGGAAACAGACTGAGAAAGCAGAGAAAAAGTGTCTCCTGCAACCCGTTCCCTTGGTGCTAGATGAACGAACGTCTCTCCACTTGCTCAGTTCTGAGAGATATGTGTGTGTGAAAGCCGTCCTTCACCTAGCTTGTTGGGAACACAAAGTTCCTTTTCAGTTGCAAACTCCATTCCATACATATATATGGGGAGGTACTAGCTCCAATTCTGTTTGACAGTGAAAACTGCAGGAACTTCAAACCGGCACTTGGAAACAGACTGAGAAAGCAGAGAAATAGTGTCTCCTGCAACCCGTTCCCTTGGTGCTAGATGAACGAACGTCTCTCCACTTGCTCAGTTCTGAGAGATAAGTGTGTGTGAAAGCCGTCCTTCACCTAGCTTGTTGGGAACACAAAGTTTCTTTTCAGTTGCAAACTCCACTCCATACATATATATGGGGAGGCACTAGCTCCAACTCGGTTTGACAGTGAAAACTGCAGAAACTTCAAACCGGCACTAGGAAACAGACTGAGAAAGCAGAGAAAAAGTTTCTCCTGCAACCCGTTCCCTTGGTGCTAGATGAACGAACGTCTCTCCACTTGCTCAGTTCTGAGAGATAAGTGTGTGTGAAAGCCGTCCTTCACCTAGCTTGTTGGGAACACAAAGTTTCTTTTCAGTTGCAAACTCCATTCCATACATATATATGGGGAGGTACTAGCTCCAACTCTGTTTTACAGTGAAAATTGCAGGAACTTCAAACCGGCACTAGGAAACAGACTGAGAAAGCAGAGAAAAAGTGTCTCCTGCAACCCGTTCCCTTGGTGCTAGATGAGCGAACGTCTCTCCACTTGCTCAGTTCTGAGAGATACGTGTGTGCGAAAGCCGTCCTTCACCTAGCTTGTTGGGAACACAAAGTTTCCTTTCAGTTACAAACTCCATTCCATACATATATATGGGGAGGTACTAGCTCCAACTTGGTTTTACAGTGACAACTGCAGGAACTTCAAACCGGCACTAGGAAACAGACTGAGAAAGCAGAGAAAATGTGTCTCCTGCAACCTGTTCCCTTGGTGCTAGCTGAACGAACGTCTCTCCACTTGCTCAGTTCTGAGAGATAAGTGTGTGTGAAAGCCGCCCTTCACCTATCTTGTTGGGAACACAAAGATTCTTTTCAGTTGCAAACTCCATTCCATACATATATATGGGGAGGTACAAGCTCCAACTCGGTTTTACAGTGAAAACTGCAGAAACTTCAAACCGGCACTAGGAAACAGACTGAGAAAGCAAAGAAAAAGTTTCTCCTGCAACCCGTACCCTTGGTGCTAGATGAACGAACGTCTCTCCACTTGCTCAGTTCTGAGAGATAAGTGTGTGTGAAAGCCGTCCTTCACCTAGCTTGTAGGGAACACAAAGTTTCTTTTCAGTTGCAAACACCATTCCAAACATATATATGGGGAGGTACTAGCTCCAACTCTGTTTTACAGTGAAAACTGCAGGAACTTCAAACCGGCACTCGGAAACAGACTGAGAAAGCAGAGGAAAAGTGTCTCCTGCAAACCGTTGCCTTGGTGCTAGATGAACGAACGTCTCTCCACTTGCTCAGTTCTGAGAGATAAGTGTGTGTGAAAGCCGTCCTTCACCTAGCTTGTTGGGAACACAAAGTTTCTTTTCAGTTGCAAACTCCATTCCATACATATATATGGGGAGGTACTAGCTCCAACTCTGTTTTACAGTGAAAACTGCAGGAACTTCAAACCGGCACTAGGAAACAGAGTGAGAAAGCAGAGAAAAAGTGTCTCCTGCAACCCGTTCCCTTGGTGCTAGATGAACGAACGTCTCTCCACTTGCTCAGTTCTGAGAGATAAGTGTGTGTGAAAGCCGTCCTTCAACAAGCTTGTTGGGAACACAAAGATTCTTTTCAGTTGCAAACTCCATTCCATACATATATATGGGGAGTTAGTAGCTCCAACTCTGTTTAACAGTGAAAACTGCAGGAATTTCAAACCGGCACTAGGAAACATACAGAGAAAATAGAGAAAAAGTGTCTCCTGCAACCCGTTCCCTTTGTGCTTGATGAACGAACGTCTCTCCAGTTGCTCAGTTCTGAGAGATAATTGTGTGTGAAAGCCGTCCTTCACCTAGCTTGTAGGGAACACAAAGTTTCTTTTCAGTTGCAAACACCATTCCAAAGATATATATGGGGAGGTACTAGCTCCAACTCTGTTTTACAGTGAAAACTGCAGGAACTTCTAACCGGCACTCGGAAACAGACTGAGAAAGCAGAGAAAAAGTGTCTCCTGCAAACCGTTGCCTTGGTGCTAGATGAACGAACGTCTCTCCACTTGCTCAGTTCTGAGAGATAAGTGTGTGTGAAAGCCGTCCTTCACCTAGCTTGTTGGGAACACAAAGTTTCTTTTCAGTTGCAAACTCCATTCCATACATATATATGGGGAGGTACTAGCTCCAACTCTGTTTTACAGTGAAAACTGCAGGAACTTCAAACCGGTACTAGGAAACAGAGTGAGAAAGCAGAGAAAAAGTGTCTCCTGCAACCCGTTCCCTTGGTGCTAGATGAACGAACGTCTCTCCACTTGCTCAGTTCTGAGAGATAAGTGTGTGTGAAAGCCGTCCTTCAGCATGCTTGTTGGGAACACAAAGATTCTTTTCAGTTGCAAACTCCATTCCATACATATATATGGGGAGTTAGTAGCTCCAACTCGGTTTAACAGTGAAAACTGCAGGAATTTCAAACCGGCACTAGGAAACAGACAGAGAAAATAGAGAAAAAGTGTCTCCTGCAAACCGTTCCCTTGGTGCTTGATGAACGAACGTCTCTCCAGTTGCTCAGTTCTGAGAGATAAGTGTGTGTGAAAGCCTTCCTTCACCTAGCTTGTTGGGAACACAAAGTTTCTTTTCAGTATCAAACACCATTCCATATATATATATGGGGAGGTACTAGCTCCAACTCGGTTTTACAGTGAAAACTGCAGGAACTTCAAATCGGCACTAGGAAACAGACTGAGAAAGCAGAGAATAAGTGTCTCCTGCAAACCGTTCCCTTGGTGCTAGATGAACGAACGTCTCTCCACTTGCTCAGTTCTGAGAGATAAGTGTGTGTTAAAGCCGTCCTTCACCTAGCTTGTTGGGAACACAAAGTTTCTTTTCAGTTGCAAACTCCATTCCATACATATATATGGGGAGGTACTAGCTCCAACTCTGTTTTACATTGAAAACTGCAGGAACTTCAAACCGGTACTAGGAAACAGAGTGAGAAAGCAGAGAAAAAGTGTCTCCTGCAACCCGTTCCCTTGGTGCTAGATGAACGAACGTCTCTCCACTTGCTCAGTTCTGAGAGATAAGTGTGTGTGAAAGCCGTCCTTCAACAAGCTTGTTGGGAACACAAAGATTCTTTTCAATTGCAAACTCCATTCCATACATATATATGGGGAGTTAGTAGCTCCAACTCGGTTTAACAGTGAAAACTGCAGGAATTTCAAACCGGCACTAGGAAACAGACTGAGAAAGCAGAGAAATAGTGTCTCCTGCAACCCGTTCCCTTCGTGCTAGATGAACGAACGTCTCTCCACTTGCTCAGTTCTGAGAGATAAGTGTGTGTGAAAGCCGTCCTTCACCTAGCTTGTTGGGAACACAAAGTTTCTTTTCAGTTGCAAACTCCACTCCATACATATATATGGGGAGGCACTAGCTCCAACTCGGTTTGACAGTGAAAACTGAAGGAACTTCAAACCGGCACTAGGAAACAGACTGAGAAAGCACAGAAAAAGTGTCTCCTGCAACCAGTTCCCTTGGTGCTAGATGAGCGAACGTCTCTCCACTTGCTCAGTTCTGAGAGATAAGTGTGTGTGAAAGCCGTCCTTCACCTAGCTTGTTGGGAACACAAAGTTTCTTTTCAGTTGCAAACTCCATTCCATACATATATATAGGGAGGTACTAGCTCCAACTCTGTTTACAGTGAAAACTGCAGGAACTTCAAACCGGCACTAGGAAACAGACTGAGAAAGCAGAGAAAAAGTGTCTCCTGCAACCCGTTCCCTTGGTGCTAGATGAACGAACGTCTCTCCACTTGCTCAGTTCTGAGTGATAAGTGTGTTTGAAAGCCGTCCTTCAACTTGCTTGTTGGGAACACAAAGTTTCTTTTCAGTTGCAAACTCCATTCCATACATAAATATGGGGAGGTACAATCTCCAACTCGGATTTACAGTGAAAACTGCAGGAACTTCAAACCGACCCTAGGAAACAGACTGAGAATGCAGAGAAAAGTGTCTCCTGCAACCCGTTCCCTTGATGCTAGATGAACGAACGTCTCTCCACTTGCTCAGTTCTGAGAGATAAGTGTGTGTGAAAGCCGTCCTTCACCTAGCTTGTTGGGAACACAAAGTTTCTTTTCAGTTGCAAACTCCATTCCATACATATATATGGGGAGGTAATAGCTCCAACTCGGTTTGACAGTGAAAACTGCAGGAACTTCAAACTGGCACTAGGAAACAGACTGAGAAAGCAGAGAAAAAGTGTCTCCTGCAACCCGTTCCCTTGGTGCTAGATGAACGAAAGTCTCTCCACTTGTTTAGTTCTGAGAGATAAGTGTGTGTGAAAGACGTCCTTCATCTACCTTGTTGGGAACACAAAGTTTCTTTTCAGTTGCAAACTCCATTCCATACATAAATAAGGTGAGGTACAAGCTCCAACTCGGATTTACAGTGAAAACTGCAGGAACTTAAAACCGACACTAGGAAACAGACTGAGAAAGCAGAGAAAAGTGTCTCCTGCAACCCGTTCCCTTGGTGCTAGATGAACGAACGTCTCCCCACTTGCTCAGTTCTGAGAGATAAGTGTGTGTGAAAGCCGTACTTCACCTTGCTTGTTGGGAACACAAAGTTTATTTTCAGTTGCATACTCCATTCCATACATATATATGGGGAGGTACTAGCTCCAATTCTGTTTGACAGTGAAAACTGCAGGAACTTCAAACCGGCACTAGGAAACACTCTGAGAAAGCTGAGAAAAAGTGTCTCCTGCAAACAGTTCCCTTGGTGCTAGATGAACGAACGTCTCTCCACTTGCTCAGTTCTGAGAGATAAGTGTGTGTGAAAGCCGTCCTTCAACTAGCTTGTTGGGAAAACAAAGATTCTTTTCAGTTGCAAACTCCATTCCATAAATATATATGTGGAAGTACTAGCTCCAAATCGCTTTTACAGTGAAAACTGCAGGAACTTCAAACCGGCACTTGGAAACAGACTGAGAAAGCAGAGAAAAAGTGTCTCCTGCAACCCGTTCCCTTGGTGCTAGATGAACGAACGTCTCTCCACTTGCTCAGTTCTGAGAGATAATTGTGTGTGAAAGCCGTTCTTCACCTAGCTTGTTGGGAAGACAAAGTTTCTTTTCAGTTGTAAACTCCATTAAATACATATATATGGGGAGGTACTAGCTCCAACTCGTTTTGACAGTGAAAACTGCAGGAACTTCAAACCGGCACTAGGAAACAGAATGAGAATTCAGAGAAAAAGTGTCTCCTGCAACCCGTTCCCTTGGTGCTAGATGAACGAACGTCTCTCCACTTGTTCAGTTCTGAGAGATAAGTGTGTGTGAAAGCCGTCCTTTATTTAGCTTGTTGGGAACACAAAGTTTCTTTTCAGTTGCAAACTCCATTCCATACCTAAATATGGGGAGGTACTAGCTCCAACTCGGTTTGACAGTGAAAACTGCAGGAACTTCAAACCGACACTAGGAAACAGACTGAGAAAGCAGAGAAAAAGTTTCTCCTGCAACCCGTTCACTTGGTGCTAGATGAACGAACGTCTCTCCACTTGCTCATTTCTGAGAGATAATTGTGTGTGAAAGCCTTCCTTCACCTAGCTTGTTGGGAACACATAGTTTCTTTTCAGTTTCAAACTCCATTCCATACATATATATGGGGAGGTTCTAGCTCCAACTCGGTTTGACAGTGAAAACTGCAGGAACTTCAAACCGGCACTAGGAAACAGACTGAGAAAGCAGAGAAAAAGTGTCTCCTGCAACCCGTTCCCTTGGTGCTAGATGAACGAAAGTCTCTCCACTTGCTCATTTCTGAGAGATAAGTGTGTGTGAAAGCCTTCCTTCACCTAGCTTGTTGGGAACACAAAGTTTCTTTTCAGTTGCAAACTCCATTCCATACATATATATGGGGAGGTACAAGCTCCAAATCGGTTTTAAAGTGAAAACTGCAGGAACTTCAAACCGGCACTAGGAAACAGACTGAGAAAGCAGAGAAAAAGTGTCTCCTGCAACCCGTTCCCTTGGTGCTAGATGAACGAACGTCTCTCCACTTGCTCAGTTCTGAGAGATAAGTGTGTGTGAAAGCCGTCCTTCACCTTGCTTGTTGGGAACACAAAGTTTCTTTTCAGTTGCAAACTCCATTCCATACATAAATATGGGGAGGTACTAGCTCCAAATCGGATTTACAGTGAAAACTGCAGGAACTTCAAACCGACACTAGGAAACAGACTGAGAAAGCAGAGAAAAAGTGTCTCCTGCAACCCGTTCCCTTGGTGCTAGATGAACGAACGTCTCTCCACTTGCTCATTCTGAGAGATAAGTGTGTGTGAAAGCCTTCCTTCACCTAGCTTGTTGGGAACACAAAGTTTCTTTTCATTTGCAAACTCCATTCCATACATAAATATGGGGCGGTACTAGCTCCAACTCGGATTTACAGTGAAAACTGCAGGAACTTCAAACCGACCCTAGGACAGACTGAGAAAGCATAGAAAAAGTGTCTCCTGCAACCCGTTCCCTTGGTGCTAGATGAACGAACGTCTCTCCACTTGCTCAGTTCTGAGAGATAAGTGTGTGTGAAAGCCGTCCTTCAACTAGCTTGTTGGGAACACAAAGTTTCTTTTCAGTTGCAAACTCCATTCCATACATATATATGGGGAGGTACTAGCTCCAACTCGGTTTGACAGTGAAAACTGCAGGAACTTCAAACCGGCACTAGGAAACAGACTGAGAAAGCAGAGAAAAAGTGTCTCCTGCAACCCGTTCCCTTGGTGCTAGATGAACGAACGTCTCTCCACTTGCTCAGTTCTGAGAGATAAGTGTGTGTGAAAGCCGTCCTTCACCTAGCTTGTTGGGAACACAAAGTTTCTTTTCAGTTGCAAACTCCATTCCATACATATAAATGGGGAGGTACTAGCTCCAACTCGGTTTGACAGTGAAAACTGCAGGAACTTCAAACCGGCACTAGGAAACAGACTGAGAAAGCAGAGAAAAAGTGTCTCCTGCAACCCGTTCCCTTGGTGCTAGATGAACGAACGTCTCTCCACTTGCTCAGTTCTGAGAGATAAGTGTGTGTGAAAGCCGTACTTCACCTAGCTTGTTGGGAACACAAAGTTTCTTTTCAGTGGCAAACTCCATTCCATACATATATATGGGGAGGTACTATCTCCAACTCGGTTTGACAGTGAAAACTGCAGGAACTTCAAACCGACCCTAGGACAGACTGAGAAAGCATAGAAAAAGTGTCTCCTGCAACCCGTTCCCTTGGTGCTAGATGAATGAACGTCTCTCCACTTGCTCAGTTCTGAGAGATAAGTGTGTGTGAAAGATGTCCTTCAACTAGCTTGTTGGGAACACAAAGTTTCTTTTCAGTTGCAAACTCCATTCCATACATATATATGGGGAGGTACTAGCTCCAACTCGGTTTGACAGTGAAAACTGCAGGAACGTCAAACCGGCACTAGGAAACAGACTGAGAAAGCAGAGAAAAAGTGTCTCCTGAAACCCGTTCCCTTGGTGCTAGATGAACGAACGTCTCTCCACTTGCTCAGTTCTGAGAGATAAGTGTGTGTGAAAGCCGTCCTTCACCTAGCTTGTTGGGAACACAAAGTTTCTTTTCAGTTGCAAACTCCATTCCATACATATATATGGGGATGTACAAGCTCCAACTCGGTTTGACAGTGAAAACTGCAGGAACTTCAAACCGGCACTAGGAAACAGACTGAGAAAGCAGAGAAAAAGTGTCTCCTGCAACCCGTTCCCTTGGTGCTAGATGAACGAACGTCTCTCCACTTGCTCAGTTCTGAGAGATAAGTGTGTGTGAAAGCCGTCCTTCACCTAGCTTGTTGGGAACACAAAGTTTCTTTTCAGTTGCAAACTCCATTCCATACATATAAATGGGGAGGTACTAGCTCCAACTCGGTTTGACAGTGAAAACTGCAGGAACTTCAAACCGTCACTAGGAAACAGACTGAGAAAGCAGAGAAAAATTGTCTCCTGCAACCCGTTCCCTTGGTGCTAGATGAACGAACGTCTCTCCACTTGCTCAGTTCTGAGAGATAAGTGTGTGTGAAAGCCGTACTTCACCTAGCTTGTTGGGAACAAAAAGTTTCTTTTCAGTGGCAAACTCCATTCCATACATATATATGGGGAGGTACTATCTCCAACTCGGTTTGACAGTGAAAACTGCAGGAACTTCAAACCGACCCTAGGACAGACTGAGAAAGCATAGAAAAAGTGTCTCCTGCAACCCGTTCCCTTGGTGCTAGATGAATGAACGTCTCTCCACTTGCTCAGTTCTGAGAGATAAGTGTGTGTGAAAGCCGTCCTTCAACTAGCTTGTTGGGAACACAAAGTTTCTTTTCAGTTGCAAACTCCATTCCATACATATATATGGGGAGGTACTAGCTCCAACTCGGTTTGACAGTGAAAACTGCAGGAACGTCAAACCGGCACTAGGAAACAGACTGAGAAAGCAGAGAAAAAGTGTCTCCTGAAACCCGTTCCCTTGGTGCTAGATGAACGAACGTCTCTCCACTTGCTCAGTTCTGAGAGATAAGTGTGTGTGAAAGCCGTCCTTCACCTTGCTTGTTGGGAACACAAAGTTTCTTTTCAGTTGCAAACTCCATTCCATACATATATATGGGGAGGTACTAGCTCCAATTCTGTTTGACAGTGAAAACTGCAGGAACTTCAAACCGGCACTAGGAAACAGACTGAGAAAGCAGAGAAAAAGTGTCTCCTGCAACCCGTTCCCTTGGTGCTAGATGAACGAACGTCTCTCCACTTGCTCAGTTCTGAGAGATAAGTGTGTGTGAAAGCCGTCCTTCACCTAGCTTGTTGGGAACACAAAGTTTCTTTTCAGTTGCAAACTCCATTCCATACATATATATGGGGATGTACTAGCTCCAACTCGGTTTGACAGTGAAAACTGCAGGAACTTCAAACCGGCACTAGGAAACAGACTGAGAAAGCAGAGAAAAAGTGTCTCCTGCAACCCGTTCACTTGGTGCTAGATGAACGAACGTCTCTCCACTTGCTCAGTTCTGAGAGATAAGTGTGTGTGAAAGCCGTCCTTCACCTTGCTTGTTGGGAACACAAAGTTTCTTTTCAGTTGCAAACTCCATTCCATACATAAATATGGGGAGGTACTAGCTCCAAATCGGATTTACAGTGAAAACTGCAGGAACTTCAAACCGACACTAGGAAACAGACTGAGAAAGCAGAGAAAAAGTGTCTCCTGCAACCCGTTCCCTTGGTGCTAGATGAACGAACGTCTCTCCACTTGCTCATTCTGAGAGATAAGTGTGTGTGAAAGCCTTCCTTCACCTAGCTTGTTGGGAACACAAAGTTTCTTTTCATTTGCAAACTCCATTCCATACATAAATATGGGGCGGTACTAGCTCCAACTCGGATTTACAGTGAAAACTGCAGGAACTTCAAACCGACCCTAGGACAGACTGAGAAAGCATAGAAAAAGTGTCTCCTGCAACCCGTTCCCTTGGTGCTAGATGAACGAACGTCTCTCCACTTGCTCAGTTCTGAGAGATAAGTGTGTGTGAAAGCCGTCCTTCAACTAGCTTGTTGGGAACACAAAGTTTCTTTTCAGTTGCAAACTCCATTCCATACATATATATGGGGAGGTACTAGCTCCAACTCGGTTTGACAGTGAAAACTGCAGGAACGTCAAACCGGCACTAGGAAACAGACTGAGAAAGCAGAGAAAAAGTGTCTCCTGAAACCCGTTCCCTTGGTGCTAGATGAACGAACGTCTCTCCACTTGCTCATTCTGAGAGATAAGTGTGTGTGAAAGCCTTCCTTCACCTAGCTTGTTGGGAACACAAAGTTTCTTTTCATTTGCAAACTCCATTCCATACATAAATATGGGGCGGTACTAGCTCCAACTCGGATTTACAGTGAAAACTGCAGGAACTTCAAACCGACCCTAGGACAGACTGAGAAAGCACAGAAAAAGTGTCTCCTGCAACCCGTTCCCTTGGTGCTAGATGAACGAACGTCTCTCCACTTGCTCAGTTCTGAGAGATAAGTGTGTGTGAAAGCCGTCCTTCACCTTGCTTGTTGGGAACACAAAGTTTCTTTTCAGTTGCAAACTCCATTCCATACATAAATATGGGGAGGTACTAGCTCCAACTCGGATTTACAGTGAAAACTGCAGGAACTTCAAACCGACCCTAGGACAGACTGAGAAAGCAGAGAAAAAGTGTCTCCTGCAACCCGTTCCCTTGGTGCTAGATGAACGAACGTCTCTCCACTTGCTCAGTTCTGAGAGATAAGTGGGTGTGAAAGCCGTCCTTCAACTAGCTTGTTGGGAACACAAAGTTTCTTTTCAGTTGCAAACTCCATTCCATACATATATATGGGGAGGTACTAGCTCCAACTCGGTTTGACAGTGAAAACTGCAGGAACGTCAAACCGGCACTAGGAAACAGACTGAGAAAGCAGAGAAAAAGTGTCTCCTGAAACCCGTTCCCTTGGTGCTAGATGAACGAACGTCTCTCCACTTGCTCAGTTCTGAGAGATAAGTGTGTGTGAAAGCCGTCCTTCACCTAGCTTGTTGGGAACACAAAGTTTCTTTTCAGTTGCAAACTCCATTCCATACATATATATGGGGAGGTACTAGCTCCAACTCGGTTTTACTGTGAAAACTGCAGGAAATTCAAACCGGCACTTGGAAACAGACTGAGAAAGCAGAGAAAAAGTGTCTCCTGCAACCCGTTCCCTTGGTGCTAGATGAACGAACGTCTCTCCACTTGCTCAGTTCTGAGAGATAATTGTGTGTGAAAGCCGTCCTTCACCTAGCTTGTTGGGAACACAATGTTTCTTTTCAGTTGCAAACTCCATTCCATACATATATATGGGGAGGTACTAGCTCCAAATCGGTTTGACAGTGAAAACTGCAGGAACTTCAAACCGGCACTAGGAAAAAGACTGAGAAAGCAGAGAAAAAGTGTCTCCTGCAACCCGTTCCCTTGGTGCTAGATGAACGAACGTCTCTCCACTTGTTCAGTTCTGAGAGATAAGTGTGTGTGAAAGCCGTCCTTCATCTAGCTTGTTGGGAACACAAAGTTTCTTTTCAGTTGCAAACTCCATTCCATACATAAATATGGGGAGGTACTAGCTCCAACTCGGATTTATAGTGAAAACTGCAGGAACTTCAAACCGACACTAAGAAACAGACTGAGAAAGCAGAGAAAAAGTGGCTCCTGCAACCCGATCCCTTGGTGCTAGATGAACGAACGTCTCTCCACTTGCTCAGTTCTGAGAGATAAGTGTGTGTGGAAGCCGTCCTTCACATAGCTTGTTGGGAACACAAAGTTTCTTTTCAGTTGCAAACTCCATTCCATACGTATATATGGGGAGGTAATAGCTCCAACTCTGTTTCACAGTGAAAACTACAGGAACTTCAAACCGGCACTAGGAAACAGACTGAGAAAGCAGAGAAAAAGTGTCTCCTGCAACCCGTTCCCTTGGTGCTAGATGAACGAACGTCTCTCCACTTGCTCAGTTCTGAGAGATAAGTGTGTGTGAAAGCCGTCCTTCACCTAGCTTGTTGGGAACACAAAGTTTCTTTTCAGTTGCAAACTCCATTCCATACATATATATGGGGATGTACTAGCTCCAACTCGGTTTGACAGTGAAAACTGCAGGAACTTCAAACCGGCACTAGGAAACAGACTGAGAAAGCAGAGAAAAAGTGTCTCCTGCAACCCGTTCCCTTGGTGCTAGATGAACGAACGTCTCTCCACTTGCTCAGTTCTGAGAGATAAGTGTGTGTGAAAGCCGTCCTTCACCTAGCTTGTTGGGAACACAAAGTTTCTTTTCAGTTGCAAACTCCATTCCATACATATAAATGGGGAGGTACTAGCTCCAACTCGGTTTGACAGTGAAAACTGCAGGAACTTCAAACCGGCACTAGGAAACAGACTGAGAAAGCAGAGAAAAATTGTCTCCTGCAACCCGTTCCCTTGGTGCTAGATGAACGAAAGTCTCTCCACTTGCTCAGTTCTGAGAGATAAGTGTGTGTGAAAGCCGTACTTCACCTAGCTTGTTGGGAACACAAAGTTTCTTTTCAGTGGCAAACTCCATTCCATACATATATATGGGGAGGTACTATCTCCAACTCGGTTTGACAGTGAAAACTGCAGGAACTTCAAACCGACCCTAGGACAGACTGAGAAAGCATAGAAAAAGTGTCTCCTGCAACCCGTTCCCTTGGTGCTAGATGAATGAACGTCTCTCCACTTGCTCAGTTCTGAGAGATAAGTGTGTGTGAAAGCCGTCCTTCAACTAGCTTGTTGGGAACACAAAGTTTCTTTTCAGTTGCAAACTCCATTCCATACATATATATGGGGAGGTACTAGCTCCAACTCGGTTTGACAGTGAAAACTGCAGGAACGTCAAACCGGCACTAGGAAACAGACTGAGAAAGCAGAGAAAAAGTGTCTCCTGAAACCCGTTCCCTTGGTGCTAGATGAACGAACGTCTCTCCACTTGCTCAGTTCTGAGAGATAAGTGTGTGTGAAAGCCGTCCTTCACCTTGCTTGTTGGGAACACAAAGTTTCTTTTCAGTTGCAAACTCCATTCCATACATATATATGGGGAGGTACTAGCTCCAATTCTGTTTGACAGTGAAAACTGCAGGAACTTCAAACCGGCACTAGGAAACAGACTGAGAAAGCAGAGAAAAAGTGTCTCCTGCAACCCGTTCCCTTGGTGCTAGATGAACGAACGTCTCTCCACTTGCTCAGTTCTGAGAGATAAGTGTGTGTGAAAGCCGTCCTTCACCTAGCTTGTTGGGAACACAAAGTTTCTTTTCAGTTGCAAACTCCATTCCATAAATATATATGGGGAGGTACTAGCTCCAACTCTGTTTTACAGTGAAAACTTCAGGAAATTCAAACCGGCACTTGGAAACAGACTGAGAAAGCAGAGAAAAAGTGTCTCCTGCAACCCGTTCCCTTGGTGCTAGATGAACGAACGTCTCTCCACTTGCTCAGTTCTGAGAGATAATAGTGTGTGAAAGCCGTCCTTCATCTAGCTTGTTGGGAACACAAAGTTCCTTTTCAGTTGCAAACTCCATTCCATACATATATATGGGGAGGTGCTAGCTCCAACTCGGTTTGACAGTGAAAACTGCAGGAACTTCAAACCGACACTAGGAAACAGACTGAGAAAGCAGAGAAAAAGTGGCTCCTGCAACCCGTTCCCTTGGTGCTAGATGAACGAACGTCTCTCCACTTGTTCAGTTCTGAGAGATAAGTGTGTGTGAAAGCCGTCCTTCATCTAGCTTGTTGGGAACACAAAGTATCTTTTCAGTTGCAAACTCCATTCCATACATAAATATGGGGAGGTACAAGCTCCAACTCGGATTTATAGTGAAAACTGCAGGAACTTCAAACCGGCACTAGGAAACAGACTGAGAAAGCAGAGAAATAGTGTCTCCTGCAACCCGTTCCCTTGGTGCTAGATGAACGAACGTCTCTCCACTTGCTCATTCTGAGAGATAAGTGTGTGTGAAAGCCTTCCTTCACCTAGCTTGTTGGGAACACAAAGTTTCTTTTCATTTGCAAACTCCATTCCATACATAAATATGGGGCGGTACTAGCTCCAACTCGGATTTACAGTGAAAACTGCAGGAACTTCAAACCGACCCTAGGACAGACTGAGAAAGCATAGAAAAAGTGTCTCCTGCAACCCGTTCCCTTGGTGCTAGATGAACGAACGTCTCTCCACTTGCTCAGTTCTGAGAGATAAGTGTGTGTGAAAGCCGTCCTTCAACTAGCTTGTTGGGAACACAAAGTTTCTTTTCAGTTGCAAACTCCATTCCATACATATATATGGGGAGGTACTAGCTCCAACTCGGTTTGACAGTGAAAACTGCAGGAACGTCAAACCGGCACTAGGAAACATACTGAGAAAGCAGAGAAAAAGTGTCTCCTGAAACCCGTTCCATTGGTGCTAGATGAACGAACGTCTCTCCACTTGCTCAGTTCTGAGAGATAAGTGTGTGTGAAATCCGTCATTCACCTTGCTTGTTGGGAACACAAAGTTTCTTTTCAGTTGCAAACTCCATTCCATACATAAATATGGGGAGGTACTAGCTCCAACTCGGATTTACAGTGAAAACTGCAGGAACTTCAAACCGACCCTAGGACAGACTGAGAAAGCAGAGAAAAAGTGTCTCCTGCAACCCGTTCCCTTGGTGCTAGATGAACGAACGTCTCTCCACTTGCTCAGTTCTGAGAGATAAGTGGGTGTGAAAGCCGTCCTTCAACTAGCTTGTTGGGAACACAAAGTTTCTTTTCATTTGCAAACTCCATTCCATACATATATATGGGGAGGTACTAGCTCCAACTCGGTTTGACAGTGAAAACTGCAGGAACGTCAAACCGGCACTAGGAAACAGACTGAGAAAGCAGAGAAAAAGTGTCTCCTGAAACCCGTTCCCTTGGTGCTAGATGAACGAACGTCTCTCCACTTGCTCAGTTCTGAGAGATAAGTGTGTGTGAAAGCCGTCCTTCACCTAGCTTGTTGGGAACACAAAGTTTCTTTTCAGTTGCAAACTCCATTCCATACATATAAATGGGGAGGTACTAGCTCCAACTCGGTTTGACAGTGAAAACTGCAGGAACTTCAAACCGGCACTAGGAAACAGACTGAGAAAGCAGAGAAAAAGTGTCTCCTGCAACCCGTTCCCTTGGTGCTAGATGAACGAACGTCTCTCCACTTGCTCAGTTCTGAGAGATAAGTGTGTGTGAAAGCCGTACTTCACCTAGCTTGTTGGGAACACAAAGTTTCTTTTCAGTGGCAAACTCCATTCCATACATATATATGGGGAGGTACTATCTCCAACTCGGTTTGACAGTGAAAACTGCAGGAACTTCAAACCGACCCTAGGACAGACTGAGAAAGCATAGAAAAAGTGTCTCCTGCAACCCGTTCCCTTGGTGCTAGATGAATGAACGTCTCTCCACTTGCTCAGTTCTGAGAGATAAGTGTGTGTGAAAGCCGTCCTTCAACTAGCTTGTTGGGAACACAAAGTTTCTTTTCAGTTGCAAACTCCATTCCATACATATATATGGGGAGGTACTAGCTCCAACTCGGTTTGACAGTGAAAACTGCAGGAACGTCAAACCGGCACTAGGAAACAGACTGAGAAAGCAGAGAAAAAGTGTCTCCTGAAACCCGTTCCCTTGGTGCTAGATGAACGAACGTCTCTCCACTTGCTCAGTTCTGAGAGATAAGTGTGTGTGAAAGCCGTCCTTCACCTTGCTTGTTGGGAACACAAAGTTTCTTTTCAGTTGCAAACTCCATTCCATACATATATATGGGGAGGTACTAGCTCCAATTCTGTTTGACAGTGAAAACTGCAGGAACTTCAAACCGGCACTAGGAAACAGACTGAGAAAGCAGAGAAAAAGTGTCTCCTGCAACCCGTTCCCTTGGTGCTAGATGAACGAACGTCTCTCCACTTGCTCAGTTCTGAGAGATAAGTGTGTGTGAAAGCCGTCCTTCACCTAGCTTGTTGGGAACACAAAGTTTCTTTTCAGTTGCAAACTCCATTCCATAAATATATATGGGGAGGTACTAGCTCCAACTCGGTTTTACAGTGAAAACTTCAGGAAATTCAAACCGGCACTTGGAAACAGACTGAGAAAGCAGAGAAAAAGTGTCTCCTGCAACCCGTTCCCTTGGTGCTAGATGAACGAACGTCTCTCCACTTGCTCAGTTCTGAGAGATAATAGTGTGTGAAAGCCGTCCTTCATCTAGCTTGTTGGGAACACAAAGTTCCTTTTCAGTTGCAAACTCCATTCCATACATATATATGGGGAGGTGCTAGCTCCAACTCGGTTTGACAGTGAAAACTGCAGGAACTTCAAACCGACACTAGGAAACAGACTGAGAAAGCAGAGAAAAAGTGGCTCCTGCAACCCGTTCCCTTGGTGCTAGATGAACGAACGTCTCTCCACTTGTTCAGTTCTGAGAGATAAGTGTGTGTGAAAGCCGTCCTTCATCTAGCTTGTTGGGAACACAAAGTTTCTTTTCAGTTGCAAACTCCATTCCATACATAAATATGGGGAGGTACAAGCTCCAAGTCGGATTTATAGTGAAAACTGCAGGAACTTCAAACCGGCACTAGGAAACAGACTGAGAAAGCAGAGAAATAGTGTCTCCTGCAACCCGTTCCCTTGGTGCTAGATGAACGAACGTCTCTCCACTTGCTCATTCTGAGAGATAAGTGTGTGTGAAAGCCTTCCTTCACCTAGCTTGTTGGGAACACAAAGTTTCTTTTCATTTGCAAACTCCATTCCACACATAAATATGGGGCGGTACTAGCTCCAACTCGGATTTACAGTGAAAACTGCAGGAACTTCAAACCGACCCTAGGACAGACTGAGAAAGCATAGAAAAAGTGTCTCCTGCAACCCGTTCCCTTGGTGCTAGATGAACGAACGTCTCTCCACTTGCTCAGTTCTGAGAGATAAGTGTGTGTGAAAGCCGTCCTTCAACTAGCTTGTTGGGAACACAAAGTTTCTTTTCAGTTGCAAACTCCATTCCATACATATATATGGGGAGGTACTAGCTCCAACTCGGTTTGACAGTGAAAACTGCAGGAACGTCAAACCGGCACTAGGAAACATACTGAGAAAGCAGAGAAAAAGTGTCTCCTGAAACCCGTTCCATTGGTGCTAGATGAACGAACGTCTCTCCACTTGCTCAGTTCTGAGAGATAAGTGTGTGTGAAAGCCGTCCTTCACCTTGCTTGTTGGGAACACAAAGTTTCTTTTCAGTTGCAAACTCCATTCCATACATAAATATGGGGAGGTACTAGCTCCAACTCGGATTTACAGTGAAAACTGCAGGAACTTCAAACCGACCCTAGGACAGACTGAGAAAGCAGAGAAAAAGTGTCTCCTGCAACCCGTTCCCTTGGTGCTAGATGAACGAACGTCTCTCCACTTGCTCAGTTCTGAGAGATAAGTGTGTGTGAAAACCGTCCTTCACCTAGCTTTTTGGGAACACAAAGTTTCTTTTCAGTTGCAAACTCCATTCCATAAATATATATGGGGAGGTACTAGCTCCAACTCGGTTTTACAGTGAAAACTGCAGGAAATTCAAACCGGCACTTGGAAACAGACTGAGAAAGCAGAGAAAAAGTGTCTCCTGCAACCCGTTCCCTTGGTGCTAGATGAACGAACGTCTCTCCACTTGCTCAGTTCTGAGAGATAATTGTGTGTGAAAGCCGTCCTTCACCTAGCTTGTTGGGAACACAAAGTTTCTTTTCAGTTGCAAACTCCATTCCATACATATATATGGGGAGGTACTAGCTCCAAATCGGTTTGACAGTGAAAACTGCAGGAACTTCAAACCGGCACTAGGAAACAGACTGAGAAAGCAGAGAAAAGTGTCTCCTGCAACCCGTTCCCTTGGTGCTAGATGAACGAACATCTCTCCACTTGTTCAGTTCTGAGAGATATGTGTGTGTGAAAGCCGTCCTTCATCTAGCTTGTTGGGAACACAAAGTTTCTTTTCAGTTGCAAACTCCATTCCATACATAAATATGGGGAGGTACTAGCTCCAACTCGGATTTATAGTGAAAACTGCAGGAACTTCAAACCGACACTAAGAAACAGACTGAGAAAGCAGAGAAAAAGTGGCTCCTGCAACCCGTTCCCTTGGTGCTAGATGAACGAACGTCTCTCCACTTGCTCAGTTCTGAGAGATAAGTGTGTGTGGAAGCCGTCCTTCACCTAGCTTGTTGGGAACACAAAGTTTCTTTTCAGTTGCAAACCCCATTCCATACGTATATATGGGGAGGTAATAGCTCCAACTCTGTTTGACAGTGAAAACTGCAGGAACTTCAAACCGGCACTAGGAAACAGACTGAGAAAGCAGAGAAAAAGTGTCTCCTGCAACCCGTTCCCTTGGTGCTAGATGAACGAACGTCTCTCCACTTGCTTAGTTCTGAGAGATAAGTGTGTGTGAAAGCCGTCCTTCACCTAGCTTGTTGGGAACACAAAGTTTCTTTTCAGTTGCAAACTCCATTCCATACATATATATGGGGATGTTCTAGCTCCAACACGGTTTGACAGTGAAAACTGCAGGAACTTCAAACCGGCACTAGGAAACAGACTGAGAAAGCAGAGAAAAAGTGTCTCCTGCAACCCGTTCCCTTGGTGCTAGATGAACGAACGTCTCTCCACTTGCTCAGTTCTGAGAGATAAGTGTGTGTGAAAGCCGTCCTTCACCTAGCTTGTTGGGAACACAAAGATTCTTTTCAGTTGCAAACTCCATTCCATAAATATATATGGGGAGGTACTAGCTCCAACTCGGTTTGACAGTGAAAACTGCAGGAACTTCAAACCGGCACTAGGAAACAGACTGAGAAAGCAGAGAAAAAGTGTCTCCTGCAACCCGTTCCCTTTGTGCTAGATGAACGAACGTCTCTCCACTTGCTCAGTTCTGAGAGATAAGTGTGTGTGAAAGCCGTCCTTCACCTAGCTTGTTGGGAACACAAAGTTTCTTTTCAGTGGCAAACTCCATTCCATACATATATATGGGGAGGTAATAGCTCCAACTCGGTTTGACAGTGAAAACTGCAGGAACTTCAAACCGACCCTAGGACAGACTGAGAAAGCATAGAAAAAGTGTCTCCTGCAACCCGTTCCCTTGGTGCTAGATGAACGAACGTCTCTCCACTTGCTCAGTTCTGAGAGATAAGTGTGTGTGAAAGCCGTCCTTCAACTAGCTTGTTGGGAACACAAAGTTTCTTTTCAGTTGCAAACTCCATTCCATACATATATATGGGGAGGTACAGCTCCAACTCGGTTTGACAGTGAAAACTGCAGGAACGTCAAACCGGCACTAGGAAACAGACTGAGAAAGCAGAGAAAAAGTGTCTCCTGAAACCCGTTCCCTTGGTGCTAGATGAACGAACGTCTCTCCACTTGCTCAGTTCTGAGAGATAAGTGTGTGTGAAAGCCGTCCTTCACCTAGCTTGTTGGGAACACAAAGTTTCTTTTCAGTTGCAAACTCCATTCCATACATATAAATGGGGAGGTACTAGCTCCAACTCGGTTTGACAGTGAAAACTGCAGGAACTTCAAACCGGCACTAGGAAACAGACTGAGAAAGCAGAGAAAAAGTGTCTCCTGCAACCCGTTCCCTTGGTGCTAGATGAACGAACGTCTCTCCACTTGCTCAGTTCTGAGAGATAAGTGTGTGTGAAAGCCGTACTTCACCTAGCTTGTTGGGAACACAAAGTTTCTTTTCAGTGGCAAACTCCATTCCATACATATATATGGGGAGGTACTATCTCCAACTCGGTTTGACAGTGAAAACTGCAGGAACTTCAAACCGACCCTAGGACAGACTGAGAAAGCATAGAAAAAGTGTCTCCTGCAACCCGTTCCCTTGGTGCTAGATGAATGAACGTCTCTCCACTTGCTCAGTTCTGAGAGATAAGTGTGTGTGAAAGCCGTCCTTCAACTAGCTTGTTGGGAACACAAAGTTTCTTTTCAGTTGCAAACTCCATTCCATACATATATATGGGGAGGTACTAGCTCCAACTCGGTTTGACAGTGAAAACTGCAGGAACGTCAAACCGGCACTAGGAAACAGACTGAGAAAGCAGAGAAAAAGTGTCTCCTGAAACCCGTTCCCTTGGTGCTAGATGAACGAACGTCTCTCCACTTGCTCAGTTCTGAGAGATAAGTGTGTGTGAAAGCCGTCCTTCACCTTGCTTGTTGGGAACACAAAGTTTCTTTTCAGTTGCAAACTCCATTCCATACATATATATGGGGAGGTACTAGCTCCAATTCTGTTTGACAGTGAAAACTGCAGGAACTTCAAACCGGCACTAGGAAATAGACTGAGAAAGCAGAGAAAAAGTGTCTCCTGCAACCCGTTCCCTTGGTGCTAGATGAACGAACGTCTCTCCACTTGCTCAGTTCTGAGAGATAAGTGTGTGTGAAAGCCGTCCTTCACCTAGCTTGTTGGGAACACAAAGTTTCTTTTCAGTTGCAAACTCCATTCCATAAATATATATGGGGAGGTACTAGCTCCAACTCGGTTTTACAGTGAAAACTTCAGGAAATTCAAACCGGCACTTGGAAACAGACTGAGAAAGCAGAGAAAAAGTGTCTCCTGCAACCCGTTCCCTTGGTGCTAGATGAACGAACGTCTCTCCACTTGCTCAGTTCTGAGAGATAAGTGTGTGTGAAAGCCGTCCTTCATCTAGCTTGTTGGGAACACAAAGTTCCTTTTCAGTTGCAAACTCCATTCCATACATATATATGGGGAGGTGCTAGCTCCAACTCGGTTTGACAGTGAAAACTGCAGGAACTTCAAACCGACACTAGGAAACAGACTGAGAAAGCAGAGAAAAAGTGGCTCCTGCAACCCGTTCCCTTGGTGCTAGATGAACGAACGTCTCTCCACTTGTTCAGTTCTGAGAGATAAGTGTGTGTGAAAGCCGTCCTTCATCTAGCTTGTTGGGAACACAAAGTTTCTTTTCAGTTGCAAACTCCATTCCATACATAAATATGGGGAGGTACAAGCTCCAACTCGGATTTATAGTGAAAACTGCAGGAACTTCAAACCGGCACTAGGAAACAGACTGAGAAAGCAGAGAAATAGTGTCTCCTGCAACCCGTTCCCTTGGTGCTAGATGAACGAACATCTCTCCACTTGTTCAGTTCTGAGAGATATGTGTGTGTGAAAGCCGTCCTTCATCTAGCTTGTTGGGAACACAAAGTTTCTTTTCAGTTGCAAACTCCATTCCATACATATATATGGGGATGTTCTAGCTCCAACACGGTTTGACAGTGAAAACTGCAGGAACTTCAAACCGGCACTAGGAAACAGACTGAGAAAGCAGAGAAAAAGTGTCTCCTGCAACCCGTTCCCTTGGTGCTAGATGAACGAACGTCTCTCCACTTGCTCAGTTCTGAGAGATAAGTGTGTGTGAAAGCCGTCCTTCACCTAGCTTGTTGGGAACACAAAGTTTCTTTTCAGTTGCAAACTCCATTCCATAAATATATATGGGGAGGTACTAGCTCCAACTCGGTTTGACAGTGAAAACTGCAGGAACTTCAAACCGGCACTAGGAAACAGACTGAGAAAGCAGAGAAAAAGTGTCTCCTGCAACCCGTTCCCTTTGTGCTAGATGAACGAACGTCTCTCCACTTGCTCAGTTCTGAGAGATAAGTGTGTGTGAAAGCCGTCCTTCACCTAGCTTGTAGGGAACACAAAGTATCTTTTCAGTGGCAAACTCCATTCCATACATATATATGGGGAGGTACTAGCTCCAACTCGGTTTGACAGTGAAAACTGCAGGAACTTCAAACCGGCACTAGGAAACAGACTGAGAAAGCAGAGAAAAAGTGTCTCCTGCAACCCGTTCCCTTGGTGCTAGATGAACGAACGTCTCTCCACTTGCTCAGTTCTGAGAGATAAGTGTGTGTGAAAGCCGTCCTTCAACTAGCTTGTTGGGAACACAAAGTTTCTTTTCAGTTGCAAACTCCATTCCATACATATATATGGGGAGGTACAGCTCCAACTCGGTTTGACAGTGAAAACTGCAGGAACGTCAAACCGGCACTAGGAAACAGACTGAGAAAGCAGAGAAAAAGTGTCTCCTGCAACCCGTTCCCTTGGTGCTAGATGAACGAACGTCTCTCCACTTGCTCAGTTCTGAGAGATAAGTGTGTGTGAAAGCCGTCCTTCACCTAGCTTGTTGGGAACACAAAGTTTCTTTTCAGTTGCAAACTCCATTCCATACATATATATGGGGAGGTACTAGCTCCAACTCGGTTTGACAGTGAAAACTGCAGGAACTTCAAACCGGCACTAGGAAACAGACTGAGAAAGCAGAGAAAAAGTGTCTACTGCAACCCGTTCCCTTGGTGCTAGATGAACGAACGTCTCTCCACTTGTTCAGTTCTGAGAGATTAGTGTGTGTGAAAGCCGTCCTTCACCTAGCTTGTTGGGAACACAAAGTTTCTTTTCAGTTGCAAACTCCATTCCATACATAAATATGGGGAGGTACAAGCTCCAACTCGGATTTATAGTGAAAACTGCAGGAACTTCAAACCGGCACTAGGAAACAGACTGAGAAAGCAGAGAAAAAGTGTCTCCTGCAACCCGTTCCCTTGGTGCTAGATGAACGAACGTCTCTCCACTTGCTCAGTTCTGAGAGATAAGTGTGTGTGGAAGCCGTCCTTCACCTAGCTTGTTGGGAACACAAAGTTTCTTTTCAGTTGCAAACTCCATTCCGTACATATATATGGGGAGGTACTAGCTCCAACTCTGTTTGACAGTGAAAACTGCAGGAACTTCAAACCGGCACTAGGAAACAGACTGAGAAAGCAGAGAAAAAGTGTCTCCTGCAACCCGTTCCCTTGGTGCTAGATGAACGAACGTCTCTCCACTTGCTCAGTTCTGAGAGATAAGTGTGTGTGAAAGCCGTCCTTCACCTAGCTTGTTGGGAACACAAAGTTTCTTTTCAGTTGCAAACTCCATTCCATACATATATATGGGGAGGTACTAGCTCCAACTCGGATTTATAGTGAAAACTGCAGGAACTTCAAACCGACACTAGGAAACAGACTGAGAAAGCAGAGAAAAAGTGTCTCCTGAAACCCGTTCCCTTGGTGCTAGATGAACGAACGTCTCTCCACTTGCTCAGTTCTGAGAGATAAGTGTGTGTGAAAGCCGTCCTTCACCTAGCTTGTTGGGAACACAAAGTTTCTTTTCAGTTGCAAACTCCATTCCATACATATATATGGGGAGGTACTAGCTCCAACTCGGTATGACAGTGAAAACTGCAGGAAATTCAAACCGGCACTTGGAAACAGACTGAGAAAGCAGAGAAAAAGTGTCTCCTGCAAACCGTTCCCTTGGTGCTAGATGAACGAACGTCTCTCCACTTGCTCAGTTCTGAGAGATAACTGTGTGTGAAAGCCGTCCTTCACCTAGCTTGTTGGGAACACAAAGTTTCTTTTCAGTTGCAAACTCCATTCCATACATATATATGGGGAGGTACTAGCTCCAACTCGGTTTGACAGTGAAAACTGCAGGATCTTCAAACCGGCACTAGGAAACAGACTGAGAAAGCAGAGAAAAAGTGTCTCCTGCAACCAGTTCCCTTGGTGCTAGATGAACGAACGTCTCTCCACTTGTTCAGTTCTGAGAGATAAGTGTGTGTGAAAGCCGTCCTTCACCTAGCTTGTTGGGAACATAAAGTTTCTTTTCAGTTGCAAACTCCATTCCATACATATAAATGGGGAGGTACTAGCTCCAACTCGGTTTGACAGTGAAAACTGCAGGAACTTCAAACCGGCACTAGGAAACAGACTGAGAAAGCAGAGAAAAAGTGTCTCCTGCAACCCGTTCCCTTGGTGCTAGATGAACGAACGTCTCTCCACTTGCTCAGTTCTGAGAGATAAGTGTGTGTGAAAGCCGTCCTTCACCTAGCTTGTTGGGAACACAAAGTTTCTTTTCAGTGGCAAACTCCATTCCATACATATATATGGGGAGGTACTAGCTCCAACTCGGTTTGACAGTGAAAACTGCAGGAACTTCAAACCGACCCTAGGACAGACTGAGAAAGCATAGAAAAAGTGTCTCCTGCAACCCGTTCCCTTGGTGCTAGATGAACGAACGTCTCTCCACTTGCTCAGTTCTGAGAGATAAGTGTGTGTGAAAGCCGTCCTTCAACTAGCTTGTTGGGAACACAAAGTTTCTTTTCAGTTGCAAACTCCATTCCATACATATATATGGGGAGGTACAAGCTCCAACTCGGTTTGACAGTGAAAACTGCAGGAACGTCAAACCGGCACTAGGAAACAGACTGAGAAAGCAGAGAAAAAGTGTCTCCTGAAACCCGTTCCTTTGGTGCTAGATGAACGAACGTCTCTCCACTTGCTCAGTTCTGAGAGATAAGTGTGTGTGAAAGCCGTCCTTCACCTTGCTTGTTGGGAACACAAAGTTTCTTTTCAGTTGCAAACTCCATTCCATACATATATATGGGGAGGTACTAGCTCCAATTCTGTTTGACAGTGAAAAATGCAGGAACTTCAAACCGGCACTAGGAAACAGACTGAGAAAGCAGAGAAAAAGTGTCCCCTGCAACCCGTTCCCTTGGTGCTAGATGAACGAACGTCTCTCCACTTGCTCAGTTCTGAGAGATAAGTGTGTGTGAAAGCCGTCCTTCACCTAGCTTGTTGGGAACACAAAGTTTCTTTTCAGTTGCAAACTCCATTCCATACATATATATTGAGAGGTACTAGCTCCAACTCGGTTTGACAGTGAAAACTGCAGGAACTTCAAACCGGCACTAGGAAACAGACTGAGAAAGCAGAGAAAAAGTGTCTCCTGCAACCCGTTCCCTTGGTGCTAGATGAACGAACGTCTCTCCACTTGTTCAGTTCTGAGAGATAAGTGTGTGTGAAAGCCGTCCTTCACCTAGCTTTTTGGGAACACAAAGTTTCTTTTCAGTGGCAAACTCCATTCCATACATATATATGGGGAGGTACTAGCTCCAACTCGGTTTGACAGTGAAAACTGCAGGAACTTCAAACCGACCCTAGGACAGACTGAGAAAGCACAGAGAAAGTGTCTCCTGCAACCCGTTCCCTTGATTCTAGATGAACGAACGTCTCTCCACTTGCTCAGTTCTGAGAGATAAGTGTGTGTGAAAGCCGTCCTTCAACTAGCTTGTTGGGAACACAAAGTTTCTTTTCAGTTGCAAACTCCATTCCATACATATATATGGGGAGGTACTAGCTCCAACTCGGTTTGACAGTGAAAACTGCAGGAACGTCAAACCGTCACTAGGAAACAGACTGAGAAAGCAGAGAAAAAGTGTCTCCTGAAACCCGTTCCCTTGGTGCTAGATGAACGAACGTCTCTCCACTTGCTCAGTTCTGAGAGATAAGTGTGTGTGAAAGCCGTCCTTCACCTTGCTTGTTGGGAACACAAAGTTTCTTTTCAGTTGCAAACTCCATTCCATACATATATATGGGGAGGTACTAGCTCCAATTCTGTTTGAAAGTGAAAACTGCACTAACTTCAAAACGGCACTAGGAAACAGACTGAGAAAGCAGAGAAATAGTGTCTCCTGCAACCCGTTCCCTTGGTGCTAGATGAACGAACGTCTCTCCACTTGCTCAGTTCTGAGAGATAAGTGTGTGTGAAAGCCGTCCTTCACCTAGCTTGTTGGGAACACAAAGTTTCTTTTCAGTTGCAAACTCCATTCCATACATATATATGGGGAGGTACTAGCTCCAACTCGGTTTGACAGTGAAAACTGCAGGAAATTCAAACCGGCACTTGGAAACAGACTGAGAAAGCAGAGAAAAAGTGTCTCCTGCAACCCGTTCCCTTGGTGCTAGATGAACGAACGTCTCTCCACTTGCTCAGTTCTGAGAGATAACTGTGTGTGAAAGCCGTCCTTCACCTAGCTTGTTGGGAACACAAAGTTTCTTTTCAGTTGCAAACTCCATTCCATACATATATAAGGGGAGGTACTAGCTCCAACTCGGTTTGACAGTGAAAACTGCAGGAACTTCAAACCGGCACTAGGAAACAGACTGAGAAAGCAGAGAAAAATTGTCTCCTGTAACCCGTTCCCTTGGTGCTAGATGAACGAACGTCTCTCCACTTGTTCAGTTCTGAGAGATAAGTGTGTGTGAAAGCCGTCCTTCATCTAGCTTGTTGGGAAAACAAAGTTTCTTTTCAGTTGCAAACTCCATTCCATACATAAATATGGGGAAGTACTAGCTCCAACTCGGATTTATAGTGAAAACTGCAGGAACTTCAAACCGACACTAGGAAACAGACTGAGAAAGCAGAGAAAAAGTGTTTCCTGCAACCAGTTCCCTTGGTGCTAGATGAACGAACGTCTCTCCACTTGCTCAGTTCTGAGAGATAAGTGTGTGTGAAAGCCGTCCTTCACCTAGCTTGTTGGGAACACAAAGTTTCTTTTCAGTTGCAAACTCCATTCCATACATATAAATGGGGAGGTACTAGCTCCAACTCGGTTTGACAGTGAAAACTGCAGGAACTTCAAACCGGCACTAGGAAACAGACTGAGAAAGCAGAGAAAAAGTGTCTCCTGCAACCCGTTCCCTTGGTGCTAGTTGAACGAACGTCTCTCCACTTGCTCAGTTCTGAGAGATAAGTGTGTGTGAAAGCCGTACTTCACCTAGCTTGTTGGGAACACAAAGTTTCTTTTCAGTGGCAAACTCCATTCCATAAATATATATGGGGAGGTACTATCTCCAACTCGGTTTGACAGTGAAAACTGCAGGAACTTCAAACCGACCCTAGGACAGACTGAGAAAGCATAGAAAAAGTGTCTCCTGCATCCCGTTCCCTTGGTGCTAGATGAACGAACGTCTCTCCACTTGCTCAGTTCTGAGAGATAAGTGTGTGTGAAAGCCGTCCTTCAACTAGCTTGTTGGGAACACAAAGTTTCTTTTCAGTTGCAAACTCCATTCCATACATATATATGGGGAGGTACTAGCTCCAACTCGGTTTGACAGTGAAAACTGCAGGAACGTCAAACCGGCACTAGGAAACAGACTGAGAAAGCAGAGAAAAAGTGTCTCCTGAAACCCGTTCCCTTTGTGCTAGATGAACGAACGTCTCTCCACTTGCTCAGTTCTGAGAGATAAGTGTGTGTGAAAGCCGTCCTTCACCTTGCTTGTTGGGAACACAAAGTTTCTTTTCAGTTGCAAACTCCATTCCATACATATATATGGGGAGGTACTAGCTCCAATTCTGTTTGACAATGAAAACTGCAGGAACTTCAAACCGGCACTAGGAAACAGACTGAGAAAGCAGAGAAAAAGTGTCTCCTGCATCCCGTTCCCTTGGTGCTAGATGAACGAACGTCTCTCCACTTGCTCATTCTGAGAGATAAGTGTGTGTGAAAGCCTTCCTTCACCTAGCTTGTTGGGAACACAAAGTTTCTTTTCATTTGCAAACTCCATTCCATACATAAATATGGGGCGGTACTAGCTCCAACTCGGATTTACAGTGAAAACTGCAGGAACTTCAAACCGACCCTAGGACAGACTGAGAAAGCATAGAAAAAGAGTCTCCTGCAACCCGTTCCCTTGGTGCTAGATGAACGAACGTCTCTCCACTTGCTCAGTTCTGAGAGATAAGTGTGTGTGAAAGCCGTCCTTCAACTAGCTTGTTGGGAACACAAAGTTTCTTTTCAGTTGCAAACTCCATTCCATACATATATATGGGGAGGTACTAGCTCCAACTCGGTTTGACAGTGAAAACTGCAGGAACGTCAAACCGGCACTAGGAAACATACTGAGAAAGCAGAGAAAAAGTGTCTCCTGAAACCCGTTCCATTGGTGCTAGATGAACGAACGTCTCTCCACTTGCTCAGTTCTGAGAGATAAGTGTGTGTGAAAGCCGTCCTTCACCTTGCTTGTTGGGAACACAAAGTTTCTTTTCAGTTGCAAACTCCATTCCATACATAAATATGGGGAGGTACTAGCTCCAACTCGGATTTACAGTGAAAACTGCAGGAACTTCAAACCGACCCTAGGACAGACTGAGAAAGCAGAGAAAAACTGTCTCCTGCAACCCGTTCCCTTGGTGCTAGATGAACGAACGTCTCTCCACTTGCTCAGTTCTGAGAGATAAGTGTGTGTGAAAACCGTCCTTCACCTAGCTTTTTGGGAACACAAAGTTTCTTTTCAGTTGCAAACTCCATTCCATAAATATATATGGGGAGGTACTAGCTCCAACTCGGTTTTACAGTGAAAACTGCAGGAAATTCAAACAGGCACTTGGAAACAGACTGAGAAAGCAGGGAAAAAGTGTCTCCTGCAACCCGTTCCCTTGGTGCTAGATGAACGAACGTCTCTCCACTTGCTCAGTTCTGAGAGATAATTGTGTGTGAAAGCCGTCCTTCACCTAGCTTGTTGGGAACACAAAGTTTCTTTTCAGTTGCAAACTCCATTCCATACATATATATGGGGAGGTACTAGCTCCAAATCGGTTTGACAGTGAAAACTGCAGGAACTTCAAACCGGCACTAGGAAACAGACTGAGAAAGCAGAGAAAAAGTGTCTCCTGCAACCCGTTCCCTTGGTGCTAGATGAACGAACATCTCTCCACTTGTTCAGTTCTGAGAGATATGTGTGTGTGAAAGCCGTCCTTCATCTAGCTTGTTGGGAACACAAAGTTTCTTTTCAGTTGCAAACTCCATTCCATACATAAATATGGGGAGGTACTAGCTCCAACTCGGATTTATAGTGAAAACTGCAGGAACTTCAAACCGACACTAAGAAACAGACTGAGAAAGCAGAGAAAAAGTGGCTCCTGCAACCCGTTCCCTTGGTGCTAGATGAACGAACGTCTCTCCACTTGCTCAGTTCTGAGAGATAAGTGTGTGTGGAAGCCGTCCTTCACCTAGCTTGTTGGGAACACAAAGTTTCTTTTCAGTTGCAAACCCCATTCCATACGTATATATGGGGAGGTAATAGCTCCAACTCTGTTTGACAGTGAAAACTGCAGGAACTTCAAACCGGCACTAGGAAACAGACTGAGAAAGCAGAGAAAAAGTGTCTCCTGCAACCCGTTCCCTTGGTGCTAGATGAACGAACGTCTCTCCACTTGCTCAGTTCTGAGAGATAAGTGTGTGTGAAAGCCGTCCTTCACCTAGCTTGTTGGGAACACAAAGTTTCTTTTCAGTTGCAAACTCCATTCCATACATATATATGGGGATGTTCTAGCTCCAACACGGTTTGACAGTGAAAACTGCAGGAACTTCAAACCGGCACTAGGAAACAGACTGAGAAAGCAGAGAAAAAGTGTCTCCTGCAACCCGTTCCCTTGGTGCTAGATGAACGAACGTCTCTCCACTTGCTCAGTTCTGAGAGATAAGTGTGTGTGAAAGCCGTCCTTCACCTAGCTTGTTGGGAACACAAAGTTTCTTTTCAGTTGCAAACTCCATTCCATAAATATATATGGGGAGGTACTAGCTCCAACTCGGTTTGACAGTGAAAACTGCAGGAACTTCAAACCGGCACTAGGAAACAGACTGAGAAAGCAGAGAAAAAGTGTCTCCTGCAACCCGTTCCCTTTGTGCTAGATGAACGAACGTCTCTCCACTTGCTCAGTTCTGAGAGATTAGTGTGTGTGAAAGCCGTCCTTCACCTAGCTTGTTGGGAACACAAAGTTTCTTTTCAGTGGCAAACTCCATTCCATACATATATATGGGGAGGTAATAGCTCCAACTCGGTTTGACAGTGAAAACTGCAGGAACTTCAAACCGACCCTAGGACAGACTGAGAAAGCATAGAAAAAGTGTCTCCTGCAACCCGTTCCCTTGGTGCTAGATGAACGAACGTCTCTCCACTTGCTCAGTTCTGAGAGATAAGTGTGTGTGAAAGCCGTCCTTCAACTAGCTTGTTGGGAACACAAAGTTTCTTTTCAGTTGCAAACTCCATTCCATACATATATATGGGGAGGTACAAGCTCCAACTCGGTTTGACAGTGAAAACTGCAGGAACGTCAAACCGGCACTAGGAAACAGACTGAGAAAGCAGAGAAAAAGTGTCTCCTGAAACCCGTTCCCTTGGTGCTAGATGAACGAACGTCTCTCCACTTGCTCAGTTCTGAGAGATAAGTGTGTGTGAAAGCCGTCCTTCACCTAGCTTGTTGGGAACACAAAGTTTCTTTTCAGTTGCAAACTCCATTCCATACATATATATGGGGAGGTACTAGCTCCAACTCGGTTTGACAGTGAAAACTGCAGGAACTTCAAACCGGCACTAGGAAACAGACTGAGAAAGCAGAGAAAAAGTGTCTACTGCAACCCGTTCCCTTGGTGCTAGATGAACGAACGTCTCTCCACTTGTTCAGTTCTGAGAGATTAGTGTGTGTGAAAGCCGTCCTTCACCTAGCTTGATGGGAACACAAAGTTTCTTTTCAGTTGCAAACTCCATTCCATATATAAATATGGGGAGGTACAAGCTCCAACTCGGATTTATAGTGAAAACTGCAGGAACTTCAAACCGACACTAGGAAACAGACTGAGAAAGCAGAGAAAAAGTGTCTCCTGCAACCCGTTCCCTTGGTGCTAGATGAACGAACGTCTCTCCACTTGCTCAGTTCTGAGAGATAAGTGTGTGTGGAAGCCGTCCTTCACCTAGCTTGTTGGGAACACAAAGTTTCTTTTCAGTTGCAAACTCCATTCCGTACATATATATGGGGAGGTACTAGCTCCAACTCTGTTTGACAGTGAAAACTGCAGGAACTTCAAACCGGCACTAGGAAACAGACTGAGAAAGCAGAGAAAAAGTGTCTCCTGCAACCCGTTCCCTTGGTGCTAGATGAACGAACGTCTCTCCACTTGCTCAGTTCTGAGAGATAAGTGTGTGTGAAAGCCGTCCTTCACCTAGCTTGTTGGGAACACAAAGTTTTTTTTCAGTTGCAAACTCCATTCCATACATATATATGGGGAGGTACTAGCTCCAACTCGGATTTATAGTGAAAACTGCAGGAACTTCAAACCGACACTAGGAAACAGACTGAGAAAGCAGAGAAAAAGTGTCTCCTGAAACCCGTTCCCTTGGTGCTAGATGAACGAACGTCTCTCCACTTGCTCAGTTCTGAGAGATAAGTGTGTGTGAAAGCCGTCCTTCACCTTGCTTGTTGGGAACACAAAGTTTCTTTTCAGTTGCAAACTCCATTCCATACATATATATGGGGAGGTACTAGCTCCAATTCTGTTTGACAGTGAAAACTGCAGGAACTTCAAACCGGCACTAGGAAACAGACTGAGAAAGCAGAGAAAAAGTGTCTCCTGCAACCCGTTCCCTTGGTGCTAGATGAACGAACGTCTCTCCACTTGCTCAGTTCTGAGAGATAAGTGTGTGTGAAAGCCGTCCTTCACCTAGCTTGTTGGGAACACAAAGTTTCTTTTCAGTTGCAAACTCCATTCCATACATATATATGGGGAGGTACTAGCTCCAACTCGGTATGACAGTGAAAACTGCAGGAAATTCAAACCGGCACTTGGAAACAGACTGAGAAAGCAGAAAAAAAGTGTCTCCTGCAACCCGTTCCCTTGGTGCTAGATGAACGAACGTCTCTCCACTTGCTCAGTTCTGAGAGATAACTGTGTGTGAAAGCCGTCCTTCACCTAGCTTGTTGGGAACACAAAGTTTCTTTTCAGTTGCAAACTCCATTCCATACATATATATGGGGAGGTACTAGCTCCAACTCGGTTTGACAGTGAAAACTGCAGGATCTTCAAACCGGCACTAGGAAACAGACTGAGAAAGCAGAGAAAAAGTGTCTCCTGCAACCAGTTCCCTTGGTGCTAGATGAACGAACGTCTCTCCACTTGCTCAGTTCTGAGAGATAAGTGTGTGTGAAAGCCGTCCTTCACCTAGCTTGTTGGGAACATAAAGTTTCTTTTCAGTTGCAAACTCCATTCCATACATATAAATGGGGAGGTACTATCTCCAACTCGGTTTGACAGTGAAAACTGCAGGAACTTCAAACCGGCACTAGGAAACAGACTGAGAAAGCAGAGAAAAAGTGTCTCCTGCAACCCGTTCCCTTGGTGCTAGATGAACGAAAGTCTCTCCACTTGCTCAGTTCTGAGAGATAAGTGTGTGTGAAAGCCGTCCTTCACCTAGCTTGTTGGGAACACAAAGTTTCTTTTCAGTGGCAAACTCCATTCCATACATATATATGGGGAGGTACTAGCTCCAACTCGGTTTGACAGTGAAAACTGCAGGAACTTCAAACCGACCCTAGGACAGACTGAGAAAGCATAGAAAAAGTGTCTCCTGCAACCCGTTCCCTTGGTGCTAGATGAACGAACGTCTCTCCACTTGCTCAGTTCTGAGAGATAAGTGTGTGTGAAAGCCGTCCTTCAACTATCTTGTTGGGAACACAAAGTTTCTTTTCAGTTGCAAACTCCATTCCATACATATATATGGGGAGGTACAAGCTCCAACTCGGTTTGACAGTGAAAACTGCAGGAACGTCAAACCGGCACTAGGAAACAGACTGAGAAAGCAGAGAAAAAGTGTCTCCTGAAACCCGTTCCTTTGGTGCTAGATGAACGAACGTCTCTCCACTTGCTCAGTTCTGAGAGATAAGTGTGTGTGAAAGCCGTCCTTCACCTTGCTTGTTGGGAACACAAAGTTTCTTTTCAGTTGCAAACTCCATTCCATACATATATATGGGGAGGTACTAGCTCCAATTCTGTTTGACAGTGAAAACTGCAGGAACTTCAAACCGGCACTAGGAAACAGACTGAGAAAGCAGAGAAAATGTGTCCCCTGCAACCCGTTCCCTTGGTGCTAGATGAACGAACGTCTCTCCACTTGCTCAGTTCTGAGAGATAAGTGTGTGTGAAAGCCGTCCTTCACCTAGCTTGTTGGGAACACAAAGTTTCTTTTCAGTTGCAAACTCCATTCCATACATATATATTGAGAGGTACTAGCTCCAACTCGGTTTGACAGTGAAAACTGCAGGAACTTCAAACCGGCACTAGGAAACAGACTGAGAAAGCAGAGAAAAAGTGTCTCCTGCAACCCGTTCCCTTGGTGCTAGATGAACGAACGTCTCTCCACTTGTTCAGTTCTGAGAGATAAGTGTGTGTGAAAGCCGTCCTTCACCTAGCTTTTTGGGAACACAAAGTTTCTTTTCAGTGGCAAACTCCATTCCATACATATATATGGGGAGGTACTAGCTCCAACTCGGTTTGACAGTGAAAACTGCAGGAACTTCAAACCGACCCTAGGACAGACTGAGAAAGCACAGAGAAAGTGTCTCCTGCAACCCGTTCCCTTGATGCTAGATGAACGAACGTCTCTCCACTTGCTCAGTTCTGAGAGATAAGTGTGTGTGAAAGCCATCCTTCAACTAGCTTGTTGGGAACACAAAGTTTCTTTTCAGTTGCAAACTCCATTCCATACATATATATGGGGAGGTACTAGCTCCAACTCGGTTTGACAGTGAAAACTGCAGGAACGTCAAACCGGCACTAGGAAACAGACTGAGAAAGCAGAGAAAAAGTGTCTCCTGAAACCCGTTCCCTTGGTGCTAGATGAACGAACGTCTCTCCACTTGCTCAGTTCTGAGAGATAAGTGTGTGTGAAAGCCGTCCTTCACCTTGCTTGTTGGGAACACAAAGTTTCTTTTCAGTTGCAAACTCCATTCCATACATATATATGGGGAGGTACTAGCTCCAATTCTGTTTGAAAGTGAAAACTGCACTAACTTCAAAACGGCACTAGGAAACAGACTGAGAAAGCAGAGAAATAGTGTCTCCTGCAACCCGTTCCCTTGGTGCTAGATGAACGAACGTCTCTCCACTTGCTCAGTTCTGAGAGATAAGTGTGTGTGAAAGCCGTCCTTCACCTAGCTTGTTGGGAACACAAAGTTTCTTTTCAGTTGCAAACTCCATTCCATACATATATATGGGGAGGTACTAGCTCCAACTCGGTTTGACAGTGAAAACTGCAGGAAATTCAAACCGGCACTTGGAAACAGACTGAGAAAGCAGAGAAAAAGTGTCTCCTGCATCCCGTTCCCTTGGTGCTAGATGAACGAACGTCTCTCCACTTGCTCAGTTCTGAGAGATAACTGTGTGTGAAAGCCGTCCTTCACCTAGCTTGTTGGGAACACAAAGTTTCTTTTCAGTTGCAAACTCCATTCCATACATATATAAGGGGAGGTACTAGCTCCAACTCGGTTTGACAGTGAAAACTGCAGGAACTTCAAACCGGCACTAGGAAACAGACTGAGAAAGCAGAGAAAAATTGTCTCCTGTAACCCGTTCCCTTGGTGCTAGATGAACGAACGTCTCTCCACTTGTTCAGTTCTGAGAGATAAGTGTGTGTGAAAGCCGTCCTTCATCTAGCTTGTTGGGAACACAAAGTTTCTTTTCAGTTGCAAACTCCATTCCATACATAAATATGGGGAAGTACTAGCTCCAACTCGGATTTATAGTGAAAACTGCAGGAACTTCAAACCGACACTAGGAAACAGACTGAGAAAGCAGAGAAAAAGTTTTTCCTGCAACCAGTTCCCTTGGTGCTAGATGAACGAACGTCTCTCCACTTGCTCAGTTCTGAGAGATAAGTGTGTGTGAAAGCCGTCCTTCACCTAGCTTGTTGGGAACACAAAGTATCTTTTCAGTTGCAAACTCCATTCCATACATATAAATGGGGAGGTACTAGCTCCAACTCGGTTTGACAGTGAAAACTGCAGGAACTTCAAACCGGCACTAGGAAACAGACTGAGAAAGCAGAGAAAAAGTGTCTCCTGCAACCCATTCCCTTGGTGCTAGATGAACGAACGTCTCTCCACTTGCTCAGTTCTGAGAGATAAGTGTGTGTGAAAGCCGTCCTTCACCTAGCTTGTTGGGAACACAAAGTTTCTTTTCAGTGTCAAACTCCATTCCATACATATATATGGGGAGGTACTAGCTCCAACTCGGTTTGACAGTGAAAACTGCAGGAACTTCAAACCGACCCTAGGACAGACTGAGAAAGCATAGAAAAAGTGTCTCCTGCAACCCGTTCCCTTGGTGCTAGATGAACGAACGTCTCTCCACTTGCTCAGTTCTGAGAGATAAGTGTGTGTGAAAGCCGTCCTTCAACTAGCTTGTTGGGAACACAAAGTTTCTTTTCAGTTGCAAACTCCATTCCATACATATATATGGGGAGGTACAAGCTCCAACTCGGTTTGACAGTGAAAACTGCAGGAACGTCAAACCGGCACTAGGGAACAGACTGAGAAAGCAGAGAAAAAGTGTCTCCTGAAACCCGTTCCCTTGGTGCTAGATGAACGAACGTCTCTCCACTTGCTCAGTTCTGAGAGATAAGTGTGTGTGAAAGCCGTCCTTCACCTTGCTTGTTGGGAACACAAAGTTTCTTTTCAGTTGCAAACTCCATTCCATACATATATATGGGGAGGTACTAGCTCCAATTCTGTTTGACAGTGAAAACTGCAGGAACTTCAAACCGGCACTAGGAAACAGACTGAGAAAGCAGAGAAAAAGTGTCTCCTGCAACCCGTTCCCTTGGTGCTAGATGAACGAACGTCTCTCCACTTGCTCAGTTCTGAGAGATAAGTGTGTGTGAAAGCCGTCCTTCACCTAGCTTGTTGGGAACACAAAGTTTCTTTTCAGTTGCAAACTCCATTCCATACATATATATGGAGAGGTACTAGCTCCAACTCGGTTTGACAGTGAAAACTGCAGGAACTTCAAACCGGCACTAGGAAACAGACTGAGAAAGCAGAGAAAAAGTGTCTCCTGCAACCCGTTCCCTTGGTGCTAGATGAACGAACGTCTCTCCACTTGTTCAGTTCTGAGAGATATGTGTGTGTGAAAGCCGTCCTTCACCTAGCTTTTTGGGAACACAAAGTTTCTTTTCAGTGGCAAACTCCATTCCATACATATATATGGGGAGGTACTAGCTCCAACTCGGTTTGACAGTGAAAACTGCAGGAACTTCAAACCGACCCTAGGACAGACTAAGAAAGCACAGAGAAAGTGTCTCCTGCAACCCGTTCCCTTGATGCTAGATGAACGAACGTCTCTCCACTTGCTCAGTTCTGAGAGATAATTGTGTGTGAAAGCCGTCCTTCACCTAGCTTGTTGGGAACACAAAGTTTCTTTTCAGTTGCAAACTCCATTCCATACATATATATGGGGAGGTACTAGCTCCAACTCGGTTTGACAGTGAAAACTACAGGATCTTCAAACCGGCACTAGGAAACAGACTGAGAAAGCAGAGAAAAAGTGTCTCCTTCAACCAGTTCCCTTGGTGCTAGATGAACGAACGTCTCTCCACTTGCTCAGTTCTGAGAGTTAAGTGTGTGTGAAAGCCGTCCTTCACCTAGCTTGTTGGGAACACAAAGTTTCTTTTCAGTTGCAAACTCCATTCCATACATATAAATGGGGAGGTACTAGCTCCAACTCGGTTTGACAGTGAAAACTGCAGGAACTTCAAACCGGCACTAGGAAACAGACTGAGAAAGCAGAGAAAAAGTGTCTCCTGCAACCCGTTTCCTTGGTGCTAGATGAACGAACGTCTCTCCACTTGCTCAGTTCTGAGAGATAAGTGTGTGTGAAAGCCGTCCTTCACCTAGCTTGTTGGGAACACAAAGTTTCTTTTCAGTGGCAAACTCCATTCCATACATATATATGGGGAGGTACTAGCTCCAAATCGGTTTGACAGTGAAAACTGCAGGAACTTCAAACCGACCCTAGGACAGACTGAGAAAGCATAGAAAAAGTGTCTCCTGCAACCCGTTCCCTTGGTGCTAGATGAACGAACGTCTCTCCACTTGCTCAGTTCTGAGAGATAAGTGTGTGTGAAAGCCGCCCTTCAACTAGCTTGTTGGGAACACAAAGTTTCTTTTCAGTTGCAAACTCCATTCCATACATATATATGGGGAGGTACAAGCTCCAACTCGGTTTGACAGTGAAAACTGCAGGAACGTCAAACCGGCACTAGGAAACAGACTGAGAAAGCAGAGAAAAAGTGTCTCCTGAAACCCGTTCCTTTGGTGCTAGATGAACGAACGTCTCTCCACTTGCTCAGTTCTGAGGGATAAGTGTGTGTGAAAGCCGTCCTTCACCTTGCTTGTTGGGAACACAAAGTTTCTTTTCAGTTGCAAACTCCATTCCATACATATATATGGGGAGGTACTAGCTCCAATTCTGTTTGACAGTGAAAACTGCAGGAACTTCAAACCGGCACTAGGAAACAGACTGAGAAAGCAGAGAAAAAGTGTCTCCTGCAACCCGTTCCCTTGGTGCTAGATGAACGAACGTCTCTCCACTTGCTCAGTTCTGAGAGATAAGTGTGTGTGAAAGCCGTCCTTCACCTAGTTTGTTGGGAACACAAAGTTTCTTTTCAGTTGCAAACTCCATTCCATACATATATATGGAGAGGTACTAGCTCCAACTCGGTTTGACAGTGAAAACTGCAGGAACTTCAAACCGGCACTAGGAAACAGACTGAGAAAGCAGAGAAAAAGTGTCTCCTGCAACCCGTTCCCTTGGTGCTAGATGAACGAACGTCTCTCCACTTGTTCAGTTCTGAGAGATAAGTGAGTGTGAAAGCCGTCCTTCATCTAGCTTGTTGGGAACACAAAGTTTCTTTTCAGTTGCAAACTCCATTCCATACATAAATATGGGGAGGTACAAGCTCCAACTCGGATTTATAGTGAAAACTGCAGGAACTTCAAACCGACACTAGGAAACAGACTGAGAAAGTAGAGAAAAAGTGGCCCCTGCAACCCGTTCCCTTGGTGCTAGATGAACGAACGTCTCTCCACTTGCTCAGTTCTGAGAGATAAGTGTGTGTGGAAGCCGTCCTTCACCTAGTTTGTTGGGAACACAAAGTTTCTTTTCAGTTGCAAACTCCATTCCGTACATATATATGGGGAGGTACTAGCTCCAACTCTGTTTGACAGTGAAAACTGCAGGAATTTCAAACCGGCACTAGGAAACAGACTGAGAAAGCAGAGAAAAAGTGTCTCCTGCAACCCGTTCCCTTGGTGCTAGATGAACGAACGTCTCTCCACTTGCTCAGTTCTGAGAGATAAGTGTGTGTGAAAGCCGTCCTTCACCTAGCTTGTTGGGAACACAAAGTTTCTTTTCAGTTGCAAACTCCATTCCATACATATATATGGGGAGGTACTAGCTCCAACTCTGTTTGACAGTGAAAACTGCAGGAACTTCAAACCGGCACTAGGAAACAGACTGAGAAAGCAGAGAAAAAGTGTCTCCTGCAACCCGTTCCCTTGGTGCTAGATGAACGAACGTCTCTCCACTTGCTCAGTTCTGAGAGATAAGTGTGTGTGAAAGCCGTCCTTCAACTAGCTTGTTGGGAACACAAAGTTTCTTTTCAGTTGCAAACTCCATTCCATACTTATATATGGGGAGGTACTAGCTCCAACTCGGTTTGACAGTTAAAACTGCAGGAACTTCAAACCGGCACTAGGAAACAGACTGAGAAAGCAGAGAAAAAGTGTCTCCTGCAACCCGTTCCCTTGGTGCTAGATGAACGAACGTCTCTACACTTGCCCAGTTCTGAGAGATAAGTGTGTGTGAAAGCCGTCCTTCACCTAGCTTGTTGGGAACACAAAGTTTCTTTTCAGTTGCAAACTCCATTCCATACATATATATGGGGATGTACTAGCTCCAACTCGGTTTGACAGTGAAAACTGCAGGAACTTCAAACCGGCACTATTAAACAGACTGAGAAAGCAGAGAAAAAGTGTCTCCTGCAACCCTTTCCCTTGGTGGTAGATGTACAAACGTCTCTCCACTTGCTCAGTTCTGAGAGATAAGTGTGTGTGAAAGCCGTCCTTCACCTAGCTTGTTGGGAACACAAAGATTCTTTTCAGTTGCAAACTCCATTCCATACATATATATGGGGAGGTACTAGCTCCAACTCGGTTTGACAGTGAAAACTGCAGGAACTTCAAACTGGCACTAGGAAACAGACTGAGAAAGCAGAGAAAAAGTGTCTCCTTCAACACGTTCCCTTGGTGCTAGATGAACGAACGTCTCTCCACTTGCTCAGTTCTGAGAGATAAGTGTGTGTGAAAGCCGTCCTTCACCAAGCTTGTTGGGAACACAAAGTTTCTTTTCAGTTGCAAACTCCATTCCGTACATATATATGGGGAGGTACAAGCTCCAACTCTGTTTGACAGTGAAAACTGCAGGAACTTCAAACCGGCACTAGGAAACAGACTGAGAAAGCAGAGAAAAAGTGTCTCCTGCAACCCGTTCCCTTGGTGCTAGATGAACGAACGTCTCTCCACTTGCTCAGTTCTGAGAGATAAGTGTGTGTGAAAGCCGTCCTTCACCTAGCTTGTTGGGAACACAAAGTTTCTTTTCAGTTGCAAACTCCATTCCATACATATATATGGGGATGTACTAGCTCCAACTCGGTTTGACAGTGAAAACTGCAGGAACTTCAAACCGGCACTATTAAACAGACTGAGAAAGCAGAGAAAAAGTGTCTCCTGCAACCCTTTCCCTTGGTGGTAGATGAACGAACGTCTCTCCACTTGCTCAGTTCTGAGAGATAAGTGTGTGTGAAAGCCGTCCTTCACCTAGCTTGTTGGGAACACAAAGATTCTTTTCAGTTGCAAACTCCATTCCATACATATATATGGGGAGGTACTAGCTCCAACTCGGTTTGACAGTGAAAACTGCAGGAACTTCAAACCGGCACTAGGAAACAGACTGAGAAAGCAGAGAAAAAGTGTCTCCTGCAACCCGTTCCCTTGGTGCTAGATGAACGAACGTCTCTCCACTTGCTCAGTTCTGAGAGATAAGTGTGTGTGAAAGCCGTGCTTCACCTAGCTTGTTGGGAACACAAAGTTTCTTTTCAGTTGCAAACTCCATTCCATACATATATATGGGGAGGTACTAGCTCCAACTCTGTTTGACAGTGAAAACTGCAGGAACTTCAAACCGGCACTAGGAAACAGACTGAGAAAGCAGAGAAAAAGTGTCTCCTGCAACCCGTTCCCTTGGTGCTAGATGAACGAACGTCTCTCCACTTGCTCAGTTCTGAGAGATAAGTGTGTGTGAAAGCCGTCCTTCACCTAGCTTGTTGGGAACACAAAGTTTCTTTTCAGTTGCAAACACCATTCCATACATATATATGGGGAGGTACTAGCTCCAACTCGTTTTGACAGTGAAAACTGCAGGAACTTTAAACCGGCACTAGGAAACAGACTGAGAAAGCAGAGAAAAAGTGTCTCATGCAACCCGTTCCCTTGGTGCTAGATGAACGAACGTCTCTCCACTTGCTCAGTTCTGAGAGATAAGTGTGTGTGAAAGCCGTCCTTCACCTAGCTTGTTGGGAACACAAAGTTTCTTTTCAGTTGCAAACACCATTCCATACATATATATGGGGAAGTACTAGCTCCAACTCGTTTTGACAGTGAAAACTGCAGGAACTTTAAACCGGCACTAGGAAACAGACTGAGAAAGCAGAGAAAAAGTGTCTCATGCAACCCGTTCCCTTGGTGCTAGATGAACGAATGTCTCTCCACTTGCTCAGTTCTGAGAGATAAGTGTGTGTGAAAGCCGTCCTTCACCTAGGTTTTTGGGAACACAAAGTTTCTTTTCAGTGGCAAACTCCATTCCATACATATATATGGGGAGGTACTAGCTCCAACTCGGTTTGACAGTGAAAACTGCAGGAACTTCAAACCGACCCTAGGACAGACTGAGAAAGCATAGAGAAAGTGTCTCCTGCAACCCGTTCCCTTGGTGCTAGATGAACGAACGTCTCTCCACTTGCTCAGTTCTGAGAGATAAGTGTGTGTGAAAGCCGTCCTTCATCTAGCTTGTTGGGAACACAAAGTTTCTTTTCAGTTGCAAACTCCATTCCATACATATATATGGGGAGGTACTAGCTCCAACTCGGTTTGACAGTGAAAACTGCAGGAACGTCAAACCGGCACTAGGAAACAGACTGAGAAAGCAGAGAAAAAGTGTCTCCTGAAACCCGTTCCCTTGGTGCTAGATGAACGAACGTCTCTCCACTTGCTCAGTTCTCAGAGATAAGTGTGTGTGAAAGCCGTCCTTCACCTAGCTTGTTGGGAACACAAAGTTTCTTTTCAGTTGCAAACTCCATTCCGTACATATATATGGGGAGGTACAAGCTCCAACTCTGTTTGACAGTGAAAACTGCAGGAACTTCAAACCGGCACTAGGAAACAGACTGAGAAAGCAGAGAAAAAGTGTCTCCTGCAACCCGTTCCCTTGGTGCTAGATGAACGAACGTCTCTCCACTTGCTCAGTTCTGAGAGATAAGTGTGTGTGAAAGCCGTCCTTCACCTAGCTTGTTGGGAACACAAAGTTTCTTTTCAGTTGCAAACTCCATTCCATACATATATATGGGGATGTACTAGCTCCAACTCGGTTTGACAGTGAAAACTGCAGGAACTTCAAACCGGCACTATTAAACAGACTGAGAAAGCAGAGAAAAAGTGTCTCCTGCAACCCTTTCCCTTGGTGGTAGATGAACGAACGTCTCTCCACTTGCTCAGTTCTGAGAGATAAGTGTGTGTGAAAGCCGTCCTTCACCTAGCTTGTTGGGAACACAAAGATTCTTTTCAGTTGCAAACTCCATTCCATACATATATATGGGGAGGTACTAGCTCCAACTCGGTTTGACAGTGAAAACTGCAGGAACTTCAAACCGGCACTAGGAAACAGACTGAGAAAGCAGAGAAAAAGTGTCTCCTGCAACCCGTTCCCTTGGTGCTAGATGAACGAACGTCTCTCCACTTGCTCAGTTCTGAGAGATAAGTGTGTGTGAAAGCCGTGCTTCACCTAGCTTGTTGGGAACACAAAGTTTCTTTTCAGTTGCAAACTCCATTCCATACATATATATGGGGAGGTACTAGCTCCAACTCTGTTTGACAGTGAAAACTGCAGGAACTTCAAACCGGCACTAGGAAACAGACTGAGAAAGCAGAGAAAAAGTGTCTCCTGCAACCCGTTCCCTTGGTGCTAGATGAACGTACGTCTCTCCACTTGCTCAGTTCTGAGAGATAAGTGTGTGTGAAAGCCGTCCTTCACCTAGCTTGTTGGGAACACAAAGTTTCTTTTCAGTTGCAAACACCATTCTATACATATATATGGGGAGGTACTAGCTCCAACTCGTTTTGACAGTGAAAACTGCAGGAACTTTAAACCGGCACTAGGAAACAGACTGAGAAAGCAGAGAAAAAGTGTCTCATGCAACCCGTTCCCTTGGTGCTAGATGAACGAACGTCTCTCCACTTGCTCAGTTCTGAGAGATAAGTGTGTGTGAAAGCCGTCCTTCACCTAGCTTGTTGGGAACACAAAGTTTCTTTTCAGTTGCAAACACCATTCCATACATATATATGGGGAGGTACTAGCTCCAACTCGTTTTGAAAGTGAAAACTGCAGGAACTTTAAACCGGCACTAGGAAACAGACTGAGAAAGCAGAGAAAAAGTGTCTCATGCAACCCGTTCCCTTGGTGCTAGATGAACGAATGTCTCTCCACTTGCTCAGTTCTGAGAGATAAGTGTGTGTGAAAGCCGTCCTTCACCTAGCTTTTTGGGAACACAAAGTTTCTTTTCAGTGGCAAACTCCATTCCATACATATATATGGGGAGGTACTAGCTCCAACTCGGTTTGACAGTGAAAACTGCAGGAACTTCAAACCGACCCTAGGACAGACTGAGAAAGCATAGAGAAAGTGTCTCCTGCAACCCGTTCCCTTGGTGCTAGATGAACGAACGTCTCTCCACTTGCTCAGTTCTGAGAGATAAGTGTGTGTGAAAGCCGTCCTTCATCTAGCTTGTTGGGAACACAAAGTTTCTTTTCAGTTGCAAACTCCATTCCATACATATATATGGGGAGGTACTAGCTCCAACTCGGTTTGACAGTGAAAACTGCAGGAACGTCAAACCGGCACTAGGAAACAGACTGAGAAAGCAGAGAAAAAGTGTCTCCTGAAACCCGTTCCCTTGGTGCTAGATGAACGAACGTCTCTCCACTTGCTCAGTTCTGAGAGATAAGTGTGTGTGAAAGCCGTCATTCACCTTGCTTGTTGGGAACACAAAGTTTCTTTTCAGTTGCAAACTCCATTCCATACATATATATGGGGAGGTACTAGCTCCAATTCTGTTTGAGAGTGAAAACTGCAGGAACTTCAAACCGGCACTAGGAAACACACTGAGAAAGCAGAGAAAAAGTGTCTCCTGCAAACCGTTCCCTTGGTGCTAGATGAACGAACGTCTCTCCACTTGCTCAGTTCTGAGAGATAAGTGTGTGTGAAAGCCGTCCTTCACCTAGCTTGTTGGGAACACAAAGTTTCTTTTCAGTTGCAAACACCATTCCATACATATATATGGGGAGGTACTAGCTCCAACTCGTTTTGACAGTGAAAACTGCAGGAACTTTAAACCGGCACTAGGAAACAGACTGAGAAAGCAGAGAAAAAGTGTCTCATGCAACCCGTTCCTTTGGTGCTAGATGAACGAACGTCTCTCCACTTGCTCAGTTCTGAGAGATAAATGTGTGTGAAAGCCGTCCTTCAACTAGCTTGTTGGGAACACAAAGTTTCTTTTCAGTTGCAAACACCATTCCATACATATATATGGGGAGGTACTAGCTCCAACTCGTTTTGACAGTGAAAACTGCAGGAACTTTAAACCGGCACTAGGAAACAGACTGAGAAAGCAGAGAAAAAGTGTCTCATGCAACCCGTTCCCTTGGTGCTAGATGAACGAATGTCTCTCCACTTGCTCAGTTCTGAGAGATAAGTGTGTGTGAAAGCCGTCCTTCACCTAGCTTTTTGGGAACACAAAGTTTCTTTTCAGTGGCAAACTCCATTCCATACATATATATGGGGAGGTACTAGCTCCAACTCGGTTTGACAGTGAAAACTGCAGGAACTTCAAACCGACCCTAGGACAGACTGAGAAAGCATAGAGAATGTGTCTCCTGCAACCCGTTCCCTTGGTGCTAGATGAACGAACGTCTCTCCACTTGCTCAGTTCTGAGAGATAAGTGTGTGTGAAAGCCGTCCTTCATCTAGCTTGTTGGGAACACAAAGTTTCTTTTCAGTTGCAAACTCCATTCCATACATATATATGGGGAGGTACTAGCTCCAACTCGGTTTGACAGTGAAAACTGCAGGAACGTCAAACCGGCACTAGGAAACAGACTGAGAAAGCAGAGAAAAAGTGTCTCCTGAAACCCGTTCCCTTGGTGCTAGATGAACGAACGTCTCTCCACTTGCTCAGTTCTGAGAGATAAGTGTGTGTGAAAGCCGTCCTTCACCTTGCTTGTTGGGAACACAAAGTTTCTTTTCAGTTGCAAACTCCATTCCATACATATATATGGGGAGGTACTAGCTCCAATTCTGTTTGACAGTGAAAACTGCAGGAACTTCAAACCTGCACTAGGAAACACACTGAGAAAGCAGAGAAAAAGTGTCTCCTGCAAACCGTTCCCTTGGTGCTAGATGAACGAACGTCTCTCCACTTGCTCAGTTCTGAGAGATAAGTGTGTGTGAAAGCCGTCCTTCACCTAGCTTGTTGGGAACACAAAGTTTCTTTTCAGTTGCAAACTCCATTCCATAAATATATATGGGGAGGTACTAGCTCCAACTCGGTTTTACAGTGAAAACTGCAGGAAATTCAAACCGGCACTTGGAAACAGACTGAGAAAGCAGAGAAAAAGTGTCCCCTGCAAACCGTTCCCTTGGTGCTAGATGAACGAACGTCTCTCCACTTGCTCAGTTGTGAGAGATAACTGTGTGTGAAAGCCGTCCTTCACCTAGCTTGTTGGGAACACAAAGTTTCTTTTCAGTTGCAAACTCCATTTCATACATATATAAAGGGAGGTACTAGCTCCAACTCGGTTTGACCTTGAAAACTGCAGGAACTTCAAACCGGCACTAGGAAACAGACTGAGAAAGCAGAGAAAAATTGTCTCCTGTAACCCGTTCCCTTGGTGCTAGATGAACGAACGTCTCTCCACTTGTTCAGTTCTGAGAGATAAGTGTGTGTGAAAGCCGTCCTTCATCTAGCTTGTTGGGAACACAAAGTTTCTTTTCAGTTGCAAACTCCATTCCATACATAAATATGCGGAAGTACTAGCTCCAACTCGGATTTATAGTGAAAACTGCAGGAACTTCAAACCGACACTAGGAAACAGACTGAGAAAGCAGAGAAAAAGTGGCTCCTGCAACCCGTTCCCTTGGTGCTAGATGAACGAACGTCTCTCCACTTGCTCAGTTCTGAGAGATATTTGTGTGTGAAAGCCGTCCTTCAGCTAGCTTGTTGGGAACACAAAGTTTCTTTTCAGTTGCAAACTCCATTCCATACATATAAATGGGGAGGTACTAGCTCCAAATCGGTTTGACATTGAAAACTGCAGGAACTTCAAACCGGCACTAGGAAACAGAATGAGAAAGCAGGGAAAAAGAGTCTCCTGCAACCCGTTCCCTTGGTGCTAGTTGAACGAACGTCTCTCCACTTGCTCAGTTCTGAGAGATAAGTGTGTGTGAAAGCCGTACTTCACCTACCTTGTTGGGAACACAAAGTTTCTTTTCAGTTGCAAACTCCATTCCATACATATATATGGGGAGGTACTAGCTCCAACTCGGTTTGACAGTGAAAACTGCAGGAACTTCAAACCGGCACTAGGAAACAGAATGAGAAAGCAGAGAAAAAGTGTCTCCTGCAACCCGTTCCCTTGGTGCTAGATGAACGAACGTCTCTCCACTTGCTCAGTTCTGAGAGATAAGTGTGTGTGAAAGCCGTCCTTCACCTAGCTTGTTGGGAACACAAAGTTTCTTTTCAGTTGCAAACTCCATTCCAAACATATATATGGGGAGGTACTAGCTCCAAATTGGTTTGACAGTGAAAACTGCAGGAACTTCAAACAGGCACTAGGAAACAGACTGAGAAAGCAGAGAAAAAGTGTCTCCTGCAAACCTTTCCCTTGGTGCTAGATGAACGAACGTCTCTCCACTTGCTCAGTTCTGAGAGATAAGTGTGTGTGAAAGCCGTCCTTCACCTAGCTTGTTGGGAACACAAAGTTTCTTTTCAGTTGCAAACTCCATTCCATACATATATATGGGGAGGTGGTAGCTCCAACTCGGTTTGACAGTGAAAACTGCAGGAACTTCAAACCGGCACTAGGAAACAGACTGAGAAAGCAGAGAAACAGTGTCTCCTGTAACCCGTTCCCTTGGTGCTAGATGAACGAACGTCTCTCCACTTGCTCAGTTCTGAGAGATAATTGTGTGTGAAAGCCGTACTTCACCTAGCTTGTTGGGAACACAAAGTTTCTTTTCAGTTGCAAACTCCATTCCATTCATATATAAGGGGAGGTACTAGCTCCAACTCGGTTTGACAGTGAAAACTGCAGGAACTTCAAACCGGCACTAGGAAACAGACTGAGAAAGCAGAGAAAAAGTGTCTCCTGTAACCCGTTCCCTTGGTGCTAGATGAACGAACGTCTCTCCACTTGCTCAGTTCTGAGAGATAAGTGTGTGTGAAAGCCGTCCTTCACCTAGCTTGTTGGGAACACAAAGTTTCTTTTCAGTTGCCAACTCCATTCCATACATACATATGGGGAGGTACTAGCTCCAACTCGGTTTGACAGTGAAAACTGCAGGAACTTCAAACCGGCACTAGGAAACAGACTGAGAAAGCAGAGAAAAAGTGTCTCCTGCAACCAGTTCCCTTGGTGCTAGATGAACGAACGTCTCTCCACTTGCTCAGTTCTGAGAGATAAGTGTGTGTGAAAGCAGTCCTTCACCTAGCTTGTTGGGAACACAAAGTTTCTTTTCAGTTGCAAACTCCATTCCATACATATAAATGGGGAGGTACTAGCTCCAAATCGGTTTGACAGTGAAAACTGCAGGAACTTCAAACCGGCACTAGGAAACAGACTGAGAAAGCAGAGAAAAAGTGTCTCCTGCAACCCGTTCCCTTGGTGCTAGATGAACGAACGTCTCTCCACTTGCTCAGTTCTGAGAGATATGTGTGTGTGAAAGCCGTCCTTCACCTACCTTGTTGGGAACACAAAGTTTCTTTTCAGTTGCAAACTCCATTCCATACATATATATGGGGAGGTACTAGCTCCAAATCGGTTTGACAGTGAAAACTGCAGGAACTTCAAACCGGCACTAGGAAACAGAATGAGAAAGCAGAGAAAAGTGTCTCCTGCAACCCGTTCCCTTGGTGCTAGATGAACGAACGTCTCTCCACTTGCTCAGTTCTGAGAGATAAGTGTGTGTGAAAGCCGTCCTTCACCTAGCTTGTTGGGAACACAAAGTTTCTTTTCAGTTGCAAACTCCATTCCATACATATATATGGGGATGTACTAGCTCCAACTCGGTTTGACAGTGAAAACTGCAGGAACTTCAAACCGGCACTAGGAAACAGACTGAGAAGGCAGAGAAAAAGTGTCTCTTGCAACCCGTTCCCTTGGTGCTAGATGAACGAACGTCTCTCCACTTGCTCAGTTCTGAGAGATAAGTGTGTGTGAAAGCCGTCCTTCACCTAGCTTGTTGGGAACACAAAGTTTCTTTTCAGTTGCAAACTCCATTCCATACATATATATGGGGAGGTACTAGCTCCAACTCGGTTTGACAGTGAAAACTGCAGGAACTTCAAACCGGCACTAGGAAACAGACTGAGAAAGCAGAGAAAAAGTGTCTCCTGCAACCCGTTCCCTTGGTGCTAGATGAACGAACGTCTCTCCACTTGCTCAGTTCTGAGAGATAAGTGTGTGTGAAAGCCGTCCTTCACCTAGCTTGTTGGGAACACAAAGTTTCTTTTCAGTTGCAAACTCCATTCCATACATATATACAGGGAGGTACTAGCTCCAACTCGGTTTGACAGTGAAAACTGCAGGAAATTCAAACCGGCACTTGGAAACAGACTGAGAAAGCAGAGAAAAAGTGTCTCCTGCAAACCGTTCCCTTGGTGCTAGATGAACGAACGTCTCTCCACTTGCTCAGTTGTGAGAGTTAACTGTGTGTGAAAGCCGTCCTTCACCTAGCTTGTTGGGAACACAAAGTTTCTTTTCAGTTGCAAACTCCATTCCATACATATATAAAGGGAGGTACTAGCTCCAACTCGGTTTGACCTTGAAAACTGCAGGAACTTCAAACCGGCACTAGGAAACAGACTGAGAAAGCAGAGAAAAATTGTCTCCTGTAACCCGTTCCCTTGGTGCTAGATGAACGAACGTCTCTCCACTTGTTCAGTTCTGAGAGATAAGTGTGTGTGAAAGCCGTCCTTCATCTAGCTTGTTGGGAACACAAAGTTTCTTTTCAGTTGCAAACTCCATTCCATACATAAATATGCGGAAGTACTAGCTCCAACTCGGATTTATAGTGAAATCTGCAGGAACTTCAAACCGACACTAGGAAACAGACTGAGAAAGCAGAGAAAAAGTGGCTCCTGCAACCCGTTCCCTTGGTGCTAGATGAACGAACGTCTCTCCACTTGCTCAGTTCTGAGAGATATTTGTGTGTGAAAGCCGTCCTTCACCTAGCTTGTTGGGAACACAAAGTTTCTTTTCAGTTGCAAACTCCATTCCATACATATAAATGGGGAGGTACTAGCTCCAAATCGGTTTGACATTGAAAACTGCAGGAACTTCAAACCGGCACTAGGAAACAGAATGAGAAAGCAGAGAAAAAGTGTCTCCTGCAACCCGTTCCCTTGGTGCTAGTTGAACGAACGTCTCTCCACTTGCTCAGTTCTGAGAGATAAGTGTGTTTGAAAGCCGTACTTCACCTACCTTGTTGGGAACACAAAGTTTCTTTTCAGTTGCAAACTCCATTCCATACATATATATGGGGAGGTACTAGCTCCAACTCGGTTTGACAGTGAAAACTGCAGGAACTTCAAACCGGCACTAGGAAACAGAATGAGAAAGCAGAGAAAAAGTGTCTCCTGCAAACCGTTCCCTTGGTGCTAGATGAACGAACGTCTCTCCACTTGCTCAGTTCTGAGAGATAAGTGTGTGTGAAAGCCGTCCTTCACCTAGCTTGTTGGGAACACAAAGTTTCTTTTCAGTTGCAAACTCCATTCCATACATATATATGGGGAGGTACTAGCTCCAAATTGGTTTGACAGTGAAAACTGCAGGAACTTCAAACCGGCACTAGGAAACAGACTGAGAAAGCAGAGAAAAAGTGTCTCCTGCAAACCTTTCCCTTGGTGCTAGATGAACGAACGTCTCTCCACTTGCTCAGTTCTGAGAGATAAGTGTGTGTGAAAGCCGTCCTTCACCTAGCTTGTTGGGAACACAAAGTTTCTTTTCAGTTGCAAACTCCATTCCATACATATATATGGGGAGGTGGTAGCTCCAACTCGGTTTGACAGTGAAAACTGCAGGAACTTCAAACCGGCACTAGGAAACAGACTGAGAAAGCAGAGAAACAGTGTCTCCTGTAACCCGTTCCCTTGGTGCTAGATGAACGAACGTCTCTCCACTTGCTCAGTTCTGAGAGATAATTGTGTGTGAAAGCCGTCCTTCACCTAGCTTGTTGGGAACACAAAGTTTCTTTTCAGTTGCAAACTCCATTCCATTCATATATAAGGGGAGGTACTAGCTCCAACTCGGTTTGACAGTGAAAACTGCAGGAACTTCAAACCGGCACTAGGAAACAGACTGAGAAAGCAGAGAAATAGTGTCTCCTGTAACCCGTTCCCTTGGTGCTAGATGAACGAACGTCTCTCCACTTGTTCAGTTCTGAGAGATAAGTGTGTGTGAAAGCCGTCCTTCATCTAGCTTGTTGGGAACACAAAGTTTCTTTTCAGTTGCAAACTCCATTCCATACATAAATATGGGGAAGTACTAGCTCTAACTCGGATTTATAGTGAAAACTGCAGGAACTTCAAACCGACACTAGGAAACAGACTGAGAAAGCAGAGAAAAAGTGGCTCCTGCAACCCGTTCCCTTGGTGCTAGATGAACGAACGTCTCTCCACTTGCTCAGTTCTGAGAGATAAGTGTGTGTGAAAGCCGTCCTTCACCTAGCTTGTTGGGAACACAAAGTTTCTTTTCAGTTGCAAACTCCATTCCATACATACATATGGGGAGGTACTAGCTCCAACTCGGTTTGACAGTGAAAACTGCAGGAACTTCAAACCGGCACTAGGAAACAGACTGAGAAAGCAGAGAAAAAGTGTCTCCTGCAACCAGTTCCCTTGGTGCTAGATGAACGAACGTCTCTCCACTTGCTCAGTTCTGAGAGATAAGTGTGTGTGAAAGCCGTCCTTCACCTAGCTTGTTGGGAACACAAAGTTTCTTTTCAGTTGCAAACTCCATTCCATACATATAAATGGGGAGGTACTAGCTCCAAATCGGTTTGACAGTGAAAACTGCAGGAACTTCAAACCGGCACTAGGAAACAGACTGGGAAAGCAGAGAAAAAGTGTCTCCTGCAACCCGTTCCCTTGGTGCTAGATGAACGAACGTCTCTCCACTTGCTCAGTTCTGAGAGATATGTGTGTGTGAAAGCCGTCCTTCACCTACCTTGTTGGGAACACAAAGTTTCTTTTCAGTTGCAAACTCCATTCCATACATATATATGGGGAGGTACTAGCTCCAAATCGGTTTGACAGTGAAAACTGCAGGAACTTCAAACCGGCACTAGGAAACAGAATGAGAAGCAGAGAAAAGTGTCTCCTGCAACCCGTTCCCTTGGTGCTAGATGAACGAACGTCTCTCCACTTGCTCAGTTCTGAGAGATAAGTGTGTGTGAAAGCCGTCCTTCACCTAGCTTGTTGGGAACACAAAGTTTCTTTTCAGTTGCAAACTCCATTCCATACATATATATGGGGAGGTACTAGCTCCAACTCGGTTTGACAGTGAAAACTGCAGGAACTTCAAACCGGCACTAGGAAACAGACTGAGAAAGCAGAGAAAAAGTGTCTCCTGCAAACCTTTCCCTTGGTGCTAGATGAACGAACGTCTCTCCACTTGCTCAGTTCTGAGAGATAACTGTGTGTGAAAGCCGTCCTTCACCTAGCTTGTTGGGAACACAAAGTTTCTTTTCAGTTGCAAACTCCATTCCATACATATATAAAGGGAGGTACTAGCTCCAACTCGGTTTGACCTTGAAAACTGCAGGAACTTCAAACCGGCACTAGGAAACAGACTGAGAAAGCAGAGAAAAATTGTCTCCTGTAACCCGTTCCCTTGGTGCTAGATGAACGAACGTCTCTCCACTTGTTCAGTTCTGAGAGATAAGTGTGTGTGAAAGCCGTCCTTCATGTAGCTTGTTGGGAACACAAAGTTTCTTTTCAGTTGCAAACTCCATTCCATACATAAATATGCGGAAGTACTAGCTCCAACTCGGATTTATAGTGAAATCTGCAGGAACTTCAAACCGACACTAGGAAACAGACTGAGAAAGCAGAGAAAAAGTGGCTCCTGCAACCCGTTCCCTTGGTGCTAGATGAACGAACGTCTCTCCACTTGCTCAGTTCTGAGAGATATTTGTGTGTGAAAGCCGTCCTTCACCTAGCTTGTTGCGAACACAAAGTTTCTTTTCAGTTGCAAACTCCATTCCATACATATAAATGGGGAGGTACTAGCTCCAAATCGGTTTGACATTGAAAACTGCAGGAACTTCAAACCGGCACTAGGAAACAGAATGAGAAAGCAGAGAAAAAGTGTCTCCTGCAACCCGTTCCCTTGGTGCTAGTTGAACGAACGTCTCTCCACTTGCTCAGTTCTGAGAGATAAGTGTGTGTGAAAGCCGTACTTCACCTACCTTGTTGGGAACACAAAGTTTCTTTTCAGTTGCAAACTCCATTCCATACATATATATGGGGAGGTACTAGCTCCAACTCGGTTTGACAGTGAAAACTGCAGGAACTTCAAACCGGCACTAGGAAACAGAATGAGAAAGCAGAGAAAAAGTGTCTCCTGCAAACCGTTCCCTTGGTGCTAGATGAACGAACGTCTCTCCACTTGCTCAGTTCTGAGAGATAAGTGTGTGTGAAAGCCGTCCTTCACCTAGCTTGTTGGGAACACAAAGTTTCTTTTCAGTTGCAAACTCCATTCCATACATATATATGGGGAGGTACTAGCTCCAAATTGGTTTGACAGTGAAAACTGCAGGAACTTCAAACCGGCACTAGGAAACAGACTGAGAAAGCAGAGAAAAAGTGTCTCCTGCAAACCTTTCCCTTGGTGCTAGATGAACGAACGTCTCTCCACTTGCTCAGTTCTGAGAGATAAGTGTGTGTGAAAGCCGTCCTTCACCTAGCTTGTTGGGAACACAAAGTTTCTTTTCAGTTGCAAACTCCATTCCATACATATATATGGGGAGGTGGTAGCTCCAACTCGGTTTGACAGTGAAAACTGCAGGAACTTCAAACCGGCACTAGGAAACAGACTGAGAAAGCAGAGAAACAGTGTCTCCTGTAACCCGTTCCCTTGGTGCTAGATGAACGAACGTCTCTCCACTTGCTCAGTTCTGAGAGATAAGTGTGTGTGAAAGCCGTCCTTCACCTAGCTTGTTGGGAACACAAAGTTTCTTTTCAGTTGCAAACTCCATTCCATTCATATATAAGGGGAGGTACTAGCTCCAACTCGGTTTGACAGTGAAAACTGCAGGAACTTCAAACCGGCACTAGGAAACAGACTGAGAAAGCAGAGAAATAGTGTCTCCTGTAACCCGTTCCCTTGGTGCTAGATGAACGAACGTCTCTCCACTTGTTCAGTTCTGAGAGATAAGTGTGTGTGAAAGCCGTCCTTCATCTAGCTTGTTGGGAACACAAAGTTTCTTTTCAGTTGCAAACTCCATTCCATACATAAATATGGGGAAGTACTAGCTCTAACTCGGATTTATAGTGAAAACTGCAGGAACTTCAAACCGACACTAGGAAACAGACTGAGAAAGCAGAGAAAAAGTGGCTCCTGCAACCCGTTCCCTTGGTGCTAGATGAACGAACGTCTCTCCACTTGCTCAGTTCTGAGAGATAAGTGTGTGTGAAAGCCGTCCTTCACCTAGCTTGTTGGGAACACAAAGTTTCTTTTCAGTTGCAAACTCCATTCCATACATACATATGGGGAGGTACTAGCTCCAACTCGGTTTGACAGTGAAAACTGCAGGAACTTCAAACCGGCACTAGGAAACAGACTGAGAAAGCAGAGAAAAAGTGTCTCCTGCAACCAGTTCCCTTGGTGCTAGATGAACGAACGTCTCTCCACTTGCTCAGTTCTGAGAGATAAGTGTGTGTGAAAGCCGTCCTTCACCTAGCTTGTTGGGAACACAAAGTTTCTTTTCAGTTGCAAACTCCATTCCATACATATAAATGGGGAGGTACTAGCTCCAAATCGGTTTGACAGTGAAAACTGCAGGAACTTCAAACCGGCACTAGGAAACAGACTGGGAAAGCAGAGAAAAAGTGTCTCCTGCAACCCGTTCCCTTGGTGCTAGATGAACGAACGTCTCTCCACTTGCTCAGTTCTGAGAGATATGTGTTTGTGAAAGCCGTCCTTCACCTACCTTGTTGGGAACACAAAGTTTCTTTTCAGTTGCAAACTCCATTCCATAAATATATATGGGGAGGTACTAGCTCCAAATCGGTTTGACAGTGAAAACTGCAGGAACTTCAAACCGGCACTAGGAAACAGAATGAGAAGCAGAGAAAAGTGTCTCCTGCAACCCGTTCCCTTGGTGCTAGATGAACGAACGTCTCTCCACTTGCTCAGTTCTGAGAGATAAGTGTGTGTGAAAGCCGTCCTTCACCTAGCTTGTTGGGAACACAAAGTTTCTTTTCAGTTGCAAACTCCATTCCATACATATATATGGGGATGTACTAGCTCCAACTCGGTTTGACAGTGAAAACTGCAGGAACTTCAAACCGGCACTAGGAAACAGACTGAGAAGGCAGAGAAAAAGTGTCTCCTGCAACCCGTTCCCTTGGTGCTAGATGAACGAACGTCTCTCCACTTGCTCAGTTCTGAGAGATAAGTGTGTGTGAAAGCCGTCCTTCACCTAGCTTGTTGGGAACACAAAGTTTCTTTTCAGTTGCAAACTCCATTCCATACATATATATGGGGAGGTACTAGCTCCAACTCGGTTTGACAGTGAAAACTGCAGGAACTTCAAACCGGCACTAGGAAACAGACTGAGAAAGCAGAGAAAAAGTGTCTCCTGCAACCCGTTCCCTTGGTGCTAGATGAACGAACGTCTCTCCACTTGCTCAGTTCTGAGAGATAATAGTGTGTGAAAGCCGTCCTTCACCTAGCTTGTTGGGAACACAAAGTTTCTTTTCAGTTGCAAACTCCATTCCATACATATATAAAGGGAGGTACTAGCTCCAAATCGGTTTGACAGTGAAAACTGCAGGAACTTCAAACCGGCACTAGGAAACAGACTGATAAAGCAGAGAAAAAGTGTCTCCTGCAACCCGTTCCCTTGGTGCTAGATGAACGAACGTCTCTCCACTTGCTCAGTTCTGAGAGATAAGTGTGTGTGAAAGCCGTCCTTCACCTAGCTTGTTGGGAACACAATGTTTCTTTTCAGATGCAAACTCCATTCCATACATATATATGGGGAGGTACTAGCTCCAACTCGGTTTGACAGTGAAAACTGCAGGAACTTCAAACCGGCACTAGGAAACAGACTGAGAAAGCAGAGAAAAAGTGTCTCCTGCAACCCGTTCCCTTGGTGCTAGATGAACGAACGTCTCTCCACTTGCTCATTTCTGAGAGATAAGTGTGTGTGAAAGCCGTCCTTCACCTAGCTTGTTGGGAACACAAAGTTTCCTTTCAGTTGCAAACTCCATTCCATACATATATATGGGGAGGTACTAGCTCCAACTCGGTTTGACAGTGAAAACTGCAGGAACATCAAACCGGCACTAGGAAACAGACTGAGAAAGCAGAGAAAAAGTGTCTCCTGCAACCTGTTCCCTTGGTGCTAGATGAACGAACGTCTCTCCACTTGCTCAGTTCTGAGAGATATGTGTGTGTGAAAGCCGTCCTTCAACTAGATTGTTGGGAACACAAAGTTTCTTTTCAGTTGCAAACTCCATTCCATACATATATATGGGGAGGTACTAGCTCCAACTCGGTTTGACAGTGAAAACTGCAGGAACTTCAAACCGGCACTAGGAAACAGACTGAGAAAGCAGAGAAAAAGTGTCTCCTGCAACCCGTTCCCTTGGTGCTAGATGAACGAACGTCTCTCCACTTGCCCAGTTCTGAGAGATAAGTGTGTGTGAAAGCCGTCCTTCACCTAGCTTGTTGGGAACACAAAGTTTCTTTTCAGTTGCAAACTCCATTCCATACATATATATGGGGATTTACTAGCTCCAACTCGGTTTGACAGTGAAAAGTGCAGGAACTTCAAACCGGCATTAGGAAACAGACTGAGAAAGCAGAGAAAAAGTGTTTCCTGCAACCCGTTCCCTTGGTGCTAGATGAACGAACGTCTCTCCACTTGCTCAGTTCTGAGAGATATGTGTGTGTGAAAGCCGTCCTTCACCTACCTTGTTGGGAACACAAAGTTTCTTTTCAGTTGCAAACTCCATTCCATACATATATATGGGGAGGTACTAGCTCCAACTCGGTTTGACAGTGAAAACTGCAGGAACTTCAAACCGGCACTAGGAAACAGACTGGGAAAGCAGAGAAAAAGTGTCTCCTGCAACCCGTTCCCTTGGTGCTAGATGAACGAACGTCTCTCCACTTGCTCAGTTCTGAGAGATATGTGTTTGTGAAAGCCGTCCTTCACCTACCTTGTTGGGAACACAAAGTTTCTTTTCAGGTGCAAACTCCATTCCATAAATATATATGGGGAGGTACTAGCTCCAAATCGGTTTGACAGTGAAAACTGCAGGAACTTCAAACCGGCACTAGGAAACAGAATGAGAAGCAGAGAAAAGTGTCTCCTGCAACCCGTTCCCTTGGTGCTAGATGAACGAACGTCTCTCCACTTGCTCAGTTCTGAGAGATAAGTGTGTGTGAAAGCCGTCCTTCACCTAGCTTGTTGGGAACACAAAGTTTCTTTTCAGTTGCAAACTCCATTCCATACATATATATGGGGATGTACTAGCTCCAACTCGGTTTGACAGTGAAAACTGCAGGAACTTCAAACCGGCACTAGGAAACAGACTGAGAAGGCAGAGAAAAAGTGTCTCCTGCAACCCGTTCCCTTGGTGCTAGATGAACGAACGTCTCTCCACTTGCTCAGTTCTGAGAGATAAGTGTGTGTGAAAGCCGTCCTTCACCTAGCTTGTTGGGAACACAAAGTTTCTTTTCAGTTGCAAACTCCATTCCATACATATATATGGGGAGGTACTAGCTCCAACTCGGTTTGACAGTGAAAACTGCAGGAACTTCAAACCGGCACTAGGAAACAGACTGAGAAAGCAGAGAAAAAGTGTCTCCTGCAACCCGTTCCCTTGGTGCTAGATGAACGAACGTCTCTCCACTTGCTCAGTTCTGAGAGATAATAGTGTGTGAAAGCCGTCCTTCACCTAGCTTGTTGGGAACACAAAGTTTCTTTTCAGTTGCAAACTCCATTCCATACATATATAAAGGGAGGTACTAGCTCCAAATCGGTTTGACAGTGAAAACTGCAGGAACTTCAAACCGGCACTAGGAAACAGACTGATAAAGCAGAGAAAAAGTGTCTCCTGCAACCCGTTCCCTTGGTGCTAGATGAACGAACGTCTCTCCACTTGCTCAGTTCTGAGAGATAAGTGTGTGTGAAAGCCGTCCTTCACCTAGCTTGTTGGGAACACAATGTTTCTTTTCAGATGCAAACTCCATTCCATACATATATATGGGGAGGTACTAGCTCCAACTCGGTTTGACAGTGAAAACTGCAGGAACTTCAAACCGGCACTAGGAAACAGACTGAGAAAGCAGAGAAAAAGTGTCTCCTGCAACCCGTTCCCTTGGTGCTAGATGAACGAACGTCTCTCCACTTGCTCATTTCTGAGAGATAAGTGTGTGTGAAAGCCGTCCTTCACCTAGCTTGTTGGGAACACAAAGTTTCCTTTCAGTTGCAAACTCCATTCCATACATATATATGGGGAGGTACTAGCTCCAACTCGGTTTGACAGTGAAAACTGCAGGAACATCAAACCGGCACTAGGAAACAGACTGAGAAAGCAGAGAAAAAGTGTCTCCTGCAACCTGTTCCCTTGGTGCTAGATGAACGAACGTCTCTCCACTTGCTCAGTTCTGAGAGATATGTGTGTGTGAAAGCCGTCCTTCAACTAGATTGTTGGGAACACAAAGTTTCTTTTCAGTTGCAAACTCCATTCCATACATATATATGGGGAGGTACTAGCTCCAACTCGGTTTGACAGTGAAAACTGCAGGAACTTCAAACCGGCACTAGGAAACAGACTGAGAAAGCAGAGAAAAAGTGTCTCCTGCAACCCGTTCCCTTGGTGCTAGATGAACGAACGTCTCTCCACTTGCCCAGTTCTGAGAGATAAGTGTGTGTGAAAGCCGTCCTTCACCTAGCTTGTTGGGAACACAAAGTTTCTTTTCAGTTGCAAACTCCATTCCATACATATATATGGGGATTTACTAGCTCCAACTCGGTTTGACAGTGAAAAGTGCAGGAACTTCAAACCGGCATTAGGAAACAGACTGAGAAAGCAGAGAAAAAGTGTTTCCTGCAACACGTTCCCTTGGTGCTAGATGAACGAACGTCTCTCCACTTGCTCAGTTCTGAGAGATATGTGTGTGTGAAAGCCGTCCTTCACCTACCTTGTTGGGAACACAAAGTTTCTTTTCAGTTGCAAACTCCATTCCATACATATATATGGGGAGGTACTAGCTCCAACTCGGTTTGACAGTGAAAACTGCAGGAACTTCAAACCGGCACTAGGAAACAGACTGAGAAAGCAGAGAAAAAGTGTCTCCTGCAACCCGTTCCCTTGGTGCTAGATGAACGAACGTCTCTCCACTTGCCCAGTTCTGAGAGATAAGTGTGTGTGAAAGCCGTCCTTCACCTAGCTTGTTGGGAACACAAAGTTTCTTTTCAGTTGCAAACTCCATTCCATACATATATATGGGGATTTACTAGCTCCAACTCGGTTTGACAGTGAAAAGTGCAGGAACTTCAAACCGGCATTAGGAAACAGACTGAGAAAGCAGAGAAAAAGTGTTTCCTGCAACCCGTTCCCTTGGTGCTAGATGAACGAACGTCTCTCCACTTGCTCAGTTCTGAGAGATATGTGTGTGTGAAAGCCGTCCTTCACCTACCTTGTTGGGAACACAAAGTTTCTTTTCAGTTGCAAACTCCATTCCATACATATATATGGGGAGGTACTAGCTCCAACTCGGTTTGACAGTGAAAACTGCAGGAACTTTTAACCGGCACTAGGAAACTGTCTGAGAAAGCAGAGAAAATGTGTCTCCTGCAACCCGTTCCCTTGGTGCTAGATGAAAGAACGTCTCTCCACTTGCTCAGTTCTGAGAGATAAGTGTGTGTGAAAGCCGTCCTTCACCTAGCTTGTTGGGAACACAAAGTTTCTTTTCAGTTGCAAACTCCATTCCATACATATATATGGGGAGGTACTAGCTCGAAATCGGTTTGACAGTGAAAACTGCAGGAACTTCAAACCGGCACTAGGAAACAGACTGAGAAAGCAGAGAAAAAGTGTCTCCTGCAACCCGTTCCCTTGGTGCTAGATGAACGAACGTCTCTCCACTTGCTCAGTTCTGAGAGATAAGTGTGTGTGAAAGCCGTCCTTCACCTAGCTTGTTGGGAACACAAAGTTTCTTTTCAGTTGCAAACTCCATTCCATACATATATATGGGGAGGTACTAGCTCCAACTCGGATTGACAGTGAAAATTGCAGGAACTTCAAACCGGCACTAGGAAACAGACTGAGAAAGCAGAGAAAAAGGGTCTCCTGCAACCCGTTCCCTTGGTGCTAGATGAACGAACGTCTCTCCACTTGCTCAGTTCTGAGAGATAAGTGTGTGTGAAAGCCGTCCTTCACCTAGCTTGTTGGGAACACAAAGTTTCTTTTCAGTTGCAAACTACATTCCATACATATATATGGGGAGGTACTAGCTCCAACTCAGTTTGACAGTGAAAACTGCAGGAACTTCAAACCGGCACTAGGAAACTGTCTGAGATAGCAGAGAAAATGTGTCTCCTGCAAACCGTTCCCTTGGTGCTAGATGAACGAACGTCTCTCCACTTGCTCAGTTCTGAGAGATAAGTGTGTGTGAAAGCCGTCCTTCACCTAGCTTGTTGGGAACACAAAGTTTCTTTTCAGTTGCAAACTCCATTCCATACATATATATGGGGAGGTACTAGCTCCAACTCGGTTTGACAGTGAAAACTGCAGGAACTTCAAACCGGCACTAGGAAACAGACTGAGAAAGCAGAGAAAAAGTGTCTCCTGCAACCCTTTCCCTTGGTGCTAGATGAACGGACGTCTCTCCACTTGCTCAGTTCTGAGAGATATGTGTGTGTGAAAGCCGTCCTTCACCTAGCTTGTTGGGAACACAAAGTTTCTTTTCAGTTGCAAACTCCATTCCATACATATATATGGGGAGTTACTAGCTCCAACTCAGTTTGACAGTGAAAACTGCAGGAACTTCAAACCGGCACTAGGAAACTGTCTGAGATAGCAGAGAAAATGTGTCTCCTGCAACCCGTTCCCTTGGTGCTAGATGAACGGACGTCTCTCCACTTGCTCAGTTCTGAGAGATAAGTGTGTGTGAAAGCCGTCCTTCACCTACCTTGTTGGGAACACAAAGTTTCTTTTCAGTTGCAAACTCCATTCCATACATATATATGGGGAGGTACTAGCTCCAACTCAGTTTGACAGTGAAAACTGCAGGAACTTCAAACCGGCACTAGGAAACTGTCTGAGATAGCAGAGAAAATGTGTCTCCTGCAACCCGTTCCCTTGGTGCTAGATGAACGAACGTCTCTCCACTTGCTCAGTTCTGAGAGATAAGTGTGTGTGAAAGCCGTCCTTCACCTAGCTTGTTGGGAACACAAAGTTTCTTTTCAGTTGCAAACTCCATTCCATACATATATATGGGGAGGTACTAGCTCCAACTCGGTTTGACAGTGAAAACTGCAGGAACTTCAAACCGGCACTAGGAAACAGACTGAGAAAGCAGAGAAAAAATGTCTCCTGCAACCCTTTCCCTTGGTGCTAGATGAACGAACGTCTCTCCACTTGCTCAGTTCTGAGAGATATGTGTGTGTGAAAGCCGTCCTTCACCTAGCTTGTTGGGAACACAAAGTTTCTTTTCAGTTGCAAACTCCATTCCATACATATATATGGGGAGGTACTAGCTCCAACTCTGTTTGACAGTGAAAGCTGCAGGAACTTCAAACCGGCACTAGGAAACAGACTGAGAAAGCAGAGAAAAAATGTCTCCTGCAACCCTTTCCCTTGGTGCTAGATGAACGAACGTCTCTCCACTTGCTCAGTTCTGAGTGATATGTGTGTGTGAAAGCCGTCCTTCACCTAGCTTGTTGGGAACACAAAGTTTCTTTTCAGTTGCAAACTCCAATCCATACATATATATGGGGAGGTACTAGCTCCAACTCGGTTTGACAGTGAAAACTGCAGGAACTTCAAACCGGCACTAGGAAACAGACTGAGAAAGCAGAGAAAAAGTGTCTCCTGCAACCCTTTCCCTTGGTTCTAGATGAACGAACGTCTCTCCACTTGCTCAGTTCTGAGAGATATGTGTGTGTGAAAGCCGTCCTTCACCTAGCTTGTTGGGAACACAAAGTTTCTTTTCAGTTGCAAACTCCATTCCATACATATATATGGGGAGGTACTACCTCCAACTCAGTTTGACAGTGAAAACTGCAGGAACTTCAAACCGGCACTAGGAAAATGTCTGAGATAGCAGAGTAAATGTGTCTCCAGCAACCCGTTCCCTTGGTGCTAGATGAACGAACTTCTCTCCACTTGCTCAGTTCTGAGAGATAAGTGTGTGTGAAAGCCGTCCTTCACCTAGCTTGTTGGGAACACAAAGTTTCTTTTCAGTTGCAAAATCCATTCCATACATATATAAGGGGAGGTACTAGCTCCAACTCGGTTTGACAGTGAAAACTGCAGGAACTTCAAACCGGCACTAGGAAACAGACTGAGAAAGCAGAGAAAAAGTGTCTCCTGCAACCCGTTCCCTTGGTGCTAGATGAACGAACGTCTCTCCACTTGCTCAGTTCTGAGAGATATGTGTGTGTGAAAGCCGTCCTTCACCTAGCTTGTTGGGAACACAAAGTTTCTTTTCAGTTGCAAACTCCATTCCATACATATATATGGGGAGGTACTAGCTCCAACTCGGTTTGACAGTGAAAACTGCAGGAACTTCAAACCGGCACTAGGAAACAGACTGAGAAAGCAGAGAAAAAGTGTCTCCTGCAAACCGTTCCCTTGGTGCTAGATGAACGAAAGTCTCTCCACTTGCTCAGTTCTGAGAGATAAGTGTGTGTGAAAGCCGTCCTTCACCTAGCTTGTTGGGAACACAAAGTTTCTTTTCAGTTGCAAACTCCATTCCATACATATATATGGGGAGGTACTAGCTCCAACTCGGTTTGACAGTGAAAACTGCAGGAACTTCAAACCGGCATTAGGAAACAGACTGAGAAAGCAGAGAAAAAGTGTCTCCTGCAACCCGTTCCTTCGGTGCTAATGAACGACGTCTCTCCACTTGCTCAGTTCTGAGAGATAATTGTGTGTGAAAGCCGTCCTTCACCTAGCTTGTTGGGAACACAAAGTTCCTTTTCAGTTGCAAAGTCCATTCCATACATATATATGGGGAGGTACTAGCTCCAACTCGGTTTGACAGTGAAAACTGCAGGAACTTCAAACCGGCACTAGGAAACAGACTGAGAAAGCAGAGAAAAATTGTCTCCTGCAAACAGTTCCCTTGGTGCTAGATGAACGAACGTCTCTCCACTTGCTCAGTTCTGAGAGATAAGTGTGTGTGAAAGCCGTCCTTCACCTAGCTTGTTGGGAACACAAAGTTTCTTTTCAGTTGCAAACTCCATTCCATACATATATATGGGGAGGTACTAGCTCCAACTCGGTTTGACAGTGAAAACTGCAGGAACTTCAAACCGGCACTAGGAAACAGACTGAGAAAGCAGAGAAAAAGTGTCTCCTGCAACCCGTTCCCTTGGTGCTAGATGAACGAACGTCTCTCCACTTGCTCAGTTCTGAGAGATAAGTGTGTGTGAAAGCCGTCCTTCACCTAGCTTGTTGGGAACACAAAGTTTCCTTTCAGTTGCAAACTCCATTCCATACATATATATGGGGAGGTACTAGCTCCAACTCGGTTTGACAGTGAAAACTGCAGGAACATCAAACCGGCACTAGGAAACAGACTGAGAAAGCAGAGAAAAAGTGTCTCCTGCAACCCGTTCCCTTGGTGCTAGATGAACGAACGTCTCTCCACTTGCTCAGTTCTGAGAGATATGTGTGTGTGAAAGCCGTCCTTCACCTAGCTTGTTGGGAACACAAAGTTTCTTTTCAGTTGCAAACTCCATTCCATACATATATATGGGGAGGTACTAGCTCCAACTCGGTTTGACAGTGAAAACTGCAGGAACTTCAAACCGGCACTAGGAAACAGACTGAGAAAGCAGAGAAAAAGTGTCTCCTGCAACCCGTTCCCTTGGTGCTAGATGAACGAACGTCTCTCCACTTGCTCAGTTCTGAGAGATAAGTGTGTGTGAAAGACGTCCTTCACCTAGCTTGTTGGGAACACAAAGTTTCTTTTCAGTTGCAAATTCCATTCCATACATATATATGGGGATTTACTAGCTCCAACTCGGTTTGACAGTGAAAACTGCAGGAACTTCAAACCGGCATTAGGAAACAGACTGAGAAAGCAGAGAAAAAGTGTTTCCTGCAACCCGTTCCCTTGGTGCTAGATGAACGAACGTCTCTCCACTTGCTCAGTTCTGAGAGATATGTGTGTGTGAAAGCCGTCCTTCACCTAGCTTGTTGGGAACACAAAGTTTCTTTTCAGTTGCAAACTCCATTCCATACATATATATGGGGAGGTACGAGCTCCAACTCGGTTTGACAGTGAAAACTGCAGGAACTTCAAACCGGCACTAGGAAACTGTCTGAGAAAGCAGAGAAAATGTTTCTCCTGCAACCCGTTCCCTTGGTGCTAGATGAACGAACGTCTCTCCACTTGCTCAGTTCTGAGAGATAAGTGTGTGTGAAAGCCGTCCTTCACCTAGCTTGTTGGGAACACAAAGTTTCTTTTCAGTTGCAAAATCCATTCCATACATATATATGGGGAGGTACTAGCTCGAAATCTGTTTGACAGTGAAAACTGCAGGAACTTCAAACCGGCACTAGGAAACAGACTGAGAAAGCAGAGAAAAAGTGTCTCCTGCAACCCGTTCCCTTGGTGCTAGATGAACGAACGTCTCTCCACTTGCTCAGTTCTGAGAGATAAGTGTGTGTGAAAGCCATCCTTCACCTAGCTTGTTGGGAACACAAAGTTTCTTTTCAGTTGCAAACTCCATTCCATACATACATATGGGGAGGTACTAGCTCCAACTCGGTTTGACAGTGAAAATTGCAGGAACTTCAAACCGGCACTAGGAAACAGACTGAGAAAGCAGAGAAAAAGGGTCTCCTGCAACCCGTTCCCTTGGTGCTAGATGAACGAACGTCTCTCCACTTGCTCAGTTCTGAGAGATATGTGTGTGTGAAAGCCGTCCTTCACCTAGCTTGTTGGGAACACAAAGTTTCTTTTCAGTTGCAAACTCCATTCCATACATATATATGGGGAGGTACTAGCTCCAACTCAGTTTGACAGTGAAAACTGCAGGAACTTCAAACCGGCACTAGGAAACTGTCTGAGATAGCAGATAAAATGTGTCTCCTGCAACCCGTTCCCTTGGTGCTAGATGAACGAACGTCTCTCCACTTGCTCAGTTCTGAGAGATAAGTGTGTGTGAAAGCCGTCCTTCACCTAGCTTGTTGGGAACACAAAGTTTCTTTTCAGTTGCAAACTCCATTCCATACATATATATGGGGAGGTACTAGCTCCAACTCGGTTTGACAGTGAAAACTGCAGGAACTTCAAACCGGCACTAGGAAACTGTCTGAGATAGCAGAGAAAATGTGTCTCCTGCAACCCGTTCCCTTGGTGCTAGATGAACGAACGTCTCTCCACTTGCTCAGTTCTGAGAGATAAGTGTGTGTGAAAGCCGTCCTTCACCTAGCTTGTTGGGAACACAAAGTTTCTTTTCAGTTGCAAACTCCATTCCATACATATATATGGGGAGGTACTAGCTCCAACTCGGTTTGACAGTGAAAACTGCAGGAACTTCAAACCGGCACTAGGAAACAGACTGAGAAAGCAGAGAAAAAGTGTCTCCTGCAACCCTTTCCCTTGGTGCTAGATGAACGGACGTCTCTCAACTTGCTCAGTTCTGAGAGATATGTGTGTGTGAAAGACGTCCTTCACCTAGCTGGTTGGGAACACAAAGTTTCTTTTCAGTTGCAAACTCCATTCCATACATATATATGGGGAGTTACTAGCTCCAACTCAGTTTGACAGTGAAAACTGCAGGAACTTCAAACCGGCACTAGGAAACTGTCTGAGATAGCAGAGAAAATGTGTCTCTTGCAACCCGTTCCCTTGGTGCTAGATGAACGAACGTCTCTCCACTTGCTCAGTTCTGAGAGATAAGTGTGTGTGAAAGCCGTCCTTCACCTAGCTTGTTGGGAACACAAAGTTTCTTTTCAGTTGCAAACTCCATTCCATATATATATATGGGGAGGTACTAGCTCCAACTCAGTTTGACAGTGAAAACTGCAGGAACTTCAAACCGGCACTAGGAAACTGTCTGAGATAGCAGAGAAAATGTGTCTCCTGCAACCCGTTCCCTTGGTGCTAGATGAACGAACGTCTCTCCACTTGCTCAGTTCTGAGAGATAAGTGTGTGTGAAAGCCGTCCTTCACCTAGCTTGTTGGGAACACAAAGTTTCCTTTCAGTTGCAAACTCCATTCCATACATGTATATGGGGAGGTACTAGCTCCAACTCGGTTTGACAGTGAAAACTGCAGGAACTTCAAACCGGCACTAGGAAACAGACTGAGAAAGCAGAGAAAAAGTGTCTCCTGCAACCCGTTCCCTTGGTGCTAGATGAACGAACGTCTCTCCACTTGCTCAGTTCTGAGAGATATGTGTGTGTGAAAGCCGTCCTTCACCTAGCTTGTTGGGAACACAAAGTTTCTTTTCAGTTGCAAACTCCATTCCATACATATATATGGGGAGGTACTAGCTCCAACTCGGTTTGACAGTGAAAACTGCAGGAACTTCAAACCGGCACTAGGAAACAGACTGAGAAAGCAGAGAAAAAGTGTCTCCTGCAACCCGTTCCCTTGGTGCTAGATGAACGAACGTCTCTCCACTTGCTCAGTTCTGAGAGATAAGTGTGTGTGAAAGCCGTGCTTCACCTAGCTTGTTGGGAACACAAAGTTTCTTTTCAGTTGCAAACTCCATTCCATACATATATATGGGGATTTACTAGCTCCAACTCGGTTTGACAGTGAAAACTGCAGGAAATTCAAACCGGCATTAGGAAACAGACTGAGAAAGCAGAGAAAAAGTGTTTCCTGCAACCCGTTCCCTTGGTGCTAGATGAACGAACGTCTCTCCACTTGCTCAGTTCTGAGAGATATGTGTGTGTGAAAGCCGTCCTTCACCTAGCTTGTTGGGAACACAAAGTTTCTTTTCAGTTGCAAACTCCATTCCATACATATATATGGGGAGGTACGAGCTCCAAATCGGTTTGACAGTGAAAACTGCAGGAACTTCAAACCGGCACTAGGAAACTGTCTGAGAAAGCAGAGAAAATGTGTCTCCTGCAACCCGTTCCCTTGGTGCTAGATGAACGAACGTCTCTCCACTTGCTCAGTTCTGAGAGATAAGTGTGTGTGAAAGCCGTCCTTCACCTAGCTTGTTGGGAACACAAAGTTTCTTTTCAGTTGCAAACTCCATTCCATACATATATATGGGGAGGTACTAGCTCGAAATCGGTTTGACAGTGAAAACTGCAGGAACTTCAAACCGGCACTAGGAAACAGACTGAGAAAGCAGAGAAAAAGTGTCTCCTGCAACCCGTTCCCTTGGTGCTAGATGAACGAACGTCTCTCCACTTGCTCAGTTCTGAGAGATAAGTGTGTGTGAAAGCCGTCCTTCACCTAGCTTGTTGGGAACACAAAGTTTCTTTTCAGTTGCAAACTCCATTCCATACATATATATGGGGAGGTACTAGCTCCAACTCGGTTTGACAGTGAAAATTGCAGGAACTTCAAACCGGCACTAGGAAACAGACTGAGAAAGCAGAGAAATAGGGTCTCCTGCAACCCGTTCCTTTGGTGCTAGATGAACGAACGTCTCTCCACTTGCTCAGTTCTGAGAGATATGTGTGTGTGAAAGCCGTCCTTCACCTAGCTTGTTGGGAACACAAAGTTTCTTTTCAGTTGCAAACTCCATTCCATACATATATATGGGGATGTACTAGCTCCAACTCAGTTTGACAGTGAAAACTGCAGGAACTTCAAACCGGCACTAGGAAACTGTCTGAGATAGCAGATAAAATGTGTCTCCTGCAAACCGTTCCCTTGGTGCTAGATGAACGAACGTCTCTCCACTTGCTCAGTTCTGAGAGATAAGTGTGTGTGAAAGCCGTCCTTCACCTAGCTTGTTGGGAACACAAAGTTTCTTTTCAGTTGCAAACTCCATTCCATACATATATATGGGGAGGTACTAGCTCCAACTCAGTTTGACAGTGAAAACTGCAGGAACTTCAAACCGGCACTAGGAAACTGTCTGAGATAGCAGAGAAAATGTGTCTCCTGCAACCCGTTCCCTTGGTGCTAGATGAACGAACGTCTCTCCACTTGCTCAGTTCTGAGAGATAAGTGTGTGTGAAAGCCGTCCTTCACCTAGCTTGTTGGGAACACAAAGTTTCTTTTCAGTTGCAAACTCCATTCCATACATATATATGGGGAGGTACTAGCTCCAACTCGGTTTGACAGTGAAAACTGCAGGAACTTCAAACCGGCACTAGGAAACAGACTGAGAAAGCAGAGAAAAAGTGTCTCCTGCAACCCTTTCCCTTGGTGCTAGATGAACGGACGTCTCTCAACTTGCTGAGTTCTGAGAGATAATTGTGTGTGAAAGCCGTCCTTCACCTAGCTTGTTGGGAACACAAAGTTTCTTTTCAGTTGCAAACTCCATTCCATACATATATATGGGGAGTTACTAGCTCCAACTCAGTTTGACAGTGAAAACTGCAGGAACTTCAAACCGGCACTAGGAAACTGTCTGAGATAGCAGAGAAAATGTGTCTCCTGCAACCCGTTCCCTTGGTGCTAGATGAACGAACGTCTCTCCACTTGCTCAGTTCTGAGAGATAAGTGTGTGTGAAAGCCGTCCTTCACCTAGCTTGTTGGGAACACAAAGTTTCTTTTCAGTTGCAAACTCCATTCCATACATATATATGGGGAGGTACTAGCTCCAACTCAGTTTGACAGTGAAAACTGCAGGAAATTCAAACCGGCACTAGGAAACTGTCTGAGATAGCAGAGAAAATGTGTCTACTGCAACCCGTTCCCTTGGTGCTAGATGAACGAACGTCTCTCCACTTGCTCAGTTCTGAGAGATAAGTGTGTGTGAAAGCCGTCCTTCACCTAGCTTGTTGGGAACACAAAGTTTCTTTTCAGTTGCAAACTCCATTCCATACATATATATGGGGAGGTACTAGCTCCAACTCGGTTTGACAGTGAAAACTGCAGGAACTTCAAACCGGCACTAGGAAACAGACTGAGAAAGCAGAGAAAAAATATCTCCTGCAACCCTTTCCCTTGGTGCTAGATGAACGAACGTCTCTCCACTTGCTCAGTTCTGAGAGATATGTGTGTGTGAAAGCCGTCCTTCACCTAGCTTGTTGGGAACACAAAGTTTCTTTTCAGTTGCAAACTCCATTCCATACATATATATGGGGAGGTACTAGCTCCAACTCGGTTTGACAGTGAAAACTGCAGGAACTTCAAACCGACACTAGGAAACAGACTGAGAAAGCAGAGAAAAAGTGTCTCCTGCAACCCGTTCCCTTGGTGCTAGATGAACGAACGTCTCTCCACTTGCTCAGTTCTGAGAGATATGTGTGTGTGAAAGCCGTCCTTCACCTAGCTTGTTGCGAACACAAAGTTTCTTTTCAGTTGCAAACTCCATTCCATACATATATATGGGGAGGTACTACCTCCAACTCAGTTTGACAGTGAAAACTGCAGGAACTTCAAACCGGCACTAGGAAACTGTCTGAGATAGCAGAGAAAATGTGTCTCCTGCAACCCGTTCCCTTGGTGCTAGATGAACGAACGTCTCTCCACTTGCTCAGTTCTGAGAGATAAGTGTGTGTGAAAGCCGTCCTTCACCTAGCTTGTTGGGAACACAAAGTTTCTTTTCAGTTGCAAACTCCATTCCATACATATATATGGGGAGGTACTAGCTCCAACTCAGTTTGACAGTGAAAACTGCAGGAACTTCAAACCGGCACTAGGAAACTGTCTGAGATAGCAGAGAAAATGTGTCTCCTGCAACCCGTTCCCTTCGTGCTAGATGAACGAACGTCTCTCCACTTGCTCAGTTCTGAGAGATAAGTGTGTGTGAAAGCCGTCCTTCACCTAGCTTGTTGGGAACACAAAGTTTCTTTTCAGTTGCAAACTCCATTCCATACATATATATGGGGAGGTACTAGCTCCAACTCGGTTTGACAGTGAAAACTGCAGGAACTTCAAACCGGCACTAGGAAACAGACTGAGAAAGCAGAGAAAAAGTGTCTCCTGCAACCCGTTCCCTTGGTGCTAGATGAACGAACGTCTCTCCACTTGCTCAGTTCTGAGAGATAAGTGTGTGTGAAAGCCGTCCTTCACCTAGCTTGTTGGGAACACAAAGTTTCTTTTCAGTTGCAAACTCCATTCCATACATATATATGGGGAGGTACTAGCTCCAACTCGGTTTGACAGTGAAAACTGCAGGAACTTCAAACCGGCACTAGGAAAAATACTGAGAAAGCAGAGAAAAAGTGTCTCCTGCAAACTGTTCCCTTGGTGCTAGATGAACGAACGTCTCTCCATTTGCTCAGTTCTGAGAGATAAGTGTGTGTGAAAGCCGTCCTTCACCTAGCTTGTTGGGAACACAAAGTTTCTTTTCAGTTGCAAACCCCATTCCATATATATATATGGGGAGGTACTAGCTCCAACTCGGTTTGACAGTGAAAACTGCAGGGACTTCAAACCGGACTAGGAAACAGACTGAGAAAGCAGAGAAAAAAGTGTCCCCTGCAACCCGTTCCCTTGGTGCTAGATGAACGAACGTCTCTCCACTTGCTCAGTTCTGAGAGGTAAGTGTGTGTGAAAGCCGTCCTTCACCTAGCTTGTTGGGAACACAAAATTTCTTTTCAGTTGCAAACTCCATTCCATACATATATATGGGGAGGTACTAGCTCCAACTCGGTTTGACAGTGAAAACTGCAGGAACTTCAAACCGGCACTAGGAAACAGACTGAGAAATCAGAGAAAAAGTGTCTCCTGCAACCCGTTCCCTTGGTGCTAGATGAACGAACGTCTCTCAACTTGCTCAGTTCTGAGAGATAAGTGTGTGTGAAACCGTTCTTCACCTAGCTTGTTGGGAACACAAAGTTTCTTTTCAGTTGCAAACTCCATTCCATATATATATATGGGGAGGTACTAGCTCCAACTCGGTTTGACAGTGAAAACTGCAGGAACTTCAAACCGGCACTAGGAAACAGACTGAGAAAGCAGAGAAAAAGTGTCTACTGCAACCCGTTTCCTTGGTGCTAGATGAACGAACGTCTCTCCACTTGCTCAGTTCTGAGAGATAAGTGTGTGTGAAAGCCGTCCTTCACCTAGCTTGTTGGGAACACAAAGTTTCTTTTCAGTTGCAAACTCCATTCCATACATATATATGGGGAGGTACTAGCTCCAACTCAGTTTGACAGTGAAAACTGCAGGAACTTCAAACCGGCACTAGGAAACAGACTGAGAAAGCAGAGAAAAAGTGTCTCCAGCAACCCGTTCCCTTGGTGCTAGATGAACGAACGTCTCTCCACTTGCTCAGTTCTGAGAGATAAGTGTGTGTGAAAGCCGTCCTTCACCTAGCTTGTTGGGAACACAAAGTTTCTTTTCAGTTGCAAACTCCATTCCATACATATATATGGGGAGGTAGTAGCTCCAACTCGGTTTGACAGTGAAAACTGCAGGAACTTCAAACCGGCATTAGGAAACAGACTGAGAAAGCAGAGAAAAAGTGTCTCCTGCAACCCGTTCCCTTGGTGCTAGATGAACGAACGTCTCTCCACTTGCTCAGTTCTGAGAGATAATTGTGTGTGAAAGCCGTCCTTCACCTAGCTTGTTGGGAACACAAAGTTTCTTTTCAGTTGCAAACTCCATTCCATACATATATATGGGGAGGTAGTAGCTCCAACTCGGTTTGACAGTGAAAACTGCAGGAACTTCAAACCGGCACTAGGAAACAGTCTGAGAAAGCAGAGAAAAAGTGTCTCCTGCAACCCGTTCCCTTGGTGCTAGATGAACGAACGTCTCTCCACTTGCTCAGTTCTGAGAGATAAGTGAGTGTGAAAGCCGTCCTTCACCTAGCTTGTTGGGAACACAAAGTTTCTTTTCAGTTGCAAACTCCATTCCATACATATATATGGGGAGGTACTAGCTCCAACTCGGTTTGACAGTGCAAACTGCAGGAACTTCAAACCGGCACTAGGAAACAGACTGAGAAAACAGAGAAAAAGTGTCTCCTGCAAGACGTTCCCTTGGTGCTAGATGAACGAACGTCTCTCCACTTGCTCAGTTCTGAGAGATAAGTGTGTGTGAAAGCCGTCCTTCACCTAGCTTGTTGGGAACACAAAGTTTCTTTTCAGTTGCAAACTCCATTCCATACATATATATGGGGTGGTAGTAGCTCCAACTCGGTTTGACAGTGAAAACTGCAGGAACTTCAAACCGGCACTAGGAAACAGACTGAGAAAGCAGAGAAAAAGTGTCTCCTGCAACCCGTTCCCTTGGTGCTAGATGAACGAACGTCTCTCCACTTGCTCAGTTCTGAGAGATAAGTGTGTGTGAAAGCCGTCCTTCACCTAGCTTGTTGGGAACACAAAGTTTCTTTTCAGTTGCAAACTCCATTCCATACATATATATGGGGAGGTACTAGCTCCAACTAGGTTTGACCGTGAAAACTGCAGGAACTTCAAACCGGCACTAGGAAACAGACTGAGAAAGCAGAGAAAAAGGGTCTCCTGCAAAGCGTTCCCTTGGTGTTAGATGAACGAACGTCTCTCCACTTGCTCAGTTCAGAGAGATATGTGTGTGTGAAAGCCGTACTTCACCTAGCTTGTTGGGAACACAAAGTTTCTTTTCAGTTGCAAACTCCATTCCATATATATATATGGGTAGGTACTAGCTCCAACTCGGTTTGACAGTGAAAACTGCAGGAACTTCAAACCGGCACTAGGAAACTGTCTGAGAAAGCAGAGAAAATGTGTCTCCTGCAACCCGTTCCCTTGGTGCTAGATGAACGAACGTCTCTCCACTTGCTCAGTTCTGAGAGATAAGTGTGTGTGAAAGCCGTCCTTCACCTAGCTTGTTGGGAACACAAAGTTTCTTTTCAGTTGCAAACTCCATTCCATACATATATGTGGGGAGGTACTAGCTCCAACTCGGTTTGACAGTGAAAACTGCAGGAACTTCAAACCGGCACTAGGAAACAGACTGAGAAAGCAGAGAAAAAGTGTCTCCTGCAACCCGTTCCCTTGGTGCTAGATGAACGAACGTCTCTCCACTTGCTCAGTTCTGAGAGATAAGTGTGTGTGAAACCGTCCTTCACCTAGCTTGTTGGGAACACAAAGTTTCTTTTCAGTTGCAAACTCCATTCCATATATATATATGGGGAGGTACTAGCTCCAACTCGTTTTGACAGTGAAAACTGCAGGAACTTCAAACCGGCACTAGGAAACAGACTGAGAAAGCAGAGAAAAAGTGTCTCCTGCAACCCGTTCCCTTGGTGCTAGATGAACGAACGTCTCTCCACTTGCTCAGTTCTGAGAGATAATTGTGTGTGAAAGCCGTCCTTCACCTAGCTTGTTGGGAACACAAAGTTTCTTTTCAGTTGCAAACTCCATTCCATACATATATATGGGGAGGTACTAGCTCCAACTCGGTTTGACAGTGAAAACTGCAGGAACTTCAAACCGGCACTAGGAAACAGTCTGAGAAAGCAGAGAAAAAGTGTCTCCTGCAACCCGTTCCCTTGGTGCTAGATGAACGAACGTCTCTCCACTTGCTCAGTTCTGAGAGATAAGTGAGTGTGAAAGCCGTCCTTCACCTAGCTTGTTGGGAACACAAAGTTTCTTTTCAGTTGCAAACTCCATTCCATACATATATATGGGGAGGTACTAGCTCCAACTCGGTTTGACAGTGAAAACTGCAGGAACTTCAAACCGGCACTAGGAAACAGACTGAGAAAACAGAGAAAAAGTGTCTCCTGCAACCCGTTCCCTTGGTGCTAGATGAACGAACGTCTCTCCACTTGCTCAGTTCTGAGAGATAAGTGTGTGTGAAAGCCGTCCTTCACCTAGCTTGTTGGGAACACAAAGTTTCTTTTCAGTTGCAAACTCCATTCCATACATATATATGGGGAGGTACTAGCTCCAACTCGGTTTGACAGTGAAAACTGCAGGAACATCAAATCGGCACTAGGAAACAGACTGAGAAAACAGAGAAAAAGTGTCTCCTGCAACCCGTTCCCTTGGTGCTAGATGAACGAACGTCTCTCCACTTGCTCAGTTCTGAGAGATAAGTGTGTGTGAAAGCCGTCCTTCACCTAGCTTGTAGGGAACACAAAGTTTCTTTTCAGTTGCAAACTCCATTCCATACATATATATGGGGAGGTACTAGCTCCAACTCGGTTTGACAGTGAAAACTGCAGGAACTTCAAACCGGCACTAGGAAACAGACTGAGAAAGCAGAGAAAAAGTGTCTCCTGCAACCCGTTCCCTTGGTGCTAGATGAACGAACGTCTCTCCACTTGCTCAGTTCTGAGAGATAATTGTGTGTGAAAGCCGTCCTTCACCTAGCTTGTTGGGAACACAAAGTTTCTTTTCAGTTGCAAACTCCATTCCATACATATATATGGGGAGGTACTAGCTCCAACTCGGTTTGACAGTGAAAACTGCAGGAACTTCAAACCGGCACTAGGAAACAGTCTGAGAAAGCAGAGAAAAAGTGTCTCCTGCAAGCCGTTCCCTTGGTGCTAGATGAACGAACGTCTCTCCACTTGCTCAGTTCTGAGAGATAAGTGAGTGTGAAAGCCGTCCTTCACCTAGCTTGTTGGGAACACAAAGTTTCTTTTCAGTTGCAAACTCCATTCCATACATATATATGGGGAGGTACTAGCTCCAACTCGGTTTGACAGTGAAAACTGCAGGAACTTCAAACCGGCACTAGGAAACAGACTGAGAAAACAGAGAAAAAGTGTCTCCTGCAACCCGTTCCCTTGGTGCTAGATGAACGAACGTCTCTCCACTTGCTCAGTTCTGAGAGATAAGTGTGTGTGAAAGCCGTCCTTCACCTAGCTTTTTGGGAACACAAAGTTTCTTTTCAGTTGCAAACTCCATTCCATACATATATATGGGGAGGTACTAGCTCCAACTCGGTTTGACAGTGAAAACTGCAGGAACATCAAATCGGCACTAGGAAACAGACTGAGAAAACAGAGAAAAAGTGTCTCCTGCAACCCTTTCCCTTGGTGCTAGATGAACGAACGTCTCTCCACTTGCTCAGTTCTGAGAGATAAGTGTGTGTGAAAGCCGTCCTTCACCTAGCTTGTTGGGAACACAAAGTTTCTTTTCAGTTGCAAACTCCATTCCATACATATATATGGGGAGGTACTAGCTCCAACTCGGTTTGACAGTGAAAACTGCAGGAACTTCAAACCGGCACTAGGAAAAAGACTGAGAAAGCAGAGAAAAAGTGTCTCCTGCAACCTGTTCCCTTGGTGCTAGATGAACGAACGTCTCTCCACTTGCTCAGTTCTGAGAGATAAGTGTGTGTGGAAGCCGTCCTTCACCTAGCTTGTTGGGAACACAAAGTTTCTTTTCAGTTGCAAACTCCATTCCATACATATATATGGGGAGGTACTAGCTCCAACTCGGTTTCACAGTGAAAACTGCAGGAACTTCAAACCGGCACAAGGAAACAGACTGAGAAAGCAGAGGAAAATGTGTCCCCTGCAACCCGTTCCCTTGGTGCTAGATGAACGAACTTCTCTCCACTTGCTCAGTTCTGAGAGATAAGTGTGTGTGAAAGCCGTCCTTCACCTAGCTTGTTGGGAATACAAAGTTTCTTTTCAGTTGCAAACTCCATTCCATACATATATATGGGGAGGTACTAGCTCCAACTCGGTTTGACAGTGAAAACTGCAGGAACTTCAAACCGGCACTAGGAAACAGACTGAGAAAGCAGAGAAAAAGTGTCTCCAGCAACCCGTTCCCTTGGTGCTAGATGAACGAACGTCTCTCCACTTGCTCAGTTCTGAGAGATAAGTGTGTGTGAAAGCCGTCCTTCACCTAGCTTGTTGGGAACACAAAGTTTCTTTTCAGGTGCAAACTCCATTCCATATATATATATGGGGAGGTACTAGCTCCAACTCGGTTTGACAGTGAAAACTGCAGGAACTTCAAACCGGCACTAGGAAACAGACTGAGAAAGCAGAGAAAAAGTGTCTCCTGCAACCCGTTCCCTTGGTGCTAGATGAACGAACGTCTCTCCACTTGCTCAGTTCTGAGAGATAAGTGTGTGTGAAAGCCGTCCTTCACATTGCTTGTTGGGAACACAAAGTTTCTTTTCAGTTGCAAATTCCATTCCATACATATATATGGGGAGGTACTAGCTCCAACTCGTTTTGACAGTGAAAACTGCAGGAACTTCAAACCGGCACTAGGAAACAGACTGAGAAAGCAGAGAAAAAGTGTCTCCTGCAACCCGTTCCCTTGGTGCTAGATGAACGAACGTCTCTCCACTTGCTCAGTTCTGAGAGATAAGTGTGTGTGAAAGCCGTACTTCACCTAGCTTGTTGGGAACACAAAGTTTCTTTTCAGTTGCAAACTCCATTCCATATATATATATGGGGAGGTACTAGCTCCAACTCGGTTTGACAGTGAAAACTGCAGGAACTTCAAACCGGCACTAGGAAACTGTCTGAGAAAGCAGAGAAAATGTGTCTCCTGCAACCCGTTCCCTTGGTGCTAGATGAACGAACGTCTCTCCACTTGCTCAGTTCTGAGAGATAAGTGTGTGTGAAAGCCGTCCTTCACCTAGCTTGTTGGGAACACAAAGTTTCTTTTCAGTTGCAAACTCCATTCCATACATATATGTGGGGAGGTACTAGCTCCAACTCGGTTTGACAGTGAAAACTGCAGGAACTTCAAACCGGCACTAGGAAACAGACTGAGAAAGCAGAGAAAAAGTGTCTCCTGCAACCCGTTCCCTTGGTGCTAGATGAACGAACGTCTCTCCACTTGCTCAGTTCTGAGAGATAAGTGTGTGTGAAAGCCGTCCTTCACCTAGCTTGTTGGGAACACAAAGTTTCTTTTCAGTTGCAAACTCCATTCCATATGTATATATGGGGAGGTACTAGCTCCAACTCGGTTTGACAGTGAAAACTGCAGGAACTTCAAACCGGACTAGGAAACAGACTGAGAAAGCAGAGAAAAAAGTGTCCCCTGCAACCCGTTCCCTTGGTGCTAGATGAACGAACGTCTCTCCACTTGCTCAGTTCTGAGAGGTAAGTGTGTGTGAAAGCCGTCCTTCACCTAGCTTGTTGGGAACACAAAGTTTCTTTTCAGTTGCAAACTCCATTCCATACATATATATGGGGAGGTACTAGCTCCAACTCGGTTTGACAGTGAAAACTGCAGGAACTTCAAACCGGCACTAGGAAACAGACTGAGAAATCAGAGAAAAAGTGTCTCCTGCAACCCGTTCCCTTGGTGCTAGATGAACGAACATCTCTCCACTTGCTCAGTTCTGAGAGATAAGTGTGTGTGAAAGCCGTCCTTCACCTAGCTTGTTGGGAACACAAAGTTTCTTTTCAGTTGCAAACTCCATTCCATACATAAATATGGGGAGGTACTAGCTCCAACTCGGTTTGACAGTGAAAACTGCAGGAACTTCAAACCGGCACTAGGAAACAGACTGAGAAAGCAGAGAAAAAGTGTCTACCGCAACCCGTTCCCTTGGTGCTAGATGAATGAAAGTCTCTCCACTTGCTCAGTTCTGAGAGATATGTGTGTGTGAAAGCCGTCCTTCACCTAGCTTGTTGGGAACTCAAAGTTTCTTTTCAGTTGCAAACTCCATTCCATACATATATATGGGGAGGTACTAGCTCCAACTCGGTTTGACAGTGAAAACTGCAGGAACTTCAAACCGGCACTAGGAAACAGACTGAGAAAGCAGAGAAAAAGTGTCTCCTGCAACCCGTTCCCTTGGTGCTAGATGAACGAACGTCTCTCCACTTGCTCAGTTCTGAGAGATAAGTGTGTGTGAAAGCCGTCCTTCACCTAGCTTGTTGGGAACACAAAGTTTCTTTTCAGTTGCAAACTCCATTCCATACATATATATGGGGAGGTAGTAGCTCCAACTCGGTTTGACAGTGAAAACTGCAGGAACTTCAAACCGGCACTAGGAAACAGACTGAGAACGCAGATAAAAAGTGTCTCCTGCAACCCGTTCCCTTGGTGCTAGATGAACGAACGTCTCTCCACTTGCTCAGTTCTGAGAGATAAGTGTGTGTGAAAGCCGTCCTTCAACTAGCTTGTTGGGAACACAAAGTTTCTTTTCAGTTGCAAACTCCATTCCATACATATATATGGGGAGGTACTAGCTCCAACTCGGTTTGACAGTGAAAACTGCAGGAACTTCAAACCGGCACTAGGAAACAGACTGAGAACGCAGATAAAAAGTGTCTCCTGCAACCCGTTCCCTTGGTGCTAGATGAACGAACGTCTCTCCACTTGCTCAGTTCTGAGAGATAAGTGTGTGTGAAAGCCGTCCTTCAACTAGCTTGTTGGGAACACAAAGTTTCTTTTCAGTTGCAAACTCCATTCCATACATATATATGGGGAGGTACTAGCTCCAACTCGGTTTGACAGTGAAAACTGCAGGAACTTCAAACCGGCACTAGGAAACAGTCTGAGAAAGCAGAGAAAAAGTGTCTCCTGCAACCCGTTCCCTTGGTGCTAGATGAACGAACGTCTCTCCACTTGCTCAGTTCTGAGAGATAAGTGTGTGTGAAAGCCGTCCTTCACCTAGCTTGTTGGGAACACAAAGTTTCTTTTCAGTTGCAAACTCCATTCCATACATATATATGGGGAGGTACTAGCTCCAACTCGGTTTGACAGTGAAAACTGCAGGAACTTCAAACCGGCACTAGGAAACAGACTGAGAAAACAGAGAAAAAGTGTCTCCTGCAACCCGTTCCCTTGGTGCTAGATGAACGAACGTCTCTCCACTTGCTCAGTTCTGAGAGATAAGTGTGTGTGAAAGCCGTCCTTCACCTAGCTTGTTGGGAACACAAAGTTTCTTTTCAGTTGCAAACTCCATTCCATACATATATATCGGGTGGTACTAGCTCCAACTCGGTTTGACAGTGAAAACTGCAGGAACTTCAAACCGGCACTAGGAAACAGACTGAGAAAGCAGAGAAAAAGTGTCTCCTGCAACCCGTTCCCTTGGTGCTAGATGAACGAACGTCTCTCACTTGCTCAGTTCTGAGAGATAAGTGTGTGTGAAAGCCGTCCTTCACCTAGCTTGTTGGGAACACAAAGTTTCTTTTCAGTTGCAAACTCCATTCCATACATATATATGGGGAGGTACTAGCTCCAACTCGGTTTGACAGTGAAAACTGCAGGAACTTCAAACCGGCACTAGGAAACAGACTGAGAAAGCAGAGAATAAGTGTCTCCTGCAACCTGTTCCCTTGGTGCTAGATGAACGAACGTCTCTCCACTTGCTCAGTTCTGAGAGATAAGTGTGTGTGAAAGCCGTCCTTCACCTAGCTTGTTGGGAACACAAAGTTTCTTTTCAGTTGCAAACTCCATTCCATACATATATATGGGGAGGTACAAGCTCCAACTCGGTTTGACAGTGTATACTGCAGGAACTTCAAACCGGCACTAGGAAACAGACTGAGAAAGCAGAGAAAAAAGTGTCCCCTGCCACCCGTTCCCTTGGTGCTAGATGAACGAACTTCTCTCCACTTGCTCAGTTCTGAGAGATAAGTGTGTGTGAAAGCCGTCCATCACCTAGCTTGTTGGGAACACAAAGTTTCTTTTCAGTTGCTAACTCCATTCCATACATATATATGGGGAGGTACTAGCTCCAACTCGGTTTGACAGTGAAAACTGCAGGAACTTCAAACCGGCACTAGGAAATAGACTGAGAAAGCAGAGAAAAAGTGTCTCCTGCAACCCGTTCCCTTGGTGCTAGATGAACGAACGTCTCTCCACTTGCTCAGTTCTGAGAGATAAGTGTGTGTGAAAGCCGTCCTTCACCTAGCTTGTTGGGAACACAAAGTTTCTTTTCAGTTGCAAACTCCATTCCATATATATATATGGGGAGGTACTAGCTCCAACTCGGTTTGACAGTGAAAACTGCAGGAACTTCAAACCGGCACTAGGAAACAGACTGAGAAAGCAGAGAAAAAGTGTCTCCTGCAACCCGTTCCCTTGGTGCTAGATGAACGAACGTCTCTCCACTTGCTCAGTTCTGAGAGATAAGAGTGTTTGAAAGCCGTCCTTCACCTAGCTTGTTGGGAACACAAAGTTTCTTTTCAGTTGCAAACTCCATTCCATACATATATATGGGGAGGTACTAGCTCCAACTCGGTTTGACAGTGTAAACTGCAGGAACTTCAAACCGGCACTAGGAAACAGACTGAGAAAGCAGAGAAAAAGTGTCTCCTGCAACCCGTTCCCTTGGTGCTAGATGAACGAACGTCTCTCCACTTGCTCAGTTCTGAGAGATAAGTGTGCGTGAAAGCCGTCCTTCACCTAGCTTGTTGGGAACACAAAGTTTCTTTTCAGTTGCAAACTCCATTCCATACATTTATATGGGGTGGTAGTCGCTCCAACTCGGTTTGACAGTGAAAACTGCAGGAACTTCAAACCGGCACTAGGAAACAGACTGAGAAAGCAGAGAAAAAGTGTCTCCTGCAACCCGTTCCCTTGGTGCTAGATGAACGAACGTCTCTCCACTTGCTCAGTTCTGAGAGATAAGTGTGTGTGAAAGCCGTCCTTCACCTAGCTTGTTGGGAACACAAACTTTCTTTTCAGTTGCAAACTCTATTCCATACATATATATGGGGAGGTACTAGCTCCAACTCGGTTTGACAGTGAAAACTGCAGGAACTTCAAACCGGCACTAGGAAACTGTCTGAGAAAGCAGAGAAAAAGTTTCTCCTGCAACCCGTTCCCTTGGTGCTAGATGAACGAAAGTCTCTCCACTTGCTCAGTTCTGAGAGATAAGTGTGTGTGAAAGCCGTCCTTCACCTAGCTTGTTGGGAACACAAAGTTTCTTTTCAGTTGCAAACTCCATTCCATGCATATATATGGGGAGGTACTAGCTCCAAATCGGTTTGACAGTGAAAACTGCAGGAACTTCAAACCGGCACTAGGAAACAGACTGAGAAAGCAGAGAAAAAGTGTCTCCTGCAACCTGTTCCCTTGGTGCTAGATGAACGAACGTCTCTCCACTTGCTCAGTTCTGAGAGATAAGTGTGTGTGAAAGCCGTCCTTCACCTAGCTTGTTGGGAACACAAAGTTTCTTTTCAGTTGCAAACTCCATTCCATATGTATATATGGGGAGGTACTAGCTCCAACTCGGTTTGACAGTGAAAACTGCAGGAACTTCAAACCGGACTAGGAAACAGACTGAGAAAGCAGAGAAAAAAGTGTCCCCTGCAACCCGTTCCCTTGGTGCTAGATGAACGAACGTCTCTCCACTTGCTCAGTTCTGAGAGGTAAGTGTGTGTGAAAGCCGTCCTTCACCTAGCTTGTTGGGAACACAAAGTTTCTTTTCAGTTGCAAACTCCATTCCATACATATATATGGGGAGGTACTAGCTCCAACTCGGTTTGACAGTGAAAACTGCAGGAACTTCAAACCGGCACTAGGAAACAGACTGAGAAATCAGAGAAAAAGTGTCTCCTGCAACCCGTTCCCTTGGTGCTAGATGAACGAACATCTCTCCACTTGCTCAGTTCTGAGAGATAAGTGTGTGTGAAAGCCGTCCTTCACCTAGCTTGTTGGGAACACAAAGTTTCTTTTCAGTTGCAAACTCCATTCCATACATAAATATGGGGAGGTACTAGCTCCAACTCGGTTTGACAGTGAAAACTGCAGGAACTTCAAACCGGCACTAGGAAACAGACTGAGAAAGCAGAGAAAAAGTGTCTACTGCAACCCGTTCCCTTGGTGCTAGATGAATGAAAGTCTCTCCACTTGCTCAGTTCTGAGAGATATGTGTGTGTGAAAGCCGTCCTTCACCTAGCTTGTTGGGAACTCAAAGTTTCTTTTCAGTTGCAAACTCCATTCCATACATATATATGGGGAGGTACTAGCTCCAACTCGGTTTGACAGTGAAAACTGCAGGAACTTCAAACCGGCACTAGGAAACAGACTGAGAAAGCAGAGAAAAAGTGTCTCCTGCAACCCGTTCCCTTGGTGCTAGATGAACGAACGTCTCTCCACTTGCTCAGTTCTGAGAGATAAGTGTGTGTGAAAGCCGTCCTTCACCTAGCTTGTTGGGAACACAAAGTTTCTTTTCAGTTGCAAACTCCATTCCATACATATATATGGGGAGGTAGTAGCTCCAACTCGGTTTGACAGTGAAAACTGCAGGAACTTCAAACCGGCACTAGGAAACAGACTGAGAACGCAGATAAAAAGTGTCTCCTGCAACCCGTTCCCTTGGTGCTAGATGAACGAACGTCTCTCCACTTGCTCAGTTCTGAGAGATAAGTGTGTGTGAAAGCCGTCCTTCAACTAGCTTGTTGGGAACACAAAGTTTCTTTTCAGTTGCAAACTCCATTCCATACATATATATGGGGAGGTACTAGCTCCAACTCGGTTTGACAGTGAAAACTGCAGGAACTTCAAACCGGCACTAGGAAACAGTCTGAGAAAGCAGAGAAAAAGTGTCTCCTGCAACCCGTTCCCTTGGTGCTAGATGAACGAACGTCTCTCCACTTGCTCAGTTCTGAGAGATAAGTGTGTGTGAAAGCCGTCCTTCACCTAGCTTGTTGGGAACACAAAGTTTCTTTTCAGTTGCAAACTCCATTCCATACATATATATGGGGAGGTACTAGCTCCAACTCGGTTTGACAGTGAAAACTGCAGGAACTTCAAACCGGCACTAGGAAACAGACTGAGAAAACAGAGAAAAAGTGTCTCCTGCAACCCGTTCCCTTGGTGCTAGATGAACGAACGTCTCTCCACTTGCTCAGTTCTGAGAGATAAGTGTGTGTGAAAGCCGTCCTTCACCTAGCTTGTTGGGAACACAAAGTTTCTTTTCAGTTGCAAACTCCATTCCATACATATATATCGGGTGGTACTAGCTCCAACTCGGTTTGACAGTGAAAACTGCAGGAACTTCAAACCGGCACTAGGAAACAGACTGAGAAAGCAGAGAATAAGTGTCTCCTGCAACCTGTTCCCTTGGTGCTAGATGAACGAACGTCTCTCCACTTGCTCAGTTCTGAGAGATAAGTGTGTGTGAAAGCCGTCCTTCATCTAGCTTGTTGGGAACACAAAGTTTCTTTTCAGTTGCAAACTCCATTCCATACATATATATGGGGAGGTACAAGCTCCAACTCGGTTTGACAGTGTATACTGCAGGAACTTCAAACCGGCACTAGGAAACAGACTGAGAAAGCAGAGAAAAAAGTGTCCCCTGCCACCCGTTCCCTTGGTGCTAGATGAACGAACTTCTCTCCACTTGCTCAGTTCTGAGAGATAAGTGTGTGTGAAAGCCGTCCATCACCTAGCTTGTTGGGAACACAAAGTTTCTTTTCAGTTGCAAACTCCATTCCATACATATATATGGGGAGGTACTAGCTCCAACTCGGTTTGACAGTGAAAACTGCAGGAACTTCAAACCGGCACTAGGAAATAGACTGAGAAAGCAGAGAAAAAGTGTCTCCTGCAACCCGTTCCCTTGGTGCTAGATGAACGAACGTCTCTCCACTTGCTCAGTTCTGAGAGATAAGTGTGTGTGAAAGCCGTCCTTCACCTAGCTTGTTGGGAACACAAAGTTTCTTTTCAGTTGCAAACTCCATTCCATATATATATATGGGGAGGTACTAGCTCCAACTCGGTTTGACAGTGAAAACTGCAGGAACTTCAAACCGGCACTAGGAAACAGACTGAGAAAGCAGAGAAAAAGTGTCTCCTGCAACCCGTTCCCTTGGTGCTAGATGAACGAACGTCTCTCCACTTGCTCAGGTCTGAGAGATAAGAGTGTGTGAAAGCCGTCCTTCACCTAGCTTGTTGGGAACACAAAGTTTCTTTTCAGTTGCAAACTCCATTCCATACATATATATGGGGAGGTACTAGCTCCAACTCGGTTTGACAGTGTAAACTGCAGGAACTTCAAACCGGCACTAGGAAATAGACTGAGAAAGCAGAGAAAAAGTGTCTCCTGCAACCCGTTCCCTTGGTGCTAGATGAACGAACGTCTCTCCACTTGCTCAGTTCTGAGAGATAAGTGTGTGTGAAAGCCGTCCTTCACCTAGCTTGTTGGGAACACAAAGTTTCTTTTCAGTTGCAAACTCCATTCCATATATATATATGGGGAGGTACTAGCTCCAACTCGGTTTGACAGTGAAAACTGCAGGAACTTCAAACCGGCACTAGGAAACAGACTGAGAAAGCAGAGAAAAAGTGTCTCCTGCAACCCGTTCCCTTGGTGCTAGATGAACGAACGTCTCTCCACTTGCTCAGGTCTGAGAGATAAGAGTGTGTGAAAGCCGTCCTTCACCTAGCTTGTTGGGAACACAAAGTTTCTTTTCAGTTGCAAACTCCATTCCATACATATATATGGGGAGGTACTAGCTCCAACTCGGTTTGACAGTGTAAACTGCAGGAACTTCAAACCGGCACTAGGAAACAGACTGAGAAAGCAGAGAAAAAGTGTCTCCTGCAACCCGTTCCCTTGGTGCTAGATGAACGAACGTCTCTCCACTTGCTCAGTTCTGAGAGATAAGTGTGCGTGAAAGCCGTCCTTCACCTAGCTTGTTGGGAACACAAAGTTTCTTTTCAGTTGCAAACTCCATTCCATACATTTATATGGGGTGGTAGTCGCTCCAACTCGGTTTGACAGTGAAAACTGCAGGAACTTCAAACCGGCACTAGGAAACAGACTGAGAAAGCAGAGAAAAAGTGTCTCCTGCAACCCGTTCCCTTGGTGCTAGATGAACGAACGTCTCTCCACTTGCTCAGTTCTGAGAGATAAGTGTGTGTGAAAGCCGTCCTTCACCTAGCTTGTTGGGAACACAAACTTTCTTTTCAGTTGCAAACTCTATTCCATACATATATATGGGGAGGTACTAGCTCCAACTCGGTTTGACAGTGAAAACTGCAGGAACTTCAAACCGGCACTAGGAAACTGTCTGAGAAAGCAGAGAAAAAGTTTCTCCTGCAACCCGTTCCCTTGGTGCTAGATGAACGAACGTCTCTCCACTTGCTCAGTTCTGAGAGATAAGTGTGTGTGAAAGCCGTCCTTCACCTAGCTTGTTGGGAACACAAAGTTTCTTTTCAGTTGCAAACTCCATTCCATACATATATATGGGGAGGTACTAGCTCCAAATCGGTTTGACAGTGAAAACTGCAGGAACTTCAAACCGGCACTAGGAAACAGACTGAGAAAGCAGAGAAAAAGTGTCTCCTGCAACCCGTTCCCTTGGTGCTAGATGAACGAACGTCTCTCCACTTGCTCAGTTCTGAGAGATAAGTGTGTGTGAAAGCCGTCCTTCACCTAGCTTGTTGGGAACACAAAGTTTCTTTTCAGTTGCAAACTCCATTCCATATGTATATATGGGGAGGTACTAGCTCCAACTCGGTTTGACAGTGAAAACTGCAGGAACTTCAAACCGGACTAGGAAACAGACTGAGAAAGCAGAGAAAAAAGTGTCCCCTGCAACCCGTTCCCTTGGTGCTAGATGAACGAACGTCTCTCCACTTGCTCAGTTCTGAGAGGTAAGTGTGTGTGAAAGCCGTCCTTCACCTAGCTTGTTGGGAACACAAAGTTTCTTTTCAGTTGCAAACTCCATTCCATACATATATATGGGGAGGTACTAGCTCCAACTCGGTTTGACAGTGAAAACTGCAGGAACTTCAAACCGGCACTAGGAAACAGACTGAGAAATCAGAGAAAAAGTGTCTCCTGCAACCCGTTCCCTTGGTGCTAGATGAGCGAACATCTCTCCACTTGCTCAGTTCTGAGAGATAAGTGTGTGTGAAAGCCGTCCTTCACCTAGCTTGTTGGGAACACAAAGTTTCTTTTCAGTTGCAAACTCCATTCCATACATAAATATGGGGAGGTACTAGCTCCAACTCGGTTTGACAGTGAAAACTGCAGGAACTTCAAACCGGCACTAGGAAACAGACTGAGAAAGCAGAGAAAAAGTGTCTACTGCAACCCGTTCCCTTGGTGCTAGATGAATGAAAGTCTCTCCACTTGCTCAGTTCTGAGAGATAAGTGTGTGTGAAAGCCGTCCTTCACCTAGCTTGTTGGGAACTCAAAGTTTCTTTTCAGTTGCAAACTCCATTCCATACATATATATGGGGAGGTACTAGCTCCAACTCGGTTTGACAGTGAAAACTGCAGGAACTTCAAACCGGCACTAGGAAACAGACTGAGAAAGCAGAGAAAAAGTGTCTCCTGCAACCCGTTCCCTTGGTGCTAGATGAACGAACGTCTCTCCACTTGCTCAGTTCTGAGAGATAAGTGTGTGTGAAAGCCGTCCTTCACCTAGCTTGTTGGGAACACAAAGTTTCTTTTCAGTTGCAAACTCCATTCCATACATATATATGGGGAGGTAGTAGCTCCAACTCGGTTTGACAGTGAAAACTGCAGGAACTTCAAACCGGCACTAGGAAACAGACTGAGAACGCAGATAAAAAGTGTCTCCTGCAACCCGTTCCCTTGGTGCTAGATGAACGAACGTCTCTCCACTTGCTCAGTTCTGAGAGATAAGTGTGTGTGAAAGCCGTCCTTCAACTAGCTTGTTGGGAACACAAAGTTTCTTTTCAGTTGCAAACTCCATTCCATACATATATATGGGGAGGTACTAGCTCCAACTCGGTTTGACAGTGAAAACTGCAGGAACTTCAAACCGGCACTAGGAAACAGTCTGAGAAAGCAGAGAAAAAGTGTCTCCTGCAACCCGTTCCCTTGGTGCTAGATGAACGAACGTCTCTCCACTTGCTCAGTTCTGAGAGATAAGTGTGTGTGAAAGCCGTCCTTCACCTAGCTTGTTGGGAACACAAAGTTTCTTTTCAGTTGCAAACTCCATTCCATACATATATATGGGGAGGTACTAGCTCCAACTCGGTTTGACAGTGAAAACTGCAGGAACTTCAAACCGGCACTAGGAAACAGACTGAGAAAACAGAGAAAAAGTGTCTCCTGCAACCCGTTCCCTTGGTGCTAGATGAACGAACGTCTCTCCACTTGCTCAGTTCTGAGAGATAAGTGTGTGTGAAAGCCGTCCTTCACCTATCTTGTTGGGAACACAAAGTTTCTTTTCAGTTGCAAACTCCATTCCATACATATATATCGGGTGGTACTAGCTCCAACTCGGTTTGACAGTGAAAACTGCAGGAACTTCAAACCGGCACTAGGAAACAGACTGAGAAAGCAGAGAAAAAGTGTCTCCTGCAACCCGTTCCCTTGGTGCTAGATGAACGAACGTCTCTCACTTGCTCAGTTCTGAGAGATAAGTGTGTGTGAAAGCCGTCCTTCACCTAGCTTGTTGGGAACACAAAGTTTCTTTTCAGTTGCAAACTCCATTCCATACATATATATGGGGAGGTACTAGCTCCAACTCGGTTTGACAGTGAAAACTGCAGGAACTTCAAACCGGCACTAGGAAACAGACTGAGAAAGCAGAGAATAAGTGTCTCCTGCAACCTGTTCCCTTGGTGCTAGATGAACGAACGTCTCTCCACTTGCTCAGTTCTGAGAGATAAGTGTGTGTGAAAGCCGTCCTTCACCTAGCTTGTTGGGAACACAAAGTTTCTTTTCAGTTGCAAACTCCATTCCATACATATATATGGGGAGGTACAAGCTCCAACTCGGTTTGACAGTGTATACTGCAGGAACTTCAAACCGGCACTAGGAAACAGACTGAGAAAGCAGAGAAAAAAGTGTCCCCTGCCACCCGTTCCCTTGGTGCTAGATGAACGAACTTCTCTCCACTTGCTCAGTTCTGAGAGATAAGTGTGTGTGAAAGCCGTCCATCACCTAGCTTGTTGGGAACACAAAGTTTCTTTTCAGTTGCAAACTCCATTCCATACATATATATGGGGAGGTACTAGCTCCAACTCGGTTTGACAGTGAAAACTGCAGGAACTTCAAACCGGCACTAGGAAATAGACTGAGAAAGCAGAGAAAAAGTGTCTCCTGCAACCCGTTCCCTTGGTGCTAGATGAACGAACGTCTCTCCACTTGCTCAGTTCTGAGAGATAAGTGTGTGTGAAAGCCGTCCTTCACCTAGCTTGTTGGGAACACAAAGTTTCTTTTCAGTTGCAAACTCCATTCCATATATATATATGGGGAGGTACTAGCTCCAAATCGGTTTGACAGTGAAAACTGCAGGAACTTCAAACCGGCACTAGGAAACAGACTGAGAAAGCAGAGAAAAAGTGTCTCCTGCAACCCGTTCCCTTGGTGCTAGATGAACGAACGTCTCTCCACTTGCTCAGTTCTGAGAGATAAGAGTGTGTGAAAGCCGTCCTTCACCTAGCTTGTTGGGAACACAAAGTTTCTTTTCAGTTGCAAACTCCATTCCATACATATATATGGGGAGGTACTAGCTCCAACTCGGTTTGACAGTGTAAACTGCAGGAACTTCAAACCGGCACTAGGAAACATACTGAGAAAGCAGAGAAAAAGTGTCTCCTGCAACCCGTTCCCTTGGTGCTAGATGAACGAACGTCTCTCCACTTGCTCAGTTCTGAGAGATAAGTGTGCGTGAAAGCCGTCCTTCACCTAGCTTGTTGGGAACACAAAGTTTCTTTTCAGTTGCAAACTCCATTCCATACATTTATATGGGGTGGTAGTCGCTCCAACTCGGTTTGACAGTGAAAACTGCAGGAACTTCAAACCGGCACTAGGAAACAGACTGAGAAAGCAGAGAAAAAGTGTCTCCTGCAACCCGTTCCCTTGGTGCTAGATGAACGAACGTCTCTCCACTTGCTCAGTTCTGAGAGATAAGTGTGTGTGAAAGCCGTCCTTCACCTAGCTTGTTGGGAACACAAACTTTCTTTTCAGTTGCAAACTCCATTCCATACATATATATGGGGAGGTACTAGCTCCAACTCGGTTTGACAGTGAAAACTGCAGGAACTTCAAACCGGCACTAGGAAACTGTCTGAGAAAGCAGAGAAAAAGTTTCTCCTGCAACCCGTTCCCTTGGTGCTAGATGAACGAACGTCTCTCCACTTGCTCAGTTCTGAGAGATAAGTGTGTGTGAAAGCCGTCCTTCACCTAGCTTGTTGGGAACACAAAGTTTCTTTTCAGCTGCAAACTCCATTCCATACATATATATGGGGAGGTACTAGCTCCAAATCGGTTTGACAGTGAAAACTGCAGGAACTTCAAACCGGCACTAGGAAACAGACTGAGAAAGCAGAGAAAAAGTGTCTCCTGCAACCCGTTCCCTTGGTGCTAGATGAACGAACGTCTCTCCACTTGCTCAGTTCTGAGAGATAAGTGTGTGTGAAAGCCGTCCTTCACCTAGCTTGTTGGGAACACAAAGTTTCTTTTCAGTTGCAAACTCCATTCCATACATATATATGGGGAGGTACTAGCTCCAACTCGGTTTGACAGTGAAAACTGCAGGAACTTCAAACCGGCACTAGGAAACAGACTGAGAAAGCAGAGAAAAAGTGTCTCCTGCAACCCGTTCCCTTGGTGCTAGATGAACGAAAGTCTCTCCACTTGCTCAGTTCTGAGAGATAAGTGTGTGTGAAAGCCGTCCTTCACCTAGCATGTTGGGAACACAAAGTTTCTTTTCAGTTGCAAACTCCATTCCATACATATATATGGGGAGGTACTAGCTCCAAATCTGTTTGACAGTGAAAATTGCAGGAACTTCAAACCGGCACTAGGAAACAGACTGAGAAAACAGAGAAAAAGTGTCTCCTGCAACCCGTTCCCTTGGTGCTAGATGAACGAACGTCTCTCCACTTGCTCAGTTCTGAGAGATAAGTGTGTGTGAAAGCCGTCCTTCACCTAGCTTGTTGGGAACACAAAGTTTCTTTTCAGTTGCAAACTCCATTCCATACATATATATGGGGAGGTACAAGCTCCAACTCGGTTTGACCGTGAAAACTGCAGGAACTTCAAACCGGCCCTAGGAAACAGACTGAGAAAGCAGAGAAAAAGTGTCTCCTGCAACCCGTTCCCTTGGTGCTAGATGAACGAACGTCTCTCCACTTGCTCAATTCTGAGACATAAGTGTGTGTGAAAGCCGTCCTTCACCTAGCTTGTTGGGAACACAAAGTTTCTTTTCAGTTGCAAACTCCATTCCATACATATATATGGGGAGGTACTAGCTCCAACTCGGTTTGACAGTGAAAACTGCAGGAACTTCAAACCGGCACAAGGAAACAGACTGAGAAAGCAGAGAAAAAGTGTCTCCTGCAACCTGTTCCCTTGGTGCTAGATGAACGAACGTCTCTCCACTTGCTCAGTTCTGAGAGATAAGTGTGTGTGAAAGCCGTCCTTCACCTAGCTTGTTGGGAACACAAAGTTTCTTTTCAGTTGCAAACTCCATTCCATACATATATATGGGGAGGTACTAGCTCCAACTCGGTTTGACAGTGAAAACTGCAGGAACTTCAAACCGGCACTAGGAAACAGACTGAGAAAATAGAGAAAAAGTGTCTCCTGCAACCCGTTCCCTTGGTGCTAGATGAACGAACGTCTCTCCACTTGCTCAGTTCTGAGAGATAAGTGTGTGTGAAAGCCGTCCTTCACCTAGCTTGTTGGGAACACAAAGTTTCTTTTCAGTTGCAAACTCCATTCCATACATATATATCGGGTGGTACTAGCTCCAACTCGGTTTGACAGTGAAAACTGCAGGAACTTCAAACCGGCACTAGGAAACAGACTGAGAAAGCAGAGAAAAAGTGTCTCCTGCAACCCGTTCCCTTGGTGCTAGATGAACGAACGTCTCTCACTTGCTCAGTTCTGAGAGATAAGTGTGTGTGAAAGCCGTCCTTCACCTAGCTTGTTGGGAACACAAAGTTTCTTTTCAGTTGCAAACTCCATTCCATACATATATATGGGGAGGTACTAGCTCCAACTCGGTTTGACAGTGAAAACTGCAGGAACTTCAAACCGGCACTAGGAAACAGACTGAGAAAGCAGAGAATAAGTGTCTCCTGCAACCTGTTCCCTTGGTGCTAGATGAACGAACGTCTCTCCACTTGCTCAGTTCTGAGAGATAAGTGTGTGTGAAAGCCGTCCTTCACCTAGCTTGTTGGGAACACAAAGTTTCTTTTCAGTTGCAAACTCCATTCCATACATATATATGGGGAGGTACAAGCTCCAACTCGGTTTGACAGTGTATACTGCAGGAACTTCAAACCGGCACTAGGAAACAGACTGAGAAAGCAGAGAAAATAGTGTCCCCTGCCACCCGTTCCCTTGGTGCTAGATGAACGAACTTCTCTCCACTTGCTCAGTTCTGAGAGATAAGTGTGTGTGAAAGCCGTCCATCACCTAGCTTGTTGGGAACACAAAGTTTCTTTTCAGTTGCAAACTCCATTCCATACATATATATGGGGAGGTACTAGCTCCAACTCGGTTTGACAGTGAAAACTGCAGGAACTTCAAACCGGCACTAGGAAATAGACTGAGAAAGCAGAGAAAAAGTGTCTCCTGCAACCCGTTCCCTTGGTGCTAGATGAACGAACGTCTCTCCACTTGCTCAGTTCTGAGAGATAAGTGTGTGTGAAAGCCGTCCTTCACCTAGCTTGTTGGGAACACAAAGTTTCTTTTCAGTTGCAAACTCCATTCCATATATATATATGGGGAGGTACTAGCTCCAACTCGGTTTGACAGTGAAAACTGCAGGAACTTCAAACCGGCACTAGGAAACAGACTGAGAAAGCAGAGAAAAAGTGTCTCCTGCAACCCGTTCCCTTGGTGCTAGATGAACGAACGTCTCTCCACTTGCTCAGTTCTGAGAGATAAGAGTGTGTGAAAGCCGTCCTTCACCTAGCTTGTTGGGAACACAAAGTTTCTTTTCAGTTGCAAACTCCATTCCATACATATATATGGGGAGGTACTAGCTCCAACTCGGTTTGACAGTGTAAACTGCAGGAACTTCAAACCGGCACTAGGAAACAGACTGAGAAAGCAGAGAAAAAGTGTCTCCTGCAACCCGTTCCCTTGGTGCTAGATGAACGAACGTCTCTCCACTTGCTCAGTTCTGAGAGATAAGTGTGCGTGAAAGCCGTCCTTCACCTAGCTTGTTGGGAACACAAAGTTTCTTTTCAGTTGCAAACTCCATTCCATACATTTATATGGGGTGGTAGTCGCTCCAACTCGGTTTGACAGTGAAAACTGCAGGAACTTCAAACCGGCACTAGGAAACAGACTGAGAAAGCAGAGAAAAAGTGTCTCCTGCAACCCGTTCCCTTGGTGCTAGATGAACGAACGTCTCTCCACTTGCTCAGTTCTGAGAGATAAGTGTGTGTGAAAGCCGTCCTTCACCTAGCTTGTTGGGAACACAAACTTTCTTTTCAGTTGCAAACTCCATTCCATACATATATATGGGGAGGTACTAGCTCCAACTCGGTTTGACAGTGAAAACTGCAGGAACTTCAAACCGGCACTAGGAAACTGTCTGAGAAAGCAGAGAAAAAGTTTCTCCTGCAACCCGTTCCCTTGGTGCTAGATGAACGAACGTCTCTCCACTTGCTCAGTTCTGAGAGATAAGTGTGTGTGAAAGCCGTCCTTCACCTAGCTTGTTGGGAACACAAAGTTTCTTTTCAGTTGCAAACTCCATTCCATACATATATATGGGGAGGTACTAGCTCCAAATCGGTTTGACAGTGAAAACTGCAGGAACTTCAAACCGGCACTAGGAAACAGACTGAGAACGCAGAGAAAAAGTGTCTCCTGCAACCCGTTCCCTTGGTGCTAGATGAACGAACGTCTCTCCACTTGCTCAGTTCTGAGAGATAAGTGTGTGTGAAAGCCGTCCTTCACCTAGCTTGTTGGGAATACAAAGTTTCTTTTCAGTTGCAAACTCCATTCCATACATATATATGGGGAGGTACTAGCTCCAACTCGGTTTGACAGTGAAAACTGCAGGAACTTCAAACCGGCACTAGGAAACAGACTGAGAAAGCAGAGAAAAAGTGTCTCCTGCAACCCGTTCCCTTGGTGCTAGATGAACGAAAGTCTCTCCACTTGCTCAGTTCTGAGAGATAAGTGTGTGTGAAAGCCGTCCTTCACCTAGCATGTTGGGAACACAAAGTTTCTTTTCAGTTGCAAACTCCATTCCATACATATATATGGGGAGGTACTAGCTCCAAATCTGTTTGACAGTGAAAACTGCAGGAACTTCAAACCGGCACTAGGAAACAGACTGAGAAAACAGAGAAAAAGTGTCTCCTGCAACCCGTTCCCTTGGTGCTAGATGAACGAACGTCTCTCCACTTGCTCAGTTCTGAGAGATAAGTGTGTGTGAAAGCCGTCCTTCACCTAGCTTGTTGGGAACACAAAGTTTCTTTTCAGTTGCAAACTCCATTCCATACATATATATGGGGAGGTACAAGCTCCAACTCGGTTTGACAGTGAAAACTGCAGGAACTTCAAACCGGCCCTAGGAAACAGACTGAGAAAGCAGAGAAAAAGTGTCTCCTGCAACCCGTTCCCTTGGTGCTAGATGAACGATCGTCTCTCCACTTGCTCAGTTCTGAGACATAAGTGTGTGTGAAAGCCGTCCTTCACCTAGCTTGTTGGGAACACAAAGTTTCTTTTCAGTTGCAAACTCCATTCCATACATATATATGGGGAGGTACTAGCTCCAACTCGGTTTGACAGTGAAAACTGCAGGAACTTCAAACCGGCACTAGGAAACAGACTGAGAAAGCAGAGAAAAAGTGTCTCCTGCAACCTGTTCCCTTGGTGCTAGATGAACGAACGTCTCTCCACTTGCTCAGTTCTGAGAGATAAGTGTGTGTGAAAGCCGTCCTTCACCTAGCTTGTTGGGAACACAAAGTTTCTTTTCAGTTGCAAACTCCATTCCATACATATATATGGGGAGGTACTAGCTCCAACTCGGTTTGACAGTGAAAACTGCAGGAACTTCAAACCGGCACTAGGAAACAGACTGAGAAAGCAGAGATAAAAGTGTCCCCTACAACCCGTTCCCTTGGGGCTAGATGAACGAACGTCTCTCCACTTGCTCAGTTCTGAGAGATAAGTGTGTGTGAAAGCCGTCCTTCACCTAGCTTGTTGGGAACACAAAGTTTCTTTTCAGTTGCAAACTCCATTCCATACATATATATGGGGAGGTACTAGCACCAACTCGGTTTGACAGTGAAAACTGCAGGAACTTCAAACCGGCACTAGGAAACAGACTGAGAAAGCAGAGAAAAAGTGTCTCCTGCAACCCGTTCCCTTGGTGCTAGATGAACGAACGTCTATCCACTTGCTCAGTTGTGAGAGATAAGTGTGTGTGAAAGCCGTCCTTCACCTAGCTTGTTGGGAACACAAAGTTTCTTTTCAGTTGCAAACTCCATTCCATACATATATATGGGGAGGTACTAGCTCCAACTCGGTTTGACAGTGAAATCTGCAGGAACTTCAAACCGGCACTAAGAAACAGACTGAGAAAGCAGAGAAAAAGTGTCTCCTGCAACCCGTTCCCTTGGTGCTCGATGAACGAACGTCTCTCCACTTGCTCATTTCTGAGAGATAAGTGTGTGTGAAAGCCGTCCTTCACCTAGCTTGTTGGGAACACAAAGTTTCTTTTCAGTTGCAAACTCCATTCCATATATATATATGGGGAGGTACTAGCTCCAACTCGGTTTGACAGTGAAAACTGCAGGAAATTCAAACCGGCACTAGGAAACAGACTGAGAAAGCAGAGAAAAAGTGTCACCTGCAACCCGTTCCCTTGGTGCTAGATGAACGAACGTCTCTCCACTTGCTCAGTTCTGAGAGATAATTGTGTGTGAAAGCCGTCCTTCACCTAGCTTGTTGGGAACACAAAGTTTCTTTTCAGTTGCAAACTCCATTCCATACATATATATGGGGAGGTACTAGCTCCAACTCGGTTTGACAGTGAAAACTGCAGGAACTTCAAACCGGCACTAAGAAACAGACTGAGAAAGCAGAGAAAAAGTGTCTCCTGCAACCCGTTCCCTTGGTGCTAGATGAACGAACGTCTCTCCACTTGCTCAGTTCTGAGAGATAAGTGTGTGTGAAAGCCGTCCTTCACCTAGCTTGTTGGGAACACAAAGTTTCTTTTCAGTTGCAAACTCCATTCCATACATATATATTGGGAGGTAGTAGCTCCAACTCGGTTTGACAGTGAAAACTGCAGGAACTTCAAACCGGCACTAGGAAACAGACTGAGAAAGCAGAGAAAAAGTGTCTCCTGCAACCCGTTCCCTTGGTGCTAGATGAACGAACGTCTCTCCATTGCTCAGTTCTGAGAGGTAAGTGTGTGTGAAAGCCGTTCTTCACCTAGCTTGTTGGGAACACAAAGTTTCTTTTCAGTTGCAAACTCCATTCCATAAATATATATGGGGAGGTACCAGCTCCAACTCGGTTTGACAGTGAAAACTGCAGGAACTTCAAACCGGCACTAGGAAACAGACTGAGAAAGCAGAGAAAAAGTGTCTCCTGCAACCCGTTCCCTTGGTGCTAGATGAACGAACGTCTCTCCACTTGCTCAGTTCTGAGAGATAAGTGTGTGTGAAAGCCGTCCTTCACCTAGCTTGTTAGGAACACAAAGTTTCTTTTCAGTTGCAAACTCAATTCCATACATATATATGGGGAGGGACTAGCTCCAACTCGGTTTGACAGTGAAAACTGCAGGAACTTCAAACCGGCACTAGGAAACTGTCTGAGAAAGCAGAGAAAATGTTTCTCCTGCAACCCTTTCCCTTGGTGCTAAATGAACGAACGTCTTTCCACTTGCTCAGTTCTGAGAGATAAGTGTGTGTGAAAGCCGTCCTTCACCTAGCTTGTTGGGAACACAAAGTTTCTTTTCAGTTGCAAACTCCATTCCATACATATATATGGGGAGTTACTAGCTCCAACTCGGTTTGACAGTGGAAACTGCAGGAACTTCAAACCGGCACTAGGAAACAGACTGAGAAAGCAGAGAAAATAGTGTCCCCTGCAACCCGTTCCCTTGGTGCTAGATGAACGAACGTCTCTCCACTTGCTCAGTTCTGAGAGATATGTGTGTGTGAAAGCCGTCCTTCACCTAGCTTGTTGGGAACACAAAGTTTCTTTTCAGTTGCAAACTCCATTCCATACATATATATGGGGAGGTACTAGCTCCAACTCGGTTTGACAGTGAAAACTGCAGGAACTTCAAACCGGCACTAGGAAACAGACTGAGAAAGCAGAGAAAATGTGTCTCCTGCAACCCGTTCCCTTGGTGCTAGATGAACGAACGTCTCTCCACTTGCTCAGTTCTGAGAGATAAGTGTGTGTGAAAGCCGTCCTTCACCTAGCTTGTTGGGAACACAAAGTTTCTTTTCAGTTGCAAACTCCATTCCATATATATATATGGGGAGGTACTAGCTCCAACTCGGTTTGACAGTGAAAACTGCAGGAACTTCAAACCGGCACTAGGAAACAGACTGAGAAAGCAGAGAAAAAGTGTATCCTGCAACCCGTTCCCTTGGTGCTAGATGAACGAACGTCTCTCCACTTGCTCAGTTCTGAGAGATAAGTGTGTGTGAAAGCCGTCCTTCACATAGCTTGTTGGGAACACAAAGTTTCTTTTCAGTTGCAAACTCCATTCCATACATATATATGGGGAGGTACTAGCTCCAACTCGGTTTGACAGTGAAAACTGCAGGAACTTCAAACCGGCACTAGGAAACAGACTGAGAAAGCAGAGAAAAAGTGTCTCCTGCAACCCGTTCCCTTGGTGCTAGATGAACGAACGTCTCTCCACTTGCTCAGTTCTGAGAGATAAATGTGTGTGAAAGCCGTCCTTCACCTAGCTTGTTGGGAACACAAAGTTTCTTTTCAGTTACAAACTCCATTCCATACATATATATGGGGAGGTACTAGCTCCAACTCGGTTTGACAGTGAAAACTGCAGGAACTTCAAACCGGCACTAGGAAACAGTCTGAGAAAGCAGAGAAAAAGTGTCTCCTGCAACCCGTTCCCTTGGTGCTAGATGAACGAACGTCTCTCCACTTGCTCAGTTCTGAGAGATAAGTGTGTGTGGAAGCCGTCCTTCACCTAGCTTGTTGGGAACACAAAGTTTCTTTTCAGTTGCAAACTCCATTCCATACATATATATGGGGAGGTACTAGCTCCAACTCGGTTTGACAGTGAAAACTGCAGGAACATCAAATCGGCACTAGGAAACAGACTGAGAAAACAGAGAAAAAGTGTCTCCTGCAACCCGTTTCCTTGGTGCTTGATGAACGAACGTCTCTCCACTTGCTCAGTTCTGAGAGATAAGTGTGTGTGAAAGCCGTCCTTCACCTAGTTTGTTGGGAACACAAAGTTTCTTTTCAGTTGCAAACTCCATTCCATACATATATATGGGGAGGTACTAGCTCCAACTCGGTTTGACAGTGAAAACTGCAGGAACTTCAAACCGGCACTAGGAAACAGACTGAGAAAGCAGAGAAAAAGTGTCTCCTGCAACCCGTTCCCTTGGTGCTAGATGAACGAACGTCTCTCCACTTGCTCAGTTCTGAGAGATAAGTGTGTGTGAAAGCCGTCCTTCACCTAGCTTGTTGGGAACACAAAGTTTCTTTTCAGTTGCAAACTCCATTCCATACATATATATGGGGAGGTACTAGCTCCAACTCGGTTTGACAGTGAAAACTGCAGGAACATCAAACCGGCACTAGGAAACAGTCTGAGAAAGCAGAGAAAAAGTGTCTCCTGCATCCCGTTCCCTTGGTGCTAGATGAACGAACGTCTCTCCACTTGCTCAGTTCTGAGAGATAAGTGTGTGTGAAAGCCGTCTTTAAACCTAGCTTGTTGGGAACACAAAGTTTCTTTTCAGTGGCAAACTCCATTCCATACATATATATGGGGAGGTACTAGCTCCAACACGGTTTGACAGTGAAAACTGCAGGAACTTCAAACCGGCACTAGGAAACTGTCTGATAAAGCGGAGAAAATGTTTCTCCTGCAACCCGTTCCCTTGGTGCTAAATGAACGAACGTCTCTCCACTTGCTCAGTTCTGAGAGATAAGTGTGTGTGAAAGCCGTCCTTCACCTAGCTTGTTGGGAACACAAAGTTTCTTTTCAGTTGCAAACTCCATTCCATACATATATATGGGGAGGTACTAGCTCCAACTCGGTTTGACAGTGAAAACTGCAGGAACTTCAAACCGGCACTAGGAAACAGACTGAGAAAGCAGAGAAAAAGTGTCTCCTGCAACCCGTTCCCTTGGTGCTAGATGAACGAACGTCTCTCCACTTGCTCAGTTCTGAGAGATAAGTGTGTGTGAAAGCCGTACTTCACCTAGCTTGTTGGGAACACAAAGTTTCTTTTCAGTTGCAAACTCCATTCCATACATATATATGGGGAGGTACTAGCTCCAACTCGGTTTGACAGTGAAAACTGCAGGAACTTCAAACCGGCACTAGGAAACAGACTGAGAAAGCAGAGAAAAAGTGTCTCCTGCAACCTGTTCCCTTGGTGCTAGATGAACGAACGTCTCTCCACTTGCTCAGTTCTGAGAGATAAGTGTGTGTGAAAGCCGCCCTTCACCTAGCTTGTTGGGAACACAAAGTTTCTTTTCAGTTGCAAACTCCATTCCATATATATATATGGGGAGGTACAAGCTCCAACTCGGTTTGACAGTGAAAACTGCAGGAACTTCAAACCGGCACTAGGAAACAGCCTGAGAAAGCAGAGAAAAAGTGTCTCCTGCAACCCGTTCCCTTGGTGCTAGATGAACGAACGTCTCTCCACTTGCTCATTTCTGAGAGATAAGTGTGTGTGAAAGCCGTCCTTCACCTAGCTTGTTGGGAACACAAAGTTTCTTTTCAGTTGCAAACTCCATTCCATATATATATATGGGGAGGTACTAGCTCCAACTCGGTTTGACAGTGAAAACTGCAGGAAATTCAAACCGGCACTAGGAAACAGACTGAGAAAGCAGAGAAAAAGTGTCTACTGCAACCCGTTCCCTTGGTGCTAGATGAACGAACGTCTCTCCACTTGCTCAGTTCTGAGAGATAAGTGTGTGTGAAAGCCGTCCTTCACCTAGCTTGTTGGGAACACAAAGTTTCTTTTCAGTTGCAAACTCCATTCCATACATATATATGGGGAGGTACTAGCTCCAACTCGGTTTGACAGTGAAAACTGCAGGAACTTCAAACCGGCACTAGGAAACAGACTGAGAAAGCAGAGAAAAAGTGTCTCCTGCAACCCGTTCCCTTGGTGCTAGATGAACGAACGTCTCTCCACTTGCTCAGTTCTGAGAGATAAGTGTGTGTGAAAGCCGTCCTTCACCTAGCTTGTTGGGAACACAAAGTTTCTTTTCAGTTGCAAACTCCATTCCATACATATATATTGGGAGGTAGTAGCTCCAACTCGGTTTGACAGTGAAAACTGCAGGAACTTCAAACCGGCACTAGGAAACAGACTGAGAAAGCAGAGAAAATGTGTCTCCTGCAACCCGTTCCCTTGGTGCTAGATGAACGAACGTCTCTCCATTGCTCAGTTCTGAGAGGTAAGTGTGTGTGAAAGCCGTTCTTCACCTAGCTTGTTGGGAACACAAAGTTTCTTTTCAGTTGCAAACTCCATTCCATAAATATATATGGGGAGGTACCAGCTCCAACTCGGTTTGACAGTGAAAACTGCAGGAACTTCAAACCGGCACTAGGAAACAGACTGAGAATGCAGAGAAAAAGTGTCTCCTGCAACCCGTTCCCTTGGTGCTAGATGAACGAACGTCTCTCCACTTGCTCAGTTCTGAGAGATAAGTGTGTGTGAAAGCCGTCCTTCACCTAGCTTGTTAGGAACACAAAGTTTCTTTTCAGTTGCAAACTCAATTCCATACATATATATGGGGAGGGACTAGCTCCAACTCGGTTTGACAGTGAAAACTGCAGGAACTTCAAACCGGCACTAGGAAACTGTCTGAGAAAGCAGAGAAAATGTTTCTCCTGCAACCCTTTCCCTTGGTGCTAAATGAACGAACGTCTTTCCACTTGCTCAGTTCTGAGAGATAAGTGTGTGTGAAAGCCGTCCTTCACCTAGCTTGTTGGGAACACAAAGTTTCTTTTCAGTTGCAAACTCCATTCCATACATATATATGGGGAGTTACTAGCTCCAACTCGGTTTGACAGTGGAAACTGCAGGAACTTCAAACCGGCACTAGGAAACAGACTGAGAAAGCAGAGAAAATAGTGTCCCCTGCAACCCGTTCCCTTGGTGCTAGATGAACGAACGTCTCTCAACTTGCTCAGTTCTGAGAGATATGTGTGTGTGAAAGCCGTCCTTCACCTAGCTTGTTGGGAACACAAAGTTTCTTTTCAGTTGCAAACTCCATTCCATACATATATATGGGGAGGTACTAGCTCCAACTCGGTTTGACAGTGAAAACTGCAGGAACTTCAAACCGGCACTAGGAAACAGACTGAGAAAGCAGAGAAAAAGTGTCTCCTGCAACCCGTTCCCTTGGTGCTAGATGAACGAACGTCTCTCCACTTGCTCAGTTCTGAGAGATAAGTGTGTGTGAAAGCCGTCCTTCACCTAGCTTGTTGGGAACACAAAGTTTCTTTTCAGTTGCAAACTCCATTCCATATATATATATGGGGAGGTACTAGCTCCAACTCGGTTTGACAGTGAAAACTGCAGGAACTTCAAACCGGCACTAGGAAACAGACTGAGAAAGCAGAGAAAAAGTGTATCCTGCAACCCGTTCCCTTGGTGCTAGATGAACGAACGTCTCTCCACTTGCTCAGTTCTGAGAGATAAGTGTGTGTGAAAGCCGTCCTTCACATAGCTTGTTGGGAACACAAAGTTTCTTTTCAGTTGCAAACTCCATTCCATACATATATATGGGGAGGTACTAGCTCCAACTCGGTTTGACAGTGAAAACTGCAGGAACTTCAAACCGGCACTAGGAAACAGACTGAGAAAGCAGAGAAAAAGTGTCTCCTGCAACCCGTTCCCTTGGTGCTAGATGAACGAACGTCTCTCCACTTGCTCAGTTCTGAGAGATAAATGTGTGTGAAAGCCGTCCTTCACCTAGCTTGTTGGGAACACAAAGTTTCTTTTCAGTTACAAACTCCATTCCATACATATATATGGGGAGGTACTAGCTCCAACTCGGTTTGACAGTGAAAACTGCAGGAACTTCAAACCGGCACTAGGAAACAGTCTGAGAAAGCAGAGAAAAAGTGTCTCCTGCAACCCGTTCCCTTGGTGCTAGATGAACGAACGTCTCTCCACTTGCTCAGTTCTGAGAGATAAGTGTGTGTGAAAGCCGTCCTTCACCTAGCTTGTTGGGAACACAAAGTTTCTTTTCAGTTGCAAACTCCATTCCATACATATATATGGGGAGGTACTAGCTCCAACTCGGTTTGACAGTGAAAACTGCAGGAACATCAAATCGGCACTAGGAAACAGACTGAGAAAACAGAGAAAAAGTGTCTCCTGCAACCCGTTTCCTTGGTGCTAGATGAACGAACGTCTCTCCACTTGCTCAGTTCTGAGAGATAAGTGTGTGTGAAAGCCGTCCTTCACCTAGTTTGTTGGGAACACAAAGTTTCTTTTCAGTTGCAAACTCCATTCCATACATATATATGGGGAGGTACTAGCTCCAACTCGGTTTGACAGTGAAAACTGCAGGAACTTCAAACCGGCACTAGGAAACAGACTGAGAAAGCAGAGAAAAAGTGTCTCCTGCAACCCGTTCCCTTGGTGCTAGATGAACGAACGTCTCTCCACTTGCTCAGTTCTGAGAGATAAGTGTGTGTGAAAGCCGTCCTTCAACTAGCTTGTTGGGAACACAAAGTTTCTTTTCAGTTGCAAACTCCATTCCATACATATATATGGGGAGGTACTAGCTCCAACTCGGTTTGACAGTGAAAACTGCAGGAACATCAAACCGGCACTAGGAAACAGTCTGAGAAAGCAGAGAAAAAGTGTCTCCTGCATCCCGTTCCCTTGGTGCTAGATGAACGAACGTCTCTCCACTTGCTCAGTTCTGAGAGATAAGTGTGTGTGAAAGCCGTCTTTAAACCTAGCTTGTTGGGAACACAAAGTTTCTTTTCAGTGGCAAACTCCATTCCATACATATATATGGGGAGGTACTAGCTCCAACACGGTTTGACAGTGAAAACTGCAGGAACTTCAAACCGGCACTAGGAAACTGTCTGATAAAGCAGAGAAAATGTTTCTCCTGCAACCCGTTCCCTTGGTGCTAAATGAACGAACGTCTCTCCACTTGCTCAGTTCTGAGAGATAAGTGTGTGTGAAAGCCGTCCTTCACCTAGCTTGTTGGGAACACAAAGTTTCTTTTCAGTTGCAAACTCCATTCCATACATATATATGGGGAGGTACTAGCTCCAACTCGGTTTGACAGTGAAAACTGCAGGAACTTCAAACCGGCACTAGGAAACAGACTGAGAAAGCAGAGAAAAAGTGTCTCCTGCAACCCGTTCCCTTGGTGCTAGATGAACGAACGTCTCTCCACTTGCTCAGTTCTGAGAGATAAGTGTGTGTGAAAGCCGTACTTCACCTAGCTTGTTGGGAACACAAAGTTTCTTTTCAGTTGCAAACTCCATTCCATACATATATATGGGGAGGTACTAGCTCCAACTCGGTTTGACAGTGAAAACTGCAGGAACTTCAAACCGGCACTAGGAAACAGACTGAGAAAGCAGAGAAAAAGTGTCTCCTGCAACCTGTTCCCTTGGTGCTAGATGAACGAACGTCTCTCCACTTGCTCAGTTCTGAGAGATAAGTGTGTGTGAAAGCCGCCCTTCACCTAGCTTGTTGGGAACACAAAGTTTCTTTTCAGTTGCAAACTCCATTCCATATATATATATGGGGAGGTACAAGCTCCAACTCGGTTTGACAGTGAAAACTGCAGGAACTTCAAACCGGCACTAGGAAACAGACTGAGAAAGCAGAGAAAATGTGTCTCCTGCAACCCGTTCCCTTGGTGCTAGATGAACGAACGTCTCTCCACTTGCTCAGTTCTGAGAGATAAATGTGTGTGAAAGCCGTCCTTCACCTAGCTTGTTGGGAACACAAAGTTTCTTTTCAGTTGCAAACTCCATTCCATATATATATATGGGGAGGTACTAGCTCCAACTCGGTTTGACAGTGAAAACTGCAGGAACTTCAAACCGGCACTAGGAAACAGACTGAGAAAGCAGAGAAAAAGTGTCTCCTGCAACCCGTTCCCTTGGTGCTAGATGAACGAACGTCTCTCCACTTGCTCAGTTCTGAGAAATATGTGTGTGTGAAAGCCGTCCTTCACCTTGCTTGTTGGGAACACAAAGTTTCTTTTCAGTTGTAAACTCCATTCCATATATATATATGGGGAGGTACTAGCTCCAACTCGGTTTGACAGTGAAAACTGCAGGAACTTCAAACCGGCACTAGGAAACAGACTGAGAAAGCAGAGAAAAAGTGTCTCCTGCAACCCGTTCCCTTGGTGCTAGATGAACGAACGTCTCTCCACTTGCTCAGTTCTGAGAGATAAGTGTGTGTGAAAGCCGTCCTTCACCTAGCTTGTTGGGAACACAAAGTTTCTTTTCAGTTGCTAACTCCATTCCATATATATATATGGGGAGGAACTAGCTCCAACTCGGTTTGACAGTGAAAACTGCAGGAACATCAAACCGGCACTAGGAAACAGAATGAGAAAGCAGAGAAAAAGTGTCTCCTGCAACCCGTTCCCTTGGTGCTAGATGAACGAACGTCTCTCCACTTGCTCAGTTCTGAGAGATAAGTGTGTGTGAAAGCCGTCCTTCACCTAGCTTGTTGGGAACACAAAGTTTCTTTTCAGTTGCAAACTCCATTCCATACATATATATGGGGAGGTACTAGCTCCAACTCGGTTTGACAGTGAAAACTGCAGGAACTTCAAACCGGCACTAGGAAACAGACTGAGAAAGCAGAGAAAAAGTGTCTCCTGCAACCCGTTCCCTTGGTGCTAGATGAACGAACGTCTCTCCACTTGCTCAGTTCTGAGAGATAAGTGTGTGTGAAAGCCGTCCTTCACCTAGCTTGTTGGGAACACAAAGTTTCTTTTCAGTTGCAAACTCCATTCCATTCATATATATGGGGAGGTACAAGCTCCAACTCGGTTTGACAGTGAAAACTGCAGGAACTTCAAACCGGCACTAGGAAACAGACTGAGAAAGCAGAGAAAAAGTGTCTCCTGCAACCCGTTCCCTTGGTGCTAGATGAACGAACGTCTCTCCACTTGCTCAGTTCTGAGAGATAAGTGTGTGTGAAAGCCGTCCTTCACCTAGCTTGTAGGGAACACAAAGTTTCTTTTCAGTTGCAAACTCCATTCCATACATATATATGGGGAGGTACTAGCTCCAACTCGGTTTGACAGTGAAAACTGCAGGAACTTCAAACCGGCACTAGGAAACTGTCTGAGAAAGCAGAGAAAATGTTTCTCCTGCAACCCGTTCCCTTGGTGCTAAATGAACGAACGTCTCTCCACTTGCTCAGTTCTGAGAGATAAGTGTGTGTGAAAGCCGTCCTTCACCTAGCTTGTTGGGAACACAAAGTTTCTTTTCAGTTGCAAACTCCATTCCATACATATATATGGGGAGGTACTAGCTCCAACTCGGTTTGACAGTGAAAACTGCAGGAACTTCAAACCGGCACTAGGAAACAGTCTGAGAAAGCAGAGAAAAAGTGTCTCCTGCAACCCGTTCCCTTGGTGCTAGATGAACGAACGTCTCTCCACTTGCTCAGTTCTGAGAGATAAGTGTGTGTGAAAGCCGTCCTTCACCTAGCTTGTTGGGAACACAAAGTTTCTTTTCAGTTGCAAACTCCATTCCATACATATATATGGGGAGGTACTAGCTCCAACTCTGTTTGACAGTGAAAACTGCAGGAACTTCAAACCGGCACTAGGAAACAGACTGAGAAACAGAGAAAAAGTGTCTCCTGCAACCTGTTCCCTTGGTGCTAGATGAACGAACGTCTCTCCACTTGCTCAGTTCTGAGAGTTAATTGTGTGTGAAAGCCGTCCTTCACCTAGCTTGTTGGGAACACAAAGTTTCTTTTCAGTTGCAAACTCCATTCCATACATATATATGGGGAGGTACTAACTCCAACTCGGTTTGAAAGTGAAAACTGCAGGAACTTCAAACCGGCACTAGGAAACAGACTGAGAAAGCAGAGAAAAAGTGTCTCCTGCAAACCGTTCCCATCGTGCTAGATGAACGAACGTCTCTCCACTTGCTCAGTTCTGAGAGATATGTGTGTGTGAAAGCCGTCCTTCACCTAGCTTGTTGGGAACACAAAGTTTCTTTTCAGTTGCAAACTCCATTCCATACATATATATGGGGAGGTACTAGCTCCAACTCGGTTTGACAGTGAAAACTGCAGGAACTTGAAACCGGCACTAGGAAACAGACTGAGAAAGCAGAGAAAAAGTGTCTCCTGCAACCCGTTCCCTTGGTGCTAGATGAACGAACGTCTCTCCACTTGCTCAGTTCTGAGAGATAAGTGTGTGTGAAAGCCGTCCTTCACCTAGCTTGTTGGGAACACAAAGTTTCTTTTCAGTTGCAAACTCCATTCCATACATATATATGGGGAGGTAGTAGCTCCAACTCGGTTTGACAGTGAAAACTGCAGGAACTTCAAACCGGCACTAGGAAACAGACTGAGAAAGCAGAGAAAAAGTGTCTCCTGCAACCCGTTCCCTTGGTGCTAGATGAACGAACGTCTCTCCACTTGCTCATTTCTGAGAGATAAGTGTGTGTGAAAGCCGTCCTTCACCTAGCTTGTTGGGAACACAAAGTTTCTTTTCAGTTGCAAACACCATTCCATACATATATATGGGGAGGTAGTAGCTCCAACTCGGTTTGACAGTGAAAACTGCAGGAACTTCAAACCGGCACTAGGAAACAGACTGAGAAAGCAGAGAAAAAGTGTCTCCTGCAACCCGTTCCCTTGGTTCTAGATGAACGAACGTCTCTCCACTTGCTCAGTTCTGAGAGATAAGTGTGTGTGAAAGCCGTCCTTCACATAGCTTGTTGGGAACACAAAGCTTCTTTTCAGTTGCAAACTCCATTCCATACATATATATGGGGAGGTACAAGCTCCAACTCGGTTTGACAGTGAAAACTGCAGGAACTTCAAACCGGCACTAGGAAACAGTCTGAGAAAGCAGAGAAAAAGTGTCTCCTGCAACCCGTTCCCTTGGTGCTAGATGAACGAACGTCTCTCCACTTGCTCAGTTCTGAGAGATAAGTGTGTGTGAAGCCGTCCTTCAACTAGCTTGTTGGAAACACAAAGTTTCTTTTCAGTTGCAAACTCCATTCGATACATATATATGGGGAGGTACTAGCTCCAACTCGTTTTGACAGTGAAAACTGCAGGAACTTCAAACCGGCACTAGGAAACAGACTGAGAAAACAGAGAAAAAGTGTCTCCTGCAACCCGTTCCCTTGGAGCTAGATGAACGAACGTCTCTCCACTTGCTCAGTTCTGAGAGATAAGTGTGTGTGAAAGCCGTCCTTCACCTAGCTTGTTGGGAACACAAAGTTTCTTTTCAGTTGCAAACTCCATTCCATACATATATATGGGGAGGTACTAGCTCCAACTCGGTTTGACAGTGAAAACTGCAGGAACTTCAAACCGGCACTAGGAAACAGACTGAGAAAACAGAGAAAAAGTGTCTCCTGCAACCCGTTCCCTTGGTGCTAGATGAACGAACGTCTCTCCACTTGCTCAGTTCTGAGAGATAAGTGTGTGTGAAAGCCGTCCTTCACCTAGCTCGTTGGGAACACAAAGTTTCTTTTCAGTTGCAAACTCCATTCCATACATATATATGGGGAGGTACTAGCTCCAACTCGGTTTGACAGTGAAAACTGCAGTAACTTCAAACCGGCACTAGGAAACACACTGAGAAAGCAGAGAAAAAGTGTCTCCTGCAACCCGTTCCCTTGGTGCTAGATGAACGAAGGTCTCTCCACTTGCTCAGTTCTGAGAGATAAGTGAGTGTGAAAGCCGTCCTTCACCTAGCTTGTTGGGAACACAAAGTTTCTTTTCAGTTGCAAACTCCATTCCATACATATATATGGGGAGGTACTAGCTCCAACTCGGTTTGACAGTGAAAACTGCAGGAACTTCAAACCGGCACTAGGAAACAGACTGAGAAAGCAGAGAAAAAGGGTCTCCTGCAACCCGTTCCCTTGGTGCTAGATGAACGAACGTCTCTCCACTTGCTCATTTCTGAGAGATAAGTGTGTGTGAAAGCCGTCCTTCAACTAGCTTGTTGGGAACACAAAGTTTCTTTTCAGTTGCAAACTCCATTCCATACATATATATGGGGAGGTGCTAGCTCCAACTCGGTTTGACAGTGAAAACTGCAGGAACTTCAAACCGGCACTAGAAAACAGACTGAGAAAGCAGAGAAAAAGTGTCTCCTGCAACCCGTTCCCTTGGTGCTAGATGAACGAACGTCTCTCCACTTGCTCAGTTCTGAGAGATAAGTGTGTGTGAAAGCCATCCTTCACCTAGCTTGTTGGGAACACAAAGTTTCTTTTCAGTTGCATACTCCATTCCATACATATATATGGGGAGGTACTAGCTCCAACTCGGTTTGACAGTGAAAACTGCAGGAACTTCAAACCGGCACTAGGAAACAGACTGAGAAAGCAGAGAAAAAGTGTCTCCTGCAACCCGTTCCCTAGGTGCTAGATGAACGAACGTCTCTCCACTTGCTCAGTTCTGAGAGATAAGTGTGTGTGAAAGCCGTCCTTCACCTAGGTTGTTGGGAACACAAAGTTTCTTTTCAGTGGCAAACTCCATTCCATACATATATATGGGGAGGTACTAGCTCCAACTCTGTTTGACAGTGAAAACTGCAGGAACTTCAAACCGGCACTAGGAAACAGACAGAGAAAGCAGAGAAAAAGTGTCTCCTGCGACCCGTTCCCTTGGTGCTAGATGAACGAACGTCTCTCCACTTGCTCAGTTCTGAGAGATAAGTGTGTGTGAAAGCCGTCCTTCACCTAGCTTGTTGGGAACACAAAGTTTCTTTTCAGTTGCAAACTCCATTCCATACATATATATGGGGAGGTACTAGCTCCAACTCGGTTTGACAGTGAAAACTGCAGGAACTTCAAACCGGCACTAGGAAACAGACTGAGAAAGCAGAGAAAAAGTGTCTCCTGCAACCCGTTCCCTTGGTGCTAGATGAACGAACGTCTCTCCACTTGCTCAGTTCTGAGAGATAAGTGTGTGTGGAAGCCGTCCTTCACCTAGCTTGTTGGGAACACAAAGTTTCTTTTCAGTTGCAAACTCCATTCAATACATATATATGGGGAGGTACTAGCTCCAACACGGTTTGACAGTGAAAACTGCAGGAACTTCAAACCGGCACTAGGAAACAGACTGAGAAAGCAGAGAAAAAGTGTCTCCTGCAACCCGTTCCCTTGGTGCTAGATGAACGAACGTCTCTCCACTTGCTCAGTTCTGAGAGATAAGTGTGTGTGAAAGCCGTCCTTCACCTAGCTTGTTGGGAACACAAAGTTTCTTTTCAGTTGCAAACTCCATTCCATACATATATATGGGGAGGTACTAGCTCCAACTCGGTTTGACAGTGAAAACTGCAGGAACTTCAAACCGGCACTAGGAAACAGATTGAGAAAGCAGAGAAAAAGTGTCTTCTGCAACCCGTTCCCTTGGTGCTAGATGAACGAACGTCTATCCACTTGCTCAGTTCTGAGAGATAAGTGTGTGTGAAAGCCGTCCTTCACCTAGCTTGTTGGGAACACAAAGTTTCTTTTCAGTTGCAAACTCCATTCCATACATATATATGGGGAGGTACAAGCTCCAACTCGGTTTGACAGTGAAAACTGCAGGAACTTCAAACCGGCACTAGGAAACAGACTGAGAAAGCAGAGAAAAAGTGTCTCCTGCAACCCGTTCCCTTGGTGCTAGATGAACGAACGTCTCTCCACTTGTTCAGTTCTGAGAGATAAGTGTGTGTGAAAGCCGTCCTTCACCTAGATTGTTGGGAACACAAAGTTTCTTTTCAGTTGCAAACTCCATTCCATACATATATATGGGGAGGTAATAGCTCCAACTCGGTTTGACAGTGAAAACTGCAGGAACTTCAAACCGGCACTAGGAAACAGACTGAGAAAGCAGAGAAAAAGGGTCTCCTGCAACCCGTTCCCTTGGAGCTAGATGAACGAATTTCTCTCCACTTGCTCAGTTCTGAGAGATAAGTGTGTGTGAAAGCCGTCCTTCACCTAGCTTGTTGGTAACACAAAGTTTCTTTTCAGTTGCAAACTCCATTCCATACATATATATGGGGAGGTACTAGCTCCAACACGGTTTGACAGTGAAAACTGCAGGAACTTCAAACCGGCACTAGGAAACAGACTGAGAAAGCAGAGAAAAAGTGTCTCCTGCAACCCGTTCCATTGGTGCTAGATGAACGAACGTCTCTCCACTTGCTAAGTTCTGAGAGATAAGTGTGTTTGAAAGCCGTCCTTCACCTAGCTTGTTGGGAACACAAAGATTCTTTTCAGTTGCAAACTCCATTCCATACATATATATGGGGAGGTACTAGCTCCAACTCGGTTTGACAGTGAAAACTGCAGGAACTTCAAACCGGCACTAGGAAACAGACTGAGAAAGCAGAGAAAAAGTGTCTCCTGCAACCCGTTCCCTTGGTGCTAGATGAACGAACGTCTCTCCACTTGCTTAGTTCTGAGAGATAAGTGTGTGTGAAAGCCGTCCTTCACCTAGCTTGTTGGGAACACAAAGTTTCTTTTCAGTTGCAAACTCCATTCCATACATATATATGGGGAGGTACTAGCTCCAACTCGGTTTGACAGTGAAAACTGCAGGAACTTCAAACCGGCACTAGGAAACAGACTGAGAAAGCAGAGAAAAAGTGTCACCTGCAACCCGTTCCCTTGGTGCTAGATGAACGAACGTCTCTCCACTTGCTCAGTTCTGAGAGATAAGTGTGTGTGGAAGCCGTCCTTCACCTAGCTTGTTGGGAACACAAAGTTTCTTTTCAGTTGCAAACTCCATTCAATACATATATATGGGGAGGTACTAGCTCCAACACGGTTTGACAGTGAAAACTGCAGGAACTTCAAACCGGCACTAGGAAACAGACTGAGAAAGCAGAGAAAAAGTGTCTCCTGCAACCCGTTCCCTTGGTGCTAGATGAACGAACGTCTCTCCACTTGCTCAGTTCTGAGAGATAAGTGTGTGTGAAAGCCGTCCTTCACCTAGCTTGTTGGGAACACAAAGTTTCTTTTCAGTTGCAAACTCCATTCCATACATATATATGGGGAGGTACTAGCTCCAACTCGGTTTGACAGTGAAAACTGCAGGAACTTCAAACCGGCACTAGGAAACAGATTGAGAAAGCAGAGAAAAAGTGTCTTCTGCAACCCGATCCCTTGGTGCTAGATGAACGAACGTCTATCCACTTGCTCAGTTCTGAGAGATAAGTGTGTGTGAAAGCCGTACTTCACCTAGCTTGTTGGGAACACAAAGTTTCTTTTCAGTTGCAAACTCCATTCCATACATATATATGGGGAGGTACAAGCTCCAAATCGGTTTGACAGTGAAAACTGCAGGAACTTCAAACCGGCACTAGGAAACAGACTGAGAAAGCAGAGAAAAAGTGTCTCCTGCAACCCGTTCCCTTGGTGCTAGATGAACGAACGTCTCTCCACTTGCTCAGTTCTGAGAGATAAGTGTGTGTGAAAGCCGTCCTTCACCTAGCTTGTTGGGAACACAAAGTTTCTTTTCAGTTGCAAACTCCATTCCATACATATATATGGGGAGGTAATAGCTCCAACTCGGTTTGACAGTGAAAACTGCAGGAACTTCAAACCGGCACTAGGAAACAGACTGAGAAAGCAGAGAAAAAGGGTTTCCTGCAACCCGTTCCCTTGGTGCTAGATGAACGAACTTCTCTCCACTTGTTCAGTTCTGAGAGATAAGTGTGTGTGAAAGCCGTCCTTCACCTAGCTTGTTGGTAACACAAAGTTTCTTTTCAGTTGCAAACTCCATTCCATACATATATATGGGGAGGTACTAGCTCCAACACGGTTTGACAGTGAAAACTGCAGGAACTTCAAACCGGCACTAGGAAACAGACTGAGAAAGCAGAGAAAAAGTGTCTCCTGCAACCCGTTCCCTTGGTGCTAGATGAACGAACGTCTCTCCACTTGCTAAGTTCTGAGAGATAAGTGTGTTTGAAAGCCGTCCTTTACCTAGCTTGTTGGGAACACAAAGATTCTTTTCAGTTGCAAACTCCATTCCATACATATATATGGGGAGGTTCTAGCTCCAACTCGGTTTGACAGTGAAAACTGCAGGAACTTCAAACCGGCACTAGGAAACAGACTGAGAAAGCAGAGAAAAAGTGTCTCCTGCAACCCGTTCCCTTGGTGCTAGATGAACGAACGTCTCTCCACTTGCTCCGTTCTGAGAGATAAGTGTGTGTGAAAGCCGTCCTTAACCTAGCTTGTTGGGAACACAAAGTTTCTTTTCAGTTGCAAACTCCATTCCATACATATATATGGGGAGGTACTAGCTCCAACTCGGTTTGACAGTGAAAACTGCAGGAACATCAAACCGGCACTAGGAAACAGACTGAGAAAGCAGAGAAAAAGTGCCTCCTGCAACCTGTTCCCTTGGTGCTAGATGAACGAACGTCTCTCCACTTGCTCAGTTCTGAGAGATAAGTGTGTGTGAAAGCCGTCCTTCACCTAGCTCGTTGGGAACACAAAGTTTCTTTTCAGTTGCAAACTCCATTCCATACATATATATGGGGAGGTACTAGCTCCAACTCGGTTTGACAGTGAAAACTGCAGTAACTTCAAACCGGCACTAGGAAACACACTGAGAAAGCAGAGAAAAAGTGTCTCCTGCAACCCGTTCCCTTGGTGCTAGATGAACGAAGGTCTCTCCACTTGCTCAGTTCTGAGAGATAAGTGAGTGTGAAAGCCGTCCTTCACCTAGCTTGTTTTGAACACAAAGTTTCTTTTCAGTTGCAAACTCCATTCCATACATATATATGGGGAGGTACTAGCTCCAACTCGGTTTGACAGTGAAAACTGCAGGAACTTCAAACCGGCACTAGGAAACAGACTGAGAAAGCAGAGAAAAAGTGTCTCCTGCAACCCGTTCCCTTGGTGCTAGATGAACGAACGTCTCTCCACTTGCTCAGTTCTGAGAGATAAGTGTGTGTGAAAGCCGTCCTTCACCTAGGTTGTTGGGAACACAAAGTTTCTTTTCAGTGGCAAACTCCATTCCATACATATATATGGGGAGGTACTAGCTCCAACTCTGTTTGACAGTGAAAACTGCAGGAACTTCAAACCGGCACTAGGAAACAGACAGAGAAAGCAGAGAAAAAGTGTCTCCTGCGACCCGTTCCCTTGGTGCTAGATGAACGAACGTCTCTCCACTTGCTCAGTTCTGAGAGATAAGTGTGTGTGAAAGCCGTCCTTCACCTAGCTTGTTGGGAACACAAAGTTTCTTTTCAGTTGCAAACTCCATTCCATACATATATATGGGGAGGTACTAGCTCCAACTCGGTTTGACAGTGAAAACTGCAGGAACTTCAAACCGGCACTAGGAAACAGACTGAGAAAGCAGAGAAAAAGTGTCTCCTGCAACCCGTTCCCTTGGTGCTAGATGAACGAACGTCTCTCCACTTGCTCAGTTCTGAGAGATAAGTGTGTGTGGAAGCCGTCCTTCACCTAGCTTGTTGGGAACACAAAGTTTCTTTTCAGTTGCAAACTCCATTCAATACATATATATGGGGAGGTACTAGCTCCAACACGGTTTGACAGTGAAAACTGCAGGAACTTCAAACCGGCACTAGGAAACAGACTGAGAAAGCAGAGAAAAAGTGTCTCCTGCAACCCGTTCCCTTGGTGCTAGATGAACGAACGTCTCTCCACTTGCTCAGTTCTGAGAGATAAGTGTGTGTGAAAGCCGTCCTTCACCTAGCTTGTTGGGAACACAAAGTTTCTTTTCAGTTGCAAACTCCATTCCATACATATATATGGGGAGGTACTAGCTCCAACTCGGTTTGACAGTGAAAACTGCAGGAACTTCAAACCGGCACTAGGAAACAGATTGAGAAAGCAGAGAAAAAGTGTCTTCTGCAACCCGTTCCCTTGGTGCTAGATGAACGAACGTCTATCCACTTGCTCAGTTCTGAGAGATAAGTGTGTGTGAAAGCCGTCCTTCACCTAGCTTGTTGGGAACACAAAGTTTCTTTTCAGTTGCAAACTCCATTCCATACATATATATGGGGAGGTACAAGCTCCAACTCGGTTTGACAGTGAAAACTGCAGGAACTTCAAACCGGCACTAGGAAACAGACTGAGAAAGCAGAGAAAAAGTGTCTCCTGCAACCCGTTCCCTTGGTGCTAGATGAACGAACGTCTCTCCACTTGCTCAGTTCTGAGAGATAAGTGTGTGTGAAAGCCGTCCTTCACCTAGATTGTTGGGAACACAAAGTTTCTTTTCAGTTGCAAACTCCATTCCATACATATATATGGGGAGGTAATAGCTCCAACTCGGTTTGACAGTGAAAACTGCAGGAACTTCAAACCGGCACTAGGAAACAGACTGAGAAAGCAGAGAAAAAGGGTCTCCTGCAACCCGTTCCCTTGGAGCTAGATGAACGAATTTCTCTCCACTTGCTCAGTTCTGAGAGATAAGTGTGTGTGAAAGCCGTCCTTCACCTAGCTTGTTGGTAACACAAAGTTTCTTTTCAGTTGCAAACTCCATTCCATACATATATATGGGGAGGTACTAGCTCCAACACGGTTTGACAGTGAAAACTGCAGGAACTTCAAACCGGCACTAGGAAACAGACTGAGAAAGCAGAGAAAAAGTGTCTCCTGCAACCCGTTCCCTTGGTGCTAGATGAACGAACGTCTCTCCACTTGCTAAGTTCTGAGAGATAAGTGTGTTTGAAAGCCGTCCTTCACCTAGCTTGTTGGGAACACAAAGATTCTTTTCAGTTGCAAACTCCATTCCATACATATATATGGGGAGGTACTAGCTCCAACTCGGTTTGACAGTGAAAACTGCAGGAACTTCAAACCGGCACTAGTAAACAGACTGAGAAAGCAGAGAAAAAGTGTCTCCTGCAACCCGTTCCCTTGGTGCTAGATGAACGAACGTCTCTCCACTTGCTTAGTTCTGAGAGATAAGTGTGTGTGAGAGCCGTCCTTCACCTAGCTTGTTGGGAACACAAAGTTTCTTTTCAGTTGCAAACTCCATTCCATACATATATATGGGGAGGTACTAGCTCCAACTCGGTTTGACAGTGAAAACTGCAGGAACTTCAAACCGGCACTAGGAAACAGACTGAGAAAGCAGAGAAAAAGTGTCACCTGCAACCCGTTCCCTTGGTGCTAGATGAACGAACGTCTCTCCACTTGCTCAGTTCTGAGAGATAAGTGTGTGTGGAAGCCGTCCTTCACCTAGCTTGTTGGGAACACAAAGTTTCTTTTCAGTTGCAAACTCCATTCCATACATATATATGGGGAGGTACTAGCTCCAACACGGTTTGACAGTGAAAACTGCAGGAACTTCAAACCGGCACTAGGAAACAGACTGAGAAAGCAGAGAAAAAGTGTCTCCTGCAACCCGTTCCCTTGGTGCTAGATGAACGAACGTCTCTCCACTTGCTAAGTTCTGAGAGATAAGTGTGTTTGAAAGCCGTCCTTCACCTAGCTTGTTGGGAACACAAAGATTCTTTTCAGTTGCAAACTCCATTCCATACATATATATGGGGAGGTACTAGCTCCAACTCGGTTTGACAGTGAAAACTGCAGGAACTTCAAACCGGCACTAGGAAACAGACTGAGAAAGCAGAGAAAAAGTGTCTCCTGCAACCCGTTCCCTTGGTGCTAGATGAACGAACGTCTCTCCACTTGCTTAGTTCTGAGAGATAAGTGTGTGTGAGAGCCGTCCTTCACCTAGCTTGTTGGGAACACAAAGTTTCTTTTCAGTTGCAAACTCCATTCCATACATATATATGGGGAGGTACTAGCTCCAACTCGGTTTGACAGTGAAAACTGCAGGAACTTCAAACCGGCACTAGGAAACAGACTGAGAAAGCAGAGAAAAAGTGTCACCTGCAACCCGTTCCCTTGGTGCTAGATGAACGAACGTCTCTCCACTTGCTCAGTTCTGAGAGATAAGTGTGTGTGGAAGCCGTCCTTCACCTAGCTTGTTGGGAACACAAAGTTTCTTTTCAGTTGCAAACTCCATTCAATACATATATATGGGGAGGTACTAGCTCCAACACGGTTTGACAGTGAAAACTGCAGGAACTTCAAACCGGCACTAGGAAACAGACTGAGAAAGCAGAGAAAAAGTGTCTCCTGCAACCCGTTCCCTTGGTGCTAGATGAACGAACGTCTCTCCACTTGCTCAGTTCTGAGAGATAAGTGTGTGTGAAAGCCGTCCTTCACCTAGCTTGTTGGGAACACAAAGTTTCTTTTCAGTTGCAAACTCCATTCCATACATATATATGGGGAGGTACTAGCTCCAACTCGGTTTGACAGTGAAAACTGCAGGAACTTCAAACCGGCACTAGGAAACAGATTGAGAAAGCAGAGAAAAAGTGTCTTCTGCAACCCGATCCCTTGGTGCTAGATGAACGAACGTCTATCCACTTGCTCAGTTCTGAGAGATAAGTGTGTGTGAAAGCCGTCCTTCACCTAGCTTGTTGGGAACACAAAGTTTCTTTTCAGTTGCAAACTCCATTCCATACATATATATGGGGAGGTACAAGCTCCAAATCGGTTTGACAGTGAAAACTGCAGGAACTTCAAACCGGCACTAGGAAACAGACTGAGAAAGCAGAGAAAAAGTGTCTCCTGCAACCCGTTCCCTTGGTGCTAGATGAACGAACGTCTCTCCACTTGCTCAGTTCTGAGAGATAAGTGTGTGTGAAAGCCGTCCTTCACCTAGCTTGTTGGGAACACAAAGTTTCTTTTCAGTTGCAAACTCCATTCCATACATATATATGGGGAGGTAATAGCTCCAACTCGGTTTGACAGTGAAAACTGCAGGAACTTCAAACCGGCACTAGGAAACAGACTGAGAAAGCAGAGAAAAAGGGTTTCCTGCAACCCGTTCCCTTGGTGCTAGATGAACGAACTTCTCTCCACTTGTTCAGTTCTGAGAGATAAGTGTGTGTGAAAGCCGTCCTTCACCTAGCTTGTTGGTAACACAAAGTTTCTTTTCAGTTGCAAACTCCATTCCATACATATATATGGGGAGGTACTAGCTCCAACACGGTTTGACAGTGAAAACTGCAGGAACTTCAAACCGGCACTAGGAAACAGACTGAGAAAGCAGAGAAAAAGTGTCTCCTGCAACCCGTTCCCTTGGTGCTAGATGAACGAACGTCTCTCCACTTGCTAAGTTCTGAGAGATAAGTGTGTTTGAAAGCCGTCCTTTACCTAGCTTGTTGGGAACACAAAGATTCTTTTCAGTTGCAAACTCCATTCCATACATATATATGGGGAGGTACTAGCTCCAACTCGGTTTGACAGTGAAAACTGCAGGAACTTCAAACCGGCACTAGGAAACAGACTGAGAAAGCAGAGAAAAAGTGTCTCCTGCAACCCGTTCCATTGGTGCTAGATGAACGAACGTCTCTCCACTTGCTCCGTTCTGAGAGATAAGTGTGTGTGAAAGCCGTCCTTAACCTAGCTTGTTGGGAACACAAAGTTTCTTTTCAGTTGCAAACTCCATTCCATACATATATATGGGGAGGTACTAGCTCCAACTCGGTTTGACAGTGAAAACTGCAGGAACATCAAACCGGCACTAGGAAACAGACTGAGAAAGCAGAGAAAAAGTGCCTCCTGCAACCTGTTCCCTTGGTGCTAGATGAACGAACGTCTCTCCACTTGCTCAGTTCTGAGAGATAAGTGTGTGTGAAAGCCGTCCTTCACCTAGCTTGTTGGGAACACAAAGTTTCTTTTCAGTTGCAAACTCCATTCCATACATATATATGGGGAGGTACTAGCTCCAACTCGGTTTGAAAGTGAAAACTGCAGGAACTTCAAACCGGCACTAGGAAACAGACTGAGAAAGCAGAGAAAAAGTGTCTCCTGCAAACCTTTCCCATCGTGCTAGATGAACGAACGTCTCTCCACTTGCTCAGTTCTGAGAGATATGTGTGTGTGAAAGCCGTCCTTCACCTAGCTTGTTGGGAACACAAAGTTTCTTTTCAGTTGCAAACTCCATTCCATACATACATATGGGGAGATACTAGCTCCAACTCGGTTTGACAGTGAAAACTGCAGGAACTTCAAACCGGCACTAGGAAACAGACTGAGAAAGCAGAGAAAAAGTGTCTCCTGCAACCCGTTCCCTTGGTGCTAGATGAACGAACGTCTCTCCACTTGCTCAGTTCTGAGAGATAAGTGTGTGTGAAAGCCGTCCTTCACCTAGCTTGTTGGGAACACAAAGTTTCTTTTCAGTTGCAAACTCCATTCCATACATATATATGGGGAGGTAGTAGCTCCAACTCGGTTTGACAGTGAAAACTGCAGGAACTTCAAACCGGCACTAGGAAACAGACTGAGAAAGCAGAGAAAAAGTGTCTCCTGCAACCCGTTCCCTTGGTGCTAGATGAACGAACGTCTCTCCACTTGCTCATTTCTGAGAGATAAGTGTGTGTGAAAGCCGTCCTTCACCTAGCTTGTTGGGAACACAAAGTTTCTTTTCAGTTGCAAACTCCATTCCATACATATATATGGGGAGGTACTAGCTCCAACTCGGTTTGACAGTGAAAACTGCAGGAACTTCAAACCGGCACTAGGAAACAGACTGAGAAAGCAGAGAAAAAGTGTCTCCTGCAACCCGTTCCCTTGGTGCTAGATGAACGAACGTCTCTCCACTTGCTCAGTTCTGAGAGATAAGTGTGTGTGAAAGCCGTCCTTCACATAGCTTGTTGGGAACACAAAGTTTCTTTTCAGTTGCAAACTCCATTCCATACATATATATGGGGAGGTACAAGCTCCAACTCGGTTTGACAGTGAAAACTGCAGGAACTTCAAACCGGCACTAGGAAACAGTCTGAGAAAGCAGAGAAAAAGTGTCTCCTGCAACCCGTTCCCTTGGTGCTAGATGAACGAACGTCTCTCCACTTGCTCAGTTCTGAGAGATAAGTGTGTGTGAAAGCCGTCCTTCAACTAGCTTGTTGGAAACACAAAGTTTCTTTTCAGTTGCAAACTCCATTCCATACATATATATGGGGAGGTACTAGCTCCAACTCGGTTTGACAGTGAAAACTGCAGGAACTTCAAACCGGCACTAGGAAACAGACTGAGAAAACAGAGAAAAAGTGTCTCCTGCAACCCGTTCCCTTGGAGCTAGATGAACGAACGTCTCTCCACTTGCTCAGTTCTGAGAGATAAGTGTGTGTGAAAGCCTTCCTTCACCTAGCTTGTTGGGAACACAAAGTTTCTTTTCAGTTGCAAACTCCATTCCATACATATATATGGGGAGGTACTAGCTCCAACTCGGTTTGACAGTGAAAACTGCAGGAACTTCAAACTGGCACTAGGAAACAGACTGAGAAAACAGAGAAAAAGTGTCTCCTGCAACTCGTTCCCTTGGTGCTAGATGAACGAACGTCTCTCCACTTGCTCAGTTCTGAGAGATAAGTGTGTGTGAAAGCCGTCCTTCACCTAGCTCGTTGGGAACACAAAGTTTCTTTTCAGTTGCAAACTCCATTCCATACATATATATGGGGAGGTACTAGCTCCAACTCGGTTTGACATTGAAAACTGCAGTAACTTCAAACCGGCACTAGGAAACACACTGAGAAAGCAGAGAAAAAGTGTCTCCTGCAACCCGTTCCCTTGGTGCTAGATGAACGAAGGTCTCTCCACTTGCTCAGTTCTGAGAGATAAGTGAGTGTGAAAGCCGTCCTTCACCTAGCTTGTTGGGAACACAAAGTTTCTTTTCAGTTGCAAACTCCATTCCATACATATATATGGGGAGGTACTAGCTCCAACTCGGTTTGACAGTGAAAACTGCAGGAACTTCAAACCGGCACTAGGAAACAGACTGAGAAAGCAGAGAAAAAGGGTCCCATGCAACCCGTTCCCTTGGTGCTAGATGAACGAACGTCTCTCCACTTGCTCATTTCTGAGAGATAAGTGTGTGTGAAAGCCGTCCTTCAACTAGCTTGTTGGGAACACAAAGTTTCTTTTCAGTTGCAAACTCCATTCCATACATATATATGGGGAGGTACTAGCTCCAACTCGGTTTGACAGTGAAAACTGCAGGAACTTCAAACCGGCGCTAGGAAACAGACTGAGAAACAGAGAAAAAGTGTCTCCTGCAACCCGTTCCCTTGGTGCTACATGAACGAACGTCTCTCCTCTTGCTCAGTTCTGAGAGATAAATGTGTGTGAAAGCCGTCCTTCACCTAGCTTGTTGGGAACACAAAGTTTCTTTTCAGTTGCAAACTCCATTCCATACATATATATGGGGAGGTACTAGCTCCAACTCGGTTTGACAGTGAAAACTGCAGGAACTTCAAACCGGCACTAGAAAACAGACTGAGAATGCAGAGAAAAAGTGTCTCCTGCAACCCGTTCCCTTGGTGCTAGATGAACGAAAGTCTCTCCACTTGCTCAGTCCTGAGAGATAAGTGTGTGTGAAAGCCGTCCTTCACCTAGCTTGTTGGGAACACAAAGTTTCTTTTCAGTTGCAAACTCCATTCCATACATATATATGGGGAGGTACTAGCTCCAACTCGGTTTGACAGTGAAAACTGCAGGAACTTCACACCGGCACTAGGAAACAGACTGAGAAAGCAGAGAAAAAGTGTCTCCTGCAATCCGTTCCCTAGGTGCTAGATGAACGAACGTCTCTCCACTTGCTCAGTTCTGAGAGATAAGTGTGTGTGAAAGCCGTCCTTCACCTAGCTTGTTGGGAACACAAAGTTTCTTTTCAGTGGCAAACTCCATTCCATACATATATATGGGGAGGTACTAGCTCCAACTCTGTTTGACAGTGAAAACTGCAGGAACTTCAAACCGACACTAGGAAACAGACAGAGAAAGCAGAGAAAAAGTGTCTCCTGCGACCCGTTCCCTTGGTGCTAGATGAACGAACGTCTCTCCACTTGCTCAGTTCTGAGAGATAAGTGTGTGTGAAAGCCGTCCTTCACCTAGCTTGTTGGGAACACAAAGTTTCTTTTCAGTTGCAAACTCCATTCCATACATATATATGGGGAGGTACTAGCTCCAACTCGGTTTGACAGTGAAAACTGCAGGAACTTCAAACCGGCACTAGGAAACAGACTGAGAAAGCAGAGAAAAAGTGTCTCCTGCAACCCGTTCCCTTGGTGCTAGATGAACGAACGTCTCTCCACTTGCTCAGTTCTGAGAGATAAGTGTGTGTGAAAGCCGTCCTTCACCTAGCTTGTTGGGAACACAAAGTTTCTTTTCAGTTGCAAACTCCATTCCATACATATATATGGGGAGGTACTAGCTCCAACTCGGTTTGACAGTGAAAACTGCAGGAACTTCAAACCGGCACTAGGAAACAGACTGAGAAAGCAGAGAAAAAGTGTCTCCTGCAACCCGTTAACTTGGTGCTAGATGAACGAACGTCTCTCCACTTGCTCAGTTCTGAGAGATAAGTGTGTGTGGAAGCCGTCCTTCACCTAGCTTGTTGGGAACACAAAGTTTCTTTTCAGTTGCAAACTCCATTCAATACATATATATGGGGAGGTACTAGCTCCAACACGGTTTGACGGTGAAAACTGCAGGAACTTCAAACCGGCACTAGGAAACAGACTGAGAAAGCAGAGAAAAAGTGTCTCCTGGAACCCGTTCCCTTGGTGCTAGATGAACGAACGTCTCTCCACTTGCTCAGTTCTGAGAGATAAGTGTGTGTGAAAGCCGTCCTTCACCTAGCTTGTTGGGAACACAAAGTTTCTTTTCAGTTGCAAACTCCATTCCATACATATATATGGGGAGGTACTAGCTCCAACTCGGTTTGACAGTGAAAACTGCAGGAACTTCAAACCGGCACTAGGAAACATATTGAGAAAGCAGAGAAAAAGTGTCTTCTGCAACCCGTTCCCTTGGTGCTAGATGAACGAACGTCTATCCACTTGCTCAGTTCTGAGAGATAAGTGTGTGTGAAAGCCGTCCTTCACCTATCTTGTTGGGAACACAAAGTTTCTTTTCAGTTGCAAACTCCATTCCATACATATATATGGGGAGGTACAAGCTCCAACTCGGTTTGACAGTGAAAACTGCAGGAACTTCAAACCGGCACTAGGAAACAGACTGAGAAAGCAGAGAAAAAGTGTCTCCTGCAACCCGTTCCCTTGGTGCTAGATGAACGAAAGTCTCTCCACTTGCTCAGTTCTGAGAGATAAGTGTGTGTGAAAGCCGTCCTTCACCTAGCTTGTTGGGAACACAAAGTTTCTTTTCAGTTGCAAACTCCATTCCATACATATATATGGGGAGGTACTAGCTCCAACTCGGTTTGACAGTGAAAACTGCAGGAACTTCAAACCGGCACTAGGAAACAGACTGAGAAAGCAGAGAAAAAGGGTCTCCTGCAACCCGTTCCCTTGGTGCTAGATGAACGAACGTCTCTCCACTTGCTCAGTTCTGAGAGATAAGTGTGTGTGAAAGCCGTCCTTCACCTAGCTTGTTGGGAACACAAAGTTTCTTTTCAGTTGCAAACTCCATTCCATACATATATATGGGGAGGTACTAGCTCCAACACGGTTTGACAGTGAAAACTGCAGGAACTTCAAACCGGCACTAGGAAACAGACTGAGAAAGCAGAGAAAAAGTGTCTCCTGCGACCCGTTCCCTTGGTGCTAGATGAACGAACGTCTCTCCACTTGCTAAGTTCTGAGAGATAAGTGTGTTTGAAAGCCGTCCTTCACCTAGCTTGTTTTGAACACAAAGATTCTTTTCAGTTGCAAACTCCATTCCATACATATATATGGGGAGGTACTAGCTCCAACTCGGTTTGACAGTGAAAACTGCAGGAACTTCAAACCGGCACTAGGAAACAGACTGAGAAAGCAGAGAAAAAGTGTCTCCTGCAACCCGTTCCCTTGGTGCTAGATGAACGAACGTCTCTCCACTTGCTCAGTTCTGAGAGATAAGTGTGTGTGAAAGCCGTCCTTCACCTAGCTTGTTGGGAACACAAAGTTTCTTTTCAGTTGCAAACTCCATTCCATACATATATATGGGGAGGTACTAGCTCCAACTCGGTTTGACAGTGAAAACTGCAGGAACTTCAAACCGGCACTAGGAAACAGACTGAGAAAGCAGAGAAAAAGTGTCTCCTGCAAACCGTTCCCTTGGTGCTAGATGAACGAACGTCTCTCCACTTGCTCAGTTCTGAGAGATAAGTGTGTGTGAAAGCCGTCCTTCACCTAGCTTGTTGGGAACACAAAGTTTCTTTTCAGTTGCAAACTCCATTCCATACATATATATGGGGAGGTACTAGCTCCAACTCGGTTTGACAGTGAAAACTGCAGGAACTTCAAACCGACACTAGAAAACAGAGTGAGAAAGCAGAGAAAAAGTGTCTCCTGCAACCCGTTCCCTTGGTGCTAGATGAACGAACGTCTCTCCACTTGCTCAGTTCTGAGAGATAAGTGTGTGTGAAAGCCGTCCTTCACCTAGCTTGTTGGGAACACAAAGTTTCTTTTCAGTTGCAAACCCCATTCCATACATATATATGGGGAGGTACTAGCTCCAACTCGGTTTGACAGTGAAAACTGCAGGAACTTCAAACCGGCACTAGGAAACAGACTGAGAAAGCAGAGAAAAAGTGTCTCCTGCAACCCGTTCCCTTGGTGCTAGATGAACGAACGTCTCTCCACTTGCTCAGTTCTGAGAGATAAGTGTGTGTGAAAGCCGTCCTTCACATAGCTTGTTGGGAACACAAAGTTTCTTTTCAGTTGCAAACTCCATTCCATACATATATATGGGGAGGTACTAGCTCCAACTCGGTTTGACAGTGAAAACTGCAGGAACTTCAAACCGGCACTAGGAAACAGACTGAGAAAGCAGAGAAAAAGTGTCTCCTGCAACCCGTTCCCTTGGTGCTAGATGAACGAACGTCTCTCCACTTGCTCAGTTCTGAGAGATAAGTGTGTGTGAAAGCCGTCCTTCACCTAGCTTGTTGGGAACACAAAGTTTCTTTTCAGTTGCAAACTCCATTCCATATATATATATGGGGAGGTACTAGCTCCAACTCGGTTTGACAGTGAAAACTGCAGGAACTTCAAACCGGCACTAGGAAACAGACTGAGAAAGCAGAGAAAAAGTGTCTCCTGCAACCCGTTCCCTTGGTGCTAGATGAACGAACGTCTCTCCACTTGCTCAGTTCAGAGAGATAAGTGTGTGTGAAAGCCTTCCTTCACCTAGCTTGTTGGGAACACAAAGTTTCTTTTCAGTTGCAAACTCCATTCCATACATATATATGGGGAGGTACTAGCTCCAACTCGGTTTGACAGTGAAAACTGCAGGAACTTCAAACCGGCACTAGGAAACAGACTGAGAAAGCAGAGAATAAGTGTCTCCTGCAACCCGTTCCCTTGGTGCTAGATGAACGAACGTCTCTCCACTTGCTCACTTCTGAGAGATAAGTGTGTGTGAAAGCCGTCCTTCACCTATCTTGTTGGGAACACAAAGATTCTTTTCAGTTGCAAACTCCATTCCATACATATATATGGGGAGGTACAAGCTCCAAATCTGTTTCACAGTGAAAACTGCAGGAACTTCAAACCGGCACTAGGAAACAGACTGAGAAAGCAGAGAAAAAGTGTCTCCTGCAACCCGTTCCCTTGGTGCTAGATGAACGAACGTCTCTCCACTTGCTCAGTTCTGAGAGATAAGTGTGCGTGAAAGCCGTCCTTAACCTAGCTTGTTGGGAACACAAAGTTTCTTTTCAGTTGCAAACTCCATTCCATACATATATATGGGGAGGTGGTATCTCCAACTCGGTTTGACAGTGAAAACTGCAGGAACTTCAAACCGGCACTAGGAAACAGACTGAGAAAGCAGAGAAAAAGTGTCTCCTACAACACGTTCCCTTGGTGCTAGATGAACGAACGTCTCTCCACTTGCTCAGTTCTGAGAGATAAGTGTGTGTGAAAGCCGTCCTTCACCTAGCTTGTTGGGAACACAAAGTTTCTTTTCAGTTGCAAACTCCATTCCATACATATATATGGGGAGGTACTAGCTCCAACTCGGTTTGACAGTGAAAACTGCAGGAACTTCAAACCGGCACTAGGAAACAGTCTGAGAAAGCAGAGAAAAATTGTCTCCTGCAACCAGTTCCCTTGGTGCTAGATGAACGACCGTCTCTCCCCTTGCTCAGTTCTCAGAGATAAGTGTGTGTGAAAGCCGTCCTTCACCTAGCTTGTTGGGAACACAAAGTTTCTTTTCAGTTGCAAACTCCATTCCATACATATATATGGGGAGGTACTAGCTCCAACTCGGTTTGACAGTGAAAACTGCAGGAACTTCAAACCGGCACTAGGAAACAGACTGAGAAAGCAGAGAAAAAGTGTCTCCTGCAAAACGTTCACTTGGTGCTAGATGAACGAAAATCTCTCCACTTGCTCAGTTCTGAGAGATAAGTGTGTGTGAAAGCCGTCCTTCACCTAGCTTGTTGGGAACACAAAGTTTCTTTTCAGTTGCAAACTCCATTCCATACATATATATGGGGAGGTACTAGCTCCAACTCGGTTTGACAGTGAAAACTGCAGGAACTTCAAAACGGCACTAGGAAACAGACTGAGAAAGCAGAGAAAAAGTGTCTCCTGCAACCCGTTCCCTTGGTGCTAGATGAACGAACGTCTCTCCACTTGCTCAGTTCTGAGAGATAAGTGTGTGTGAAAGCCGTACTTCACCTAGCTTGTTGGGAACACAAAGTTTCTTTTCACTTGCAAACTCCATTCCATACATATATATGGGGTGGTACTAGTTCCAACTCGGTTTGACAGTGAAAACTGCAGGAACTTCAAACCGGCACTAGGAAACAGACTGAGAAAGCAGAGAAAAAGTGCCTCCTGCAACCCGTTCCCTTGGTGCTAGATGAACGAACGTCTCTCCACTTGCTCAGTTCTGAGAGATAAGTGTGTGTGAAAGCCGTCCTTCACCTAGCTTGTTGGGAACACAAAGTTTCTTTTCAGTTGCAAACTCCATTCCATACATATATATGGGGAGGTACTAGCTCCAACTCGGTTTGACAGTGAAAACTGCAGGAACTTCAAACCGGCACTAGGAAACAGACTGAGAAAGCAGAGAAAAAGTGTCTCCTGCAACCCGTTCCCTTGGTGCTAGATGAACGAACGTCTCTCCACTTGATCAGTTCTGAGAGATAAGTGTGTGTGAAAGCCGTCCTTCACCTAGCTTGTTGGGAACACAAAGTTTCTTTTCAGTTGCAAACTCCATTCCATACATATATATGGGGAGGTACTAGCTCCAACTCGGTTTGACAGTGAAAACTGCAGGAACTTCAAACCGGCACTAGGAAGAAGTCTGAGAAAGCAGAGAAAAATTGTCTCCTGCAACCCGTTCCCTTGGTGCTAGATGAACGAAAGTCTCTCCCCTTGCTCAGTTCTCAGAGATAAGTGTGTGTGAAAGCCGTCCTTCACCTAGCTTGTTGGGAACACAAAGTTTCTTTTCAGTTGCAAACTCCATTCCATACATATATATGGGGAGGTACTAGCTCCAAATCGGTTTGACAGTGAAAACTGCAGGAACTTCAAACCGGCACTAGGAAACAGACTGAGAAAGCAGAGAAAAAGTGTCTCCTGCAAAACGTTCTCTTGGTGCTAGATGAACGAAAATCTCTCCACTTGCTCAGTTCTGAGAGATAAGTGTGTGTGAAAGCCGTCCTTCACCTAGCTTGTTGGGAACACAAAGTTTCTTTTCAGTTGCAAACTCCATTCCATACATATATATGGGGAGGTACTAGCTCCAACTCGGTTTGACAGTGAAAACTGCAGGAACTTCAAAACGGCACTAGGAAACAGACTGAGAAAGCAGAGAAAAAGTGTCTCCTGCAACCCGTTCCCTTGGTGCTAGATGAACGAACGTCTCTCCACTTGCTCAGTTCTGAGAGATAAGTGTGTGTGAAAGCCGTCCTTCACCTTGCTTGTTGGGAACACAAAGTTTCTTTTCAGTTGCAAACTCCATTCCATACATATATATGGGGAGGTACTAGTTCCAACTCGGTTTGACAGTGAAAACTGCAGGAACTTCAAACCGGCACTAGGAAAGAGACTTAGAAAGCAGAGAAAAAGTGTTTCCTGCAACCCGTTCCCTTGGTGCTAGATGAACGAACGTCTCTCCACTTGCTCAGTTCTGAGAGATAAGTGTGTGTGAAAGCCGTCCTTCACCTAGCTTGTTGGGAACACAAAGTTTCTTTTCAGTTGCAAACTCCATTCCATAAATATATATGGGGTGGTACTAGTTCCAACTCGGTTTGACAGTGAAAACTGCAGGAACTTCAAACCGGCACTAGGAAACAGACTGAGGAAGCAGAGAAAAAGTGTCTCCTGCAACCCGTTCCCTTGGTGCTAGATGAACGAACGTCTCTACACTTGCTCAGTTCTGAGAGATAAGTGTGTGTGAAAGCCGTCCTTCACCTAGCTTGTTGGGAACACAAAGTTTCTTTTCAGTTGCAAACTCCATTCCATACATATATATGGGGAGGTACTAGCTCCAACTCGGGTTGACAGTGAAAACTGCAGGAACTTCAAACCGGCACTAGGAAACAGTCTGAGAAAGCAGAGAAAAAGTGTCTCCTGCAACCCGTTCCCTTGGTGCTAGATGAACGAACGTCTCTCCACTTGCTCAGTTCTCAGAGATAAGTGTGTGTGAAAGCCGTCCTTCACCTAGCTTGTTGGGAACACAAAGTTTCTTTTCAGTTGCAAACTCCATTCCATACATATATATGGGGAGGTACTGGCTCCAACTCGGTTTGACAGTGAAAACTGCAGGAACATCAAAACGGCACTAGGAAACAGACTGAGAAAGCAGAGAAAAAGTGTCTCCTGCAAAACGTTTCCTTGGTGCTAGATGAACGAACATCTCTCCACTTGCTCAGTTCTGAGAGATAAGTGTGTGTGAAAGCCGTCCTTCACCTAGCTTGTTGGGAACACAAAGTTTCTTTTCAGTTGCAAACTCCATTCCATACATATATATGGGGAGGTACTAGCTCCAACACGGTTTGACAGTGAAAACTGCAGGAACTTCAAACCGGCACTAGGAAACAGACTGAGAAAGCAGAGAAAAAGTGTCTCCTGCAACCCGTTCCCTTGGTGCTAGATGAACGAACGTCTCTCCACTTGCTCAGTTCTGAGAGATAAGTGTGTGTGAAAGCCGTCCTTCACCTAGCTTGTTGGGAACACAAAGTTTCTTTTCAGTTGCAAACTCCATTCCATACATATATATGGGGAGGTACTAGTTCCAACTCGGTTTGACAGTGAAAACTGCAGGAACTTCAAACCGGCACTAGGAAACAGACTGAGAAAGCAGAGAAAAAGTGTCTCCTGCAACCCGTTCCCTTGGTGCTAGATGAACGAACGTCTCTCCACTTGCTCAGTTCTGAGAGATAAGTGTGTGTGAAAGCCGTCCTTCACCTAGCTTGTTGGGAACACAAAGTTTCTTTTCAGTTGCAAACTCCAATCCATACATATATATGGGGAGGTACTAGTTCCAACTCGGTTTGACAGTGAAAACTGCAGGAACTTCAAACCGGCACTAGGAAACAGTCTGAGAAAGCAGAGAAAAAGTGTCTCCTGCAACCCGTTCCCTTGGTGCTAGATGAACGAACGTCTCTCCACTTGCTCAGTTCTGAGAGATAAGTGTGTGTGAAAGCCGTCCTTCACCTAGCTTGTTGGGAACACAAAGTTTCTTTTCAGTTGCAAACTCCATTCCATACATATATATGGGGAGGTACTAGCTCCAACTCGGTTTGACAGTGAAAACTGCAGGAACTTCAAACCGGCACTAGGAAACAGTCTGAGAAAGCAGAGAAAAAGTGTCTCCTGCAACCCGTTCCCTTGGTGCTAGATGAACGAACGTCTCTCCACTTGCTCAGTTCTGAGAGATAAGTGTGTGTGAAAGCCGTCCTTCACCTAGCTTGTTGGGAATACAAAGTTTCTTTTCAGTTGCAAACTCCATTCCATACATATATATGGGGAGGTACTAGCTCCAACTCGGTTTGACAGTGAAAACTGCAGGAACTTCAAACCGGCACTAGGAAACAGACTGAGAAAGCAGAGAAAAAGTGTCTTCTGCAACCCGTTCAGTTGGTGCTAGATGAACGAATGTCTCTCCACTTGCTCAGTTTTGAGAGATAAGTGTGTGTGAAAGCCGTTCTTCACTTAGCTTGTTGGGAACACAAAGTTTCTTTTCAGTTGCAAACTCCATTCCATACTTATATATGGGGAGGTACTAGTTCCAACTCGGTTTGACAGTGAAAACTGCAGGAACTTCAAACCGGCACTAGGAAACAGACTGAGAAAGCAGAGAAAAAGTGTCTCCTGCAACCCGTTCCCTTGGTGCTAGATGAACGAACGTCTCTCCACTTGCTCAGTTCTGAGAGATAAGTGTGTGTGAAAGCCGTCCTTCACCTAGCTTGTTGGGAACACAAAGTTTCTTTTCAGTTGCAAACTCCATTCCATATATATATATGGGGAGGTACCAGCTCCAACTCGGTTTGACAGTGAAAACTGCAGGAACTTCAAACCGGCACTAGGAAACAGACTGAGAAAGCAGAGAAAAAGTGTCTCCTGCTACCCGTTCCATTGGTGCTAGATGAACGAACGTCTCTCCACTTGCTCAGTTCAGAGAGATAAGTGTGCGTGAAAGCCGTCCTTCACCTAGCTTGTTGGGAACACAAAGTTTCTTTTCAGTTGCAAACTCCATTCCATACATATATATGGGGAGGTACTAGCTCCAACTCAGTTTGACAGTGAAAACTGCAGGAACTTTAAACCAGCACTAAGAAACAGACTGAGAAAGCAGAGAAAATGTGTCTCCTAAACCCGTTCCCTTGGAGCTACATGAACGAACGTTTCTCCACTTGCTCAGTTCTGAGAGATAAATGTGTGTGAAAGCCGTCCTTCACCTAGCTTGTGGGAACACAAAGTTTCTTTTCAGTTGCATACCACATTCCATACATATATATTGGGAGGTACTAGCTCCAACTCGGTTTGACAGTGAAAACTGCAGGAACTTCAAACTGGCACTGGGAAAAAGACTGAGAAAGCAGAAGAAAAGTGTCTCCTGCAACCCGTTCCCTTGGTGCTTGATGAACGAACGTCTGTCCACTTGCTCAGTTCTGAGAGATAAGTGTGTGTGAAAGCCGTCCTTCACCTAGCTTGTTGGGAAAACAAGGTTTCTTTTCAGTTGCAAACTCCATTTCATACATATATATGGGGAGGTAGTAGTTCCATCTCTGTTTTACAGTGAAAACTGCAGGTACTTCAAACCGGCACTAGGAAACAGACTGAGAAAGCAGAGAAAAAGTGTCTCCTGCTACCCGTTCCATTGGTGCTAGATGAACGAACGTCTATCCACTTGCTCAGTTCAGAGAGATAAGTGTGCGTGAAAGCCGTCCTTCACCTAGCTTGTTGGGAACACAAAGTTTCTTTTCAGTTGCAAACTCCATTCCATACATATATATGGGGAGGTACTAGCTCCAACTCAGTTTGACAGTGAAAACTGCAGGAACTTTAAACCGGCACTAAGAAACAGACTGAGAAAGCAGAGAAAATGTGTCTCCTAAACCCGTTCCCTTGGAGCTACATGAACGAACGTTTCTCCACTTGCTCAGTTCTGAGAGATAAATGTGTGTGAAAGCCGTCCTTCACCTAGCTTGTGGGAACACAAAGTTTCTTTTCAGTTGCATACCACATTCCATACATATATATTGGGAGGTACTAGCTCCAACTCGGTTTGACAGTGAAAACTGCAGGAACTTCAAACTGGCACTGGGAAAAAGACTGAGAAAGCAGAAGAAAAGTGTCTCCTGCAACCCGTTCCCTTGGTGCTTAATGAACGAACGTCTGTCCACTTGCTCAGTTCTGAGAGATAAGTGTGTGTGAAAGCCGTCCTTCACCTAGCTTGTTGGGAAAACAAGGTTTCTTTTCAGTTGCAAACTCCATTCCATACATATATATGGGGAGGTAGTAGTTCCATCTCTGTTTTACAGTGAAAACTGCAGGTACTTCAAACCGGCACTAGGAAACAGACTGAGAAAGCAGAGAAAAAGTGTCTCCTGCAACCCGTTCCCTTGGTTCTAGATGAACGAACGTCTCTCCACTTGCTCAGTTCTGAGAGATAAGTGTGTGTGAAAGCCGTCCTTCACCTTGCTTGTTGGGAACACAAAAGTTTCTTTTCAGTTGCAAACTCCATTCCATACATATATATGGGGAGGTACTAGCTCCAACTCGGTTTGACAGTGAAAACTGCAGGAACTTCAAACCGGCACTAGGAAACAGACTGAAAAAGCAGAGAAAAAGTTTATCCTGCAACCCGTTCCCTTGGTGCTAGATGAACGAACGTCTCTCCACTTGCTCAGTTCTGAGAGATATGTGTGTGTGAAAGCCGTCCTTCACCTAGCTTGTTGGGAACACAAAGTATCTTTTCAGTTGCAAACTCCATTCCATACATATATATGGGGAGGTACTAGCTCCAATTCCGTTTGACACTGAATACTGCAGGAACTTCAAACCGGCACTAGGAAACAGACTGAGAAAGCAGAGAAAAGGTGTCCCCTGCAACCCGTTCCCTTGGTGCTAGATGAACGAACGTCTCTCCACTTGCTCAGTTCTGAGAGATAATTGTGTGTGATAGCCGTCCTTCACCCAGCTTGTTGGGAACACAAAGTTTCTTTTCAGTTGCAAATTCATTCCATACATATATATGGGGAGGTAGTAGCTCCAACTCGGTTTTACAGTGAAAACTGAAGGAACTTCAAACTGGCACTAGGAAACAGACTGAGAAAGCAGAGAAAAAATGTCTCCTGCAACCCGTTCTCTTGGTGCTAGATGAACGAACGTCTCTCCACTTGCACAGCTCTGAGAGATAATTGTGTGTGAAAGCCGTCCTTCACATATCTTGTTGGGAACACAAAGTTTCTTTTCAGTTGCAAACTCCATTCCTTACATATATATGGGGAGGTATTAGCTCCAACTGGGTTTGACAGTGAAAACTGCAGGAACTTCAAACCGGCACTAGGAAACAGACTGAGAAAGAAGAGAAATAGTGTCTCCTGCAACCCGTTCCCTTGGTGCTAGATGAACGAACGTCTATCCACTTGCTCAGTTCTGAGAGATAAGTGTGTGTGAAAGCTGTACTTCACCTAGCTTGTTGGGAACACAAAGGTTCTTTTCAGTTGCAAGTTCCATTCCATGCCTCTATATGGTGAGGTACTAGCTCCAACTCGGTTTTACAGTGAAAACTGCAGGAACTTCAAACCGGCACTAGGAAACAGACTGAGAAAACAGAGAAAAAGTTTCTCCTGCAACCCGTTCCCTTGGTGCTAGATGAACGAACGTCTCTCAACTTGCTCAGTTGTGAGAGATATGTGTGTGTGAAAGCCGTCCTTCACCTAGCTTGTTGGGAACACAAAGTTTCTTTTCAGTTGCAACCTCCATTCCATGCCTCTAAATGGGGAGGTACTAGCTCCAACTCTTTTTTACAGTGAAAACTGCAGGAACTTAAAACCGGCACTAGGAAACACACTGAGAAAGCAGAGAAAAAGTGTCTCCTGCAACCCGTTCCCTTGGTGCTAGATGAACGAAAGTCTCTCCACTTGCTCAGTTCTGAGAGATAAGTGTGTGTGAAAGCCGTCTTTCACCTAGCTTGTTGGGAACACAAAGTTTCTTTTCAGTTGCAAACTCCATTCCATACATATATATGGGGAGGTAGTAGTTCCATCTCGGTTTTACAGTGAAAACTGCAGGTACTTCAAACCGGCACTAGGAAACAGACTGAGAAAGCAGAGAAAAAGTGTCTCCTGCAACCCGTTCCCTTGGTGCTAGATGAATGAATGTCTCTCCAGTTGCTCAGTTCTGAGAGACAAGTGTGTGTTAAAGCCGTCCTTCACCTAGCTTGTTGGGAACACAAAGTTTCTTTTCAGTTGCAAACTCCATTTCATACATATATATGGGGAGGTACTAGCTCGAAATCGGTTTGACAGTGAAAACTGTAGGAACTTCAAAACGGCACTAGGAAACAGACTGAGAAAGCAGAGAAAAAGTTTATCCTGCAACCCGTTCCCTTGGTGCTAGATGAACAAACGTCTCTCCACTTGCTCAGTTCCGAGAGATATGTGTGTGTGAAAGCCGTCCTTCACCTAGCTTGTTGGGAACACAAAGTTTCTTTTCAGTTGCAAACTCCATTCCATACATATATATGGGGAGGTACTAGCTCCAAATCGGTTTGACAGTGAAAACTGCAGGAACTTCAAACCGGCACTAGGAAACAGACTGAGAATGCAGAGAAAAAGTGTCCCCTGCAACCCGTTCCCTTGGTACTAAATGAACGAACGTCTCTCCACTTGCTCAGTTCTGAGAGATAATTGTGTGTGATAGCCGTCCTTCACCCAGCTTTTTGGGAACACAAAGTTTCTTTTCAGTTGCAACCTCCATTCCATGCCTCTAAATGGGGAGGTACTAGCTCCAACTCTGTTTTACAGTGAAAACTGCAGGAACTTCAAACCGGCACTAGGAAACAGACTGAGAAAGCAGAGAAAAAGTGTCTCCTGCAACCCGTTCCCTTGGTGCTAGATGAACGAAAGTCTCTCCTCTTGCTCAGTTCTGAGAGATAAGTGTGTGTGAAAGCCGTCCTTCACCTAGCTTGCTGGGAACACAAAGTTTCTTTTCAGTTGCAAACTCCATTCCATACATATATATGGGGAGGTACAAGCTCCAACTCGGTTTTACAGTGTAAACTGCAGGAACTTCAAACCGGCACTAGGAAACAGACTGAGAAAACAGAGAAAAAGTTTCTCCTGCAACCCGTTCCCTTGGTGCTAGATGAACGAACTTCTCTCCACTTGCTCAGTTTTGAGAGATAAGTGTGTGTGAAAGCCGTCCTTCAACTAGCTTGTTGGGAACACAAAGTATCTTTTCAGTTGCAAACTCCATTCCATACATATATATGGGGAGGTACTAGCTCCAACTCGGTTTTACAGTGAAAACTGCAGGAACTTCAAACCGGCACTAGGAAACAGACTGAGAAAGCAGAGAAAAAGTGTCTCCTGCAACCCGTTCCCTTGGTGCTAGATGAACGAAAGTCTCTCCACTTGCTCAGTTCTGAGAGATAAGTGTGTGTGAAAGCCGTGCTTCCCCTAGCTTGTTGAGAACACAAAGTTTCTTTTCAGTTGCAAACTCCATTCCATACATATATATGGGGAGGTACTAGCTCCAACTCGGTTTGACAGTGAAAACTGCAGGAACTTCAAACCGGCACTAGGAAACAGACTGAGAAATCAGAGAATAAGTGTGTCCTGCAACCCGTTCCCTTGGTGATAGATGAACGAACGTCTCTCCACTTGCTCAGTTCTGAGAGATAAGTGTGTGTGAAAGCCGTCCTTCACCTAGCTTGTTGGGAACACAAAGTTTCTTTTCAGTTGCAAACCCCATTCCATACATATATATAGGGAGGTACTAGCTCCAACTCGGTTTGACAGTGAAAACTGCAGGAAATTCAAACCGGCACTAGGAAACAGACTGAGAAAGCAGAGAAAAAGTGTCTCCTGCAACCCGTTCCCTTGGTGCTAGATGAACGAACGTCTCTCCACTTGCTCATTTCTGAGAGATAAGTGTGTGTGAAAGCCGTCCTTCACCTAGCTTGATGGGAACACAAAGTTTCTTTTCAGTTGCAAACTCCATTCCATACATATATATTGGGAGGTACTAGCTCCAACACGGTTTGACAGTGAAAACTGCAGGAATTTCAAACAGGCACTAGGAAACAGACTGAGAAATCAGAGAATTAGTGTCCCCTGCAACCCGTTCCCTTGGTGCTAGATGAACGAACGTCTCTCCACTTGCTCAGTTCTGAGAGATAAGTGTGTGTGAAAGCCGTCCTTCACCTAGCTTGTTGGGAACACAAAGTTTCTTTTCAGCTGCAAACTCCATTCCATACATATATATGGGGAGGTTGTAGCTCCAACTCGGTTTTACAGTGAAAACTGCAGGAACTTCAAACCGGCACTAGGAAACAGACTGAGAAAGCAGAGAAAAATTGTCTCCTGCAACCCGTTCCCTTGGTGCTAGATGAACGAACGTCTCTCCACTTGCTCATTTCTGAGAGATAAGTGTGTGTGAAAGCCGTCCTTCACCTAGCTTGTTGGGAACACAAAGGTTCTTTTCAGTTGCAAACTCCGTTCCATACATATATATGGGGAGTTAGTAGCTCCAACTCGGTTTGACAGTGAAAACTGCAGGAACTTCAAACCGGCTCTAGGAAAAATACTGAGAAAGCAGAGAAAAAGTGTCTCCTGCAACCCGTTCCCTTGGTGCTAGATGAACGAACGTCTCTCCACTTGTTCAGTTCTGAGAGATATGTGTGTGTGTAAGCCGTTCTTCACCTAGCTTGTTGGGAACACAAAGTTTCTTTTCAGTTGCAAACTCCATTCCATGCCTCTATATGGGAGGTACTAGCTCCAACTCGGTTTTACAGTGAAAACTGCAGGAACTTCAAAACGGCACTAGGAAACAGACTGAGAAAGCAGAGAAAAAGTGTCTCCTGCATCCCGTTCCCTTGGTGCTAGATGAACGAACGTCTCTCCACTTGCTCAGTTCTGAGAGATAAGTGTGTGTGAAAGCCATACTTCACCTAGCTTGTTGGGAACACAAAGGTTCTTTTCAGTTGCAAACTCCATTCCATGCCTCTATATGGGGAGGTACTAGCTCCAACCCTGTTTTACAGTGAAAACTGCAGGAACTTCAAACCGGCACTAGGAAACAGACTTAGAAAGCAGAGAAAAAGTGTCCCCTGCAACCCGTTCCCTTGGTGCTAGATGAACAAAAGTCTCTCCACTTGCTCAGTTCTGAGAGATAAGTGTGTGTGAAAGCCGTCCTTCACCTAGCTTGTTGGGAACACAAAGTTTCTTTTCAGTTGCAAACTCCATTCCATACATATATATGGGGAGGTACTAGCTCCAACTCGGTTTTACAGTGTAAACTGCAGGAACTTCAAACCGGCACTAGGAAACAGACTGAGAAAACAGAGAAAAAGTGTCTCCTGCAACCCGTTCCCTTGGTGCTAGATGAACGAACGTCTCTCCACTTGCTCAATTCTGAGAGATAAGTGTGTGTGAAAGCCGTCCTTCACCTAGCTTGTTGGGAACACAAATTATCTTTTCAGTTGCAAACTCCATTCCATACATATATATGGGGAGGTAGTAGCTCCAACTCGGTTTTACAGTGAAAACTGCAGGAACTTCAAACCGGCACTAGGAAAAATACTGAGAAAGCAGAGAAAAAGTGTCTCCTGCAACCTGTTCCCTTGGTGCTAAATGAACGAAAGTCTTTCCACTTGCTCAGTTCTGAGAGATAAGTGTGTGTGATAGCCGTCTTTCAAACAGCTTGTTGGGAACACAAAGTTTCTTTTCAGTTGCAAACTCCATTCCATGCCTCTAAATGGGGAGGTACTAGCTCCAACACTGTTTTACAGTGAAAACTGCGGGAACTTAATACCGGCACTAGGAAACAGACTGAGAAAGCAGAGAAAAAGTGTCTCCTGCAACCCGTTCCCTTGGTGCTAGATGAACGAAAGTCTCTCCACTTGCTCAGTTCTGAGAGATAAGTGTGTGTGAAAGCCGTCCTTCACCTAGCTTGTTGGGAACACAAAGTTTCTTTTCAGTTGCAAACTCCATTCCATACATATATATGGGGAGGTACTAGCTCCAACTCGGTTTTACAGTGTAAACTGCAGGAACTTCAAACCGGCACTAGGAAACAGACTGAGAAAACAGAGAAAATGTGTATCCTGCAACCCGTTCCCTTTGTGCTAGATGAACGAACGTCTCTCCACTTGCTCAGTTTTGAGAGATAAGTGTGTGTGAAAGCCGTCCTTCAACTAGCTTGTTGGGAACACAAAGTATCTTTTCAGTTGCATACTCCATTCCATACATATATATGGGGAGGTACTAGCTCCAACTCGGTTTTACAGTGAAAACTGCAGGAACTTCAAACCGGCACTAAGAAACAGACTGAGAAAGCAGAGATAAGTGTCTCCTGCAACCCGTTCCCTTGGTGCTAGATGAACGAACGTCTGTCCACTTGCTCAGTTCTGAGAGATATGTGTGTGTGAAAGCCGTCGTTCACCTAGCTTGTTGGGAAAACAAGGTTTCTTTTCAGTTGCAAACTCCATTCCATGCCTCTATATGGGGAGGTACTAGCTCCAACCCTGTTTTACAGTGAAAACTGCAGGAACTTCAAACCGGCACTAGGAAACAGACTGAGAAAGCAGAGAAAAAGTGTCCCCTGCAACCCGTTCCCTTGGTGCTAGATGAACGAAAGTCTCTCCACTTGCTCAGTTCTGAGAGATAAGTGTGTGTGAAAGCCGTCCTTCACCTAGCTTGTTGGGAACACAAAGTTTCTTTTCAGTTGCAAACTCCATTCCATACATATATATGGGGAGGTACTAGCTCCAACTCGGTTTTACAGTGTAAACTGCAGGAACTTCAAACCGGCACTAGGAAACAGACTGAGAAAACAGAGAAAAAGTGTCTCCTGCAACCCGTTCCCTTGGTGCTAGATGAACGAACGTCTCTCCACTTGCTAAATTCTGAGAGATAAGTGTGTGTGAAAGCCGTCCTTCACTTAGCTTGTTGGGAACACAAATTATCTTTTCAGTTGCAAACTCCATTCCATACATATATATGGGGAGGTAGTAGCTCCAACTCGGTTTTACAGTGAAAACTGCAGGAACTTCAAACCGGCACTAGGAAAAATACTGAGAAAGCAGAGAAAAAGTGTCTCCTGCAACCTGTTCCCTTGGTGCTAAATGAACGAAAGTCTTTCCACTTGCTCAGATCTGAGAGATAAGTGTGTGTGATAGCCGTCTTTCAAACAGCTTGTTGGGAACACAAAGTTTCTTTTCAGTTGCAAACTCCATTCCATGCCTCTAAATGGGGAGGTACTAGCTCCAACACTGTTTTACAGTGAAAACTGCGGGAACTTAATACCGGCACTAGGAAACAGACTGAGAAAGCAGAGAAAATGTGTATCCTGCAACCCGTTCCCTTTGTGCTAGGTGAACGAACGTCTCTCCACTTGCTCAGTTTTGAGAGATAAGTGTGTGTGAAAGCCGTCCTTCAACTAGCTTGTTGGGAACACAAAGTATCTTTTCAGTTGCATACTCCATTCCATACATATATATGGGGAGGTACTAGCTCCAACTCGGTTTTACAGTGAAAACTGCAGGAACTTCAAACCTGCACTAAGAAACAGACTGAGAAAGCAGAGATAAGTGTCTCCTGCAACCCGTTCCCTTGGTGCTAGATGAACGAACGTCTGTCCACTTGCTCAGTTCTGAGAGATATGTTTGTGTGAAAGCCGTCCTTCACCTAGCTTGTTGGGAAAACAAGGTTTCTTTTCAGTTGCAAACTTCATTCCATACATATATATGGGGAGGTAGTAGTTCCATCTCGGTTTTACAGTGAAAACTGCAGGTACTTCAAACCGGCACTAGGAAACAGACTGAGAAAGCAGAGAAAAAGTGTCTCCTGCAACCCGTTCCCTTGGTGCTAGATGAACGAACGTCTCTCCAGTTGCTCAGTTCTGAGAGATAATTGTTTGTGATAGCCGTCCTTCACCCAGCTTTTTGGGAACACAAAGTTTCTTTTCAGTTGCAACCTCCATTCCATGCCTCTAAATGGGGAGGTACTAGCTCCAACTCTGTTTTACATTGAAACCTGCAGGAACTTAAAACCGGCACTAGGAAACAGACTGAGACAGCAGAGAAAAAGTGTCTCCTGCAACCCGTTCCCTTGGTGCTAGATGAACGAAATTCTCTCCACTTGCTCAGTTCTGAGAGATAAGTGTGTGTGAAAGCCGTACTTCACCTAGCTTGTTGGGAACACAAAGTTTCTTTTCAGTTGCAAACTCCATTCCATACATATATATGGGGAGGTACTAGCTCCAACTCGGTTTGACAGTGAAAACTGCAGGAACTTCAAACCGGCACTAGGAAACAGACTGAGAAAGCAGAGAAAAAGTGTCTCCTGCAACCCGTTCCCTTGGTGCTAGATGAACGAACGTCTCTCCACTTGCTCAGTTCTGAGAGATAAGTGTGTGTGAAAGCCGTCCTTCACCTAGCTTGTTGGGAATACAAAGTTTCTTTTCAGTTGCAAACTCCATTCCATACATATATATGGGGAGGTACTAGCTCCAACTCGGTTTGACAGTGAAAACTGCAGGAACTTCAAACCGGCACTAGGAAACAGACTGAGAAAGCAGAGAAAAAGTGTCTCCTGCAACCCGTCCAGTTGGTGCTAGATGAACGAATGTCTCTCCACTTGCTCAGTTTTGAGAGATAAGTGTGTGTGAAAGTCGTTCTTCACTTAGCTTGTTGGGAACACAAAGTTTCTTTTCAGTTGCAAACTCCATTCCATACTTTTATATGGGGAGGTACTAGTTCCAACTCGGTTTGACAGTGAAAACTGCAGGAACTTCAAACCGGCACTAGGAAACAGACTGAGAAAGCAGAGAAAAAGTGTCTCCTGCAACCCGTTCCCTTGGTGCTAGATGAACGAACGTCTCTCCACTTGCTCAGTTCTGAGAGATAAGTGTGTGTGAAAGCCGTCCTTCACCTAGCTTGTTGGGAACACAAAGTTTCTTTTCAGTTGCAAACTCCATTCCATACATATATATGGGGAGGTACTAGCTCCAACTCGGTTTGACAGTGAAAACTGCAGGAACTTCAAACCGGCACTAGGAAACAGTCTGAGAAAGCAGAGAAAAAGTGTCTCCTGCAACCCGTTCCCTTGGTGCTAGATGAACGAACGTCTCTCCACTTGCTCAGTTCTGAGAGATAAGTGTGTGTGAAAGCCGTCCTTCACCAGCTTGTTGGGAACACAAAGTTTCTTTTCAGTTGCAAACTCCATTCCATGCCTCTATATGGGAGGTACTAGCTCCAACTCGGTTTTACAGTGAAAACTGCAGGAACTTCAAAACGGCACTAGGAAACAGACTGAGAAAGCAGAGAAAAAGTGTCTCCTGCATCCCGTTCCCTTGGTGCTAGATGAACGAACGTCTCTCCACTTGCTCAGTTCTGAGAGATAAGTGTGTGTGAAAGCCATACTTCACCTAGCTTGTTGGGAACACAAAGGTTCTTTTCAGTTGCAAACTCCATTCCATGCCTCTATATGGGGAGGTACTAGCTCCAACCCTGTTTTACAGTGAAAACTGCAGGAACTTCAAACCGGCACTAGGAAACAGACTGAGAAAGCAGAGAAAAAGTGTCCCCTGCAACCCGTTCCCTTGGTGCTAGATGAACAAAAGTCTCTCCACTTGCTCAGTTCTGAGAGATAAGTGTGTGTGAAAGCCGTCCTTCACCTAGCTTGTTGGGAACACAAAGTTTCTTTTCAGTTGCAAACTCCATTCCATACATATATATGGGGAGGTACTAGCTCCAACTCGGTTTTACAGTGTAAACTGCAGGAACTTCAAACCGGCCCTAGGAAACAGACTGAGAAAACAGAGAAAAAGTGTCTCCTGCAACCCGTTCCGTTGGTGCTAGATGAACGAACGTCTCTCCACTTGCTCAATTCTGAGAGATAAGTGTGTGTGAAAGCCGTCCTTCACCTAGCTTGTTGGGAACACAAATTATCTTTTCAGTTGCAAACTCCATTCCATACATATATATGGGGAGGTAGTAGCTCCAACTCGGTTTTACAGTGAAAACTGCAGGAACTTCAAACCGGCACTAGGAAAAATACTGAGAAAGCAGAGAAAAAGTGTCTCCTGCAACCTGTTCCCTTGGTGCTAAATGAACGAAAGTCTTTCCACTTGCTCAGATCTGAGAGATAAGTGTGTGTGATAGCCGTCTTTCAAACAGCTTGTTGGGAACACAAAGTTTCTTTTCAGTTGCAAACTCCATTCCATGCCTCTAAATGGGGAGGTACTAGCTCCAACACTGTTTTACAGTGAAAACTGCGGGAACTTAATACCGGCACTAGGAAACAGACTGAGAAAGCAGAGAAAAAGTGTCTCCTGCAACCCGTTCCCTTGGTGCTAGATGAACGAAAGTCTCTCCACTTGCTCAGTTCTGAGAGATAAGTGTGTGTGAAAGCCGTCCTTCACCTAGCTTGTTGGGAACACAAAGTTTCTTTTCAGTTGCAAACTCCATTCCATACATATATATGGGGAGGTACTAGCTCCAACTCGGTTTTACAGTGTAAACTGCAGGAACTTCAAACCGGCACTAGGAAACAGACTGAGAAAACAGAGAAAAAGTGTCTCCTGCAACCCGTTCCCTTTGTGCTAGATGAACGAACGTCTCTCCACTTGCTCAGTTTTGAGAGATAAGTGTGTGTGAAAGCCGTCCTTCAACTAGCTTGTTGGGAACACAAAGTATCTTTTCAGTTGCATACTCCATTCCATACATATATATGGGGAGGTACTAGCTCCAACTCGGTTTTACAGTGAAAACTGCAGGAACTTCAAACCGGCACTAAGAAACAGACTGAGAAAGCAGAGATAAGTGTCTCCTTCAACCCGTTCCCTTGGTGCTAGATGAACGAACGTCTGTCCACTTGCTCAGTTCTGAGAGATATGTGTGTGTGAAAGCCGTCCTTCACCTAGCTTGTTGGGAAAACAAGGTTTCTTTTCAGTTGCAAACTCCATTCCATGCCTCTATACGGGGAGGTACTAGCTCCAACCCTGTTTTACAGTGAAAACTGCAGGAACTTCAAACCGGCACTAGGAAACAGACTGAGAAAGCAGAGAAAAAGTGTCCCCTGCAACCCGTTCCCTTGGTGCTAGATGAACGAAAGTCTCTCCACTTGCTCAGTTCTGAGAGATAAGTGTGTGTGAAAGCCGTCCTTCACCTAGCTTGTTGGGAACACAAAGTTTCTTTTCAGTTGCAAACTCCATTCCATACATATATATGGGGAGGTACTAGCTCCAACTCGGTTTTACAGTGTAAACTGCAGGAACTTCAAACCGGCACTAGGAAACAGACTGAGAAAACAGAGAAAAAGTGTCTCCTGCAACCCGTTCCCTTGGTGCTAGATGAACGAACGTCTCTCCACTTGCTCAATTCTGAGAGATAAGTGTGTGTGAAAGCCGTCCTTCACTTAGCTTGTTGGGAACACAAATTATCTTTTCAGTTGCAAACTCCATTCCATATATATATATGGGGAGGTAGTAGCTCCAACTCGGTTTTACAGTGAAAACTGCAGGAACTTCAAACCGGCACTAGGAAAAATACTGAGAAAGCAGAGAAAAAGTGTCTCCTGCAACCTGTTCCCTTGGTGCTAAATGAACGAAAGTCTTTCCACTTGCTCAGATCTGAGAGATAAGTGTGTGTGATAGCCGTCTTTCAAACAGCTTGTTGGGAACACAAAGTTTCTTTTCAGTTGCAAACTCCATTCCATGCCTCTAAATGGGGAGGTACTAGCTCCAACACTGTTTTACAGTGAAAACTGCGGGAACTTAATACCGGCACTAGGAAACAGACTGAGAAAGCAGAGAAAATGTGTATACTGCAACCCGTTCCCTTTGTGCTAGGTGAACGAACGTCTCTCCACTTGCTCAGTTTTGAGAGATAAGTGTGTGTGAAAGCCGTCCTTCAACTAGCTTGTTGGGAACACAAAGTATCTTTTCAGTTGCATACTCCATTCCATACATATATATGGGGAGGTACTAGCTCCAACTCGGTTTTACAGTGAAAACTGCAGGAACTTCAAACCGGCACTAAGAAACAGACTGAGAAAGCAGAGATAAGTGTCTTCTGCAACCCGTTCCCTTGGTGCTAGATGAACGAACGTCTGTCCACTTGCTCAGTTCTGAGAGATATGTGTGTGTGAAAGCCGTCCTTCACCTAGCTTGTTGGGAAAACAAGGTTTCTTTTCAGTTGCAAACTTCATTCCATACATATATATGGGGAGGTAGTAGTTCCATCTCGGTTTTACAGTGAAAACTGCAGGTACTTCAAACCGGCACTAGGAAACAGACTGAGAAAGCAGAGAAAAAGTGTCTCCTGCAACCCGTTCCCTTGGTGCTAGATGAACGAACGTCTCTCCAGTTGCTCAGTTCTGAGAGATAATTGTTTGTGATAGCCGTCCTTCACCCAGCTTTTTGGGAACACAAAGTTTCTTTTCAGTTGCAACCTCCATTCCATGCCTCTAAATGGGGAGGTACTAGCTCCAACTCTGTTTTACAGTGAAACCTGCAGGAACTTAAAACCGGCACTAGGAAACAGACTGAGACAGCAGAGAAAAAGTGTCTCCTGCAACCCGTTCCCTTGGTGCTAGATGAACGAAATTCTCTCCACTTGCTCAGTTCTGAGAGATAAGTGTGTGTGAAAGCCGTACTTCACCTAGCTTGTTGGGAACACAAAGTTTCTTTTCAGTTGCAAACTCCATTCCATACATATATATGGGGAGGTACTAGCTCCAACTCGGTTTGACAGTGAAAACTGCAGGAACTTCAAACCGGCACTAGGAAACAGACTGAGAAAGCAGAGAAAAAGTGTCTCCTGCAACCCGTTCCCTTGGTGCTAGATGAACGAACGTCTCTCCACTTGCTCAGTTCTGAGAGATAAGTGTGTGTGAAAGCCGTCCTTCACCTAGCTTGTTGGGAACACAAAGTTTCTTTTCAGTTGCAAACTCCATTTCATACATATATATGGGGAGGTACTAGCTCCAACTCGGTTTGACAGTGAAAACTGCAGGAACTTCAAACCGGCACTAGGAAACAGTCTGAGAAAGCAGAGAAAAAGTGTCTCCTGCAACCCGTTCCCTTGGTGCTAGATGAACGAACGTCTCTCCACTTGCTCAGTTCTGAGAGATAAGTGTGTGTGAAAGCCGTCCTTCACCTAGCTTGTTGGGAATACAAAGTTTCTTTTCATTTGCAAACTCCATTCCATACATATATATGGGGAGGTACTAGCTCCAACTCGGTTTGACAGTGAAAACTGCAGGAACTTCAAACCGGCACTAGGAAACAGACTGAGAAAGCAGAGAAAAAGTGTCTCCTGCAACCCGTTCAGTTGGTGCTAGATGAACGAATGTCTCTCCACTTGCTCAGTTTTGAGAGATAAGTGTGTGTGAAAGCCGTTCTTCACTTAGGTTGTTGGGAACACAAAGTTTCTTTTCAGTTGCAAACTCCATTCCATACTTATATATGGGGAGGTACTAGTTCCAACTCGGTTTGACAGTGAAAACTGCAGGAACTTCAAACCGGCACTAGGAAACAGACTGAGAAAGCAGAGAAAAAGTGTCTCCTGCAACCCGTTCCCTTGGTGCTAGATGAACGAACGTCTCTCCACTTGCTCAGTTCTGAGAGATAAGTGTGTGTGAAAGCCGTCCTTCACCTATCTTGTTGGGAACACAAAGTTTCTTTTCAGTTGCAAACTCCATTCCATACATATATATGGGGAGGTACTAGCTCCAACTCGGTTTGACAGTGAAAACTGCAGGAACTTCAAACCGGCACTAGGAAACAGTCTGAGAAAGCAGAGAAAAAGTGTCTCCTGCAACCCGTTCCCTTGGTGCTAGATGAACGAACGTCTCTCCACTTGCTCAGTTCTGAGAGATAAGTGTGTGTGAAAGCCGTCCTTCACCAGCTTGTTGGGAATACAAAGTTTCTTTTCAGTTGCAAACTCCATTCCATATATATATATGGGGAGGTACCAGCTCCAACTCGGTTTGACAGTGAAAACTGCAGGAACTTCAAACCGGCACTAGGAAACAGACTGAGAAAGCAGAGAAAAAGTGTCTCCTGCTACCCGTTCCATTGGTGCTAGATGAACGAACGTCTCTCCACTTGCTCAGTTCAGAGAGATAAGTGTGCGTGAAAGCCGTCCTTCACCTAGCTTGTTGGGAACACAAAGTTTCTTTTCAGTTGCAAACTCCATTCCATACATATATATGGGGAGGTACTAGCTCCAACTCAGTTTGACAGTGAAAACTGCAGGAACTTTAAACCGGCACTAAGAAACAGACTGAGAAAGCAGAGAAAATGTGTCTCCTAAACCCGTTCCCTTGGAGCTACATGAACGAACGTTTCTCCACTTGCTCAGTTCTGAGAGATAAATGTGTGTGAAAGCCGTCCTTCACCTAGCTTGTGGGAACACAAAGTTTCTTTTCAGTTGCATACCACATTCCATACATATATATTGGGAGGTACTAGCTCCAAATCGGTTTGACAGTGAAAACTGCAGGAACTTCAAACTGGCACTGGGAAAAAGACTGAGAAAGCAGAAGAAAAGTGTCTCCTGCAACCCGTTCCCTTGGTGCTTGATGAACGAACGTCTGTCCACTTGGTCAGTTCTGAGAGATAAGTGTGTGTGAAAGCCGTCCTTCACCTAGCTTGTTGGGAAAACAAGGTTTCTTTTCAGTTGCAAACTCCATTCCATACATATATATGGGGAGGTAGTAGTTCCATCTCTGTTTTACAGTGAAAACTGCAGGTACTTCAAACCGGCACTAGGAAACAGACTGAGAAAGCAGAGAAAAAGTGTCTCCTGCTACCCGTTCCATTGGTGCTAGATGAACGAACGTCTATCCACTTGCTCAGTTCAGAGAGATAAGTGTGCGTGAAAGCCGTCCTTCACCTAGCTTGTTGGGAACACAAAGTATCTTTTCAGTTGCAAACTCCATTCCATACATATATATGGGGAGGTACTAGCTCCAATTCCGTTTGACAGTGAATACTGCAGGAACTTCAAACCGGCACTAGGAAACAGACTGAGAAAGCAGAGAAAAGGTGTCCCCTGCAATCCGTTCCCTTGGTGCTAGATGAACGAACGTCTCTCCACTTGCTCAGTTCTGAGAGATAATTGTGTGTGATAGCCGTCCTTCACCCAGCTTGTTGGGAACACAAAGTTTCTTTTCAGTTGCAAATTCATTCCATACATATATATGGGGAGGTAGTAGCTCCAACTCGGTTTTACAGTGAAAACTGAAGGAACTTCAAACTGGCACTAGGAAACAGACTGAGAAAGCAGAGAAAAAATGTCTCCTGCAACCCGTTCTCTTGGTGCTAGATGAACGAACGTCTCTCCACTTGCACAGCTCTGAGAGATAATTGTGTGTGAAAGCCGTCCTTCACATATCTTGTTGGGAACACAAAGTTTCTTTTCAGTTGCAAACTCCATTCCTTACATATATATGGGGAGGTATTAGCTCCAACTGGGTTTGACAGTGAAAACTGCAGGAACTTCAAACCGGCACTAGGAAACAGACTGAGAAAGAAGAGAAATAGTGTCTCCTGCAACCCGTTCCCTTGGTGCTAGATGAACGAACGTCTCTCCACTTGCTCAGTTCTGAGAGATAAGTGTGTGTGAAAGCTGTACTTCACCTAGCTTGTTGGGAACACAAAGTTTCTTTTCAGTTGCAAGTTCCATTCCATGCCTCTATATGGTGAGGTACTACCTCCAACTCGGTTTTACAGTGAAAACTGCAGGAACTTCAAACCGGCACTAGGAAACAGACTGAGAAAACAGAGAAAAAGTTTCTCCTGCAACCCGTTCCCTTGGTGCTAGATGAACGAACGTCTCTCCACTTGCTCAGTTGTGAGAGATATGTGTGTGTGAAAGCCGTCCTTCACCTAGCTTGTTGGGAACACAAAGTTTCTTTTCAGTTGCAACCTCCATTCCATGCCTCTAAATGGGGAGGTACTAGCTCCAACTCTTTTTTACAGTGAAAACTGCAGGAACTTAAAACCGGCACTAGGAAACACACTGAGAAAGCAGAGAAAAAGTGTCTCCTGCAACCCGTTCCCTTGGTGCTAGATGAACGAACGTCTCTCCACTTGCTCAGTTCTGAGAGATAAGTGTGTGTGAAAGCCGTCTTTCACCTAGCTTGTTGGGAACACAAAGTTTCTTTTCAGTTGCAAACTCCATTCCATACATATATATGGGGAGGTACTAGCTCCAAATCGGTTTTACAGTGTAAACTGCAGGAACTTCAAACCGGCACTAGAAAACAGACTGAGAAAACAGAGAAAATGTGTCTTCTGCAACCCGTTCCCTTGGTGCTAGATGAACGAACGTCTCTCCACTTGCTCAGTTTTGAGAGATAAGTGTGTGTGAAAGCCGTCCTTCAACTAGCTTGTTGGGAACACAAAGTATCTTTTCATTTGCAAACTCCATTCCATACATATATATGGGGAGGTACTAGCTCCAACTCGGTTTTATAGTGAAAACTGCAGGAACTTCAAACCGGCACTAGGAAACAGACTGAGAAAGCAGAGAAAAGTGTCTCCTGCAACCCGTTCCCTTGGTGCTAGATGAACGAACGTCTCTCCACTTGCTCAGTTCTGAGAGATAAGTGTGTGTGAAAGCCGTCCTTCACCTAGCTTGTTGGGAAAACAAGGTTTCTTTTCAGTTGCAAACTCCATTCCATACATATATATGGGGAGGTAGTAGTTCCATCTCGGTTTTACAGTGAAAACTGCAGGTACTTCAAACCGGCACTAGGAAACAGACTGAGAAAGCAGAGAAAAAGTGTCTCCTGCAACCCGTTCCCTTGGTGCTAGATGAACGAATGTCTCTCCAGTTGCTCAGTTCTGAGAGACAAGTGTGTGTTAAAGCCGTCCTTCACCTAGCTTGTTGGGAACACAAAGTTTCTTTTCAGTTGCAAACTCCATTTCATACATATATATGGGGAGGTACTAGCTCGAAATCGGTTTGACAGTGAAAACTGTAGGAACTTCAAAACGGCACTAGGAAACAGAATGAGAAAGCAGAGAAAAAGTTTATCCTGCAACCCGTTCCCTTGGTGCTAGATGAACAAACGTCTCTCCACTTGCTCAGTTCCGAGAGATAAGTGTGTGTGAAAGCCGTCCTTCACCTAGCTTGTTGGGAACACAAAGTTTCTTTTCAGTTGCAAACTCCATTCCATACATATATATGGGGAGGTACTAGCTCCAAATCGGTTTGACAGTGAAAACTGCAGGAACTTCAAACCGGCACTAGGAAACAGACTGAGAATGCAGAGAAAAAGTGTCCCCTGCAACCCGTTCCCTTGGTGCTAGATGAACGAACGTCTCTCCACTTGCTCAGTTCTGAGAGATAATTGTGTGTGATAGCCGTCCTTCACCCAGCTTTTTGGGAACACAAAGTTTCTTTTCAGTTGCAACCTCCATTCCATGCCTCTAAATGGGGAGGTACTAGCTCCAACTCTGTTTTACAGTGAAAACTGCAGGAACTTCAAACAGGCACTAGGAAACAGACTGAGAAAGCAGAGAAAAAGTGTCTCCTGCAACCCGTTCCCTTGGTGCTAGATGAACGAAAGTCTCTCCTCTTGCTCAGTTCTGAGAGATAAGTGTGTGTGAAAGCCGTCCTTCACCTAGCTTGCTGGGAACACAAAGTTTCTTTTCAGTTGCAAACTCCATTCCATACATATATATGGGGAGGTACAAGCTCCAACTCGGTTTTACAGTGTAAACTGCAGGAACTTCAAACCGGCACTAGGAAACAGACTGAGAAAACAGAGAAAAAGTTTCTCCTGCAACCCGTTCCCTTGGTGCTAGATGAACGAACTTCTCTCCACTTGCTCAGTTTTGAGAGATAAGTGTGTGTGAAAGCCGTCCTTCAACTAGCTTGTTGGGAACACAAAGTATCTTTTCAGTTGCAAACTCCATTCCATACATATATATGGGGAGGTACTAGCTCCAACTCGGTTTTACAGTGAAAACTGCAGGAACTTCAAACCGGCACTAGGAAACAGACTGAGAAAGCAGAGAAAAAGTGTCTCCTGCAACCCGTTCCCTTGGTGCTAGATGAACGAAAGTCTCTCCACTTGCTCAGTTCTGAGAGATAAGTGTGTGTGAAAGCCGTGCTTCCCCTAGCTTGTTGAGAACACAAAGTTTCTTTTCAGTTGCAAACTCCATTCCATACATATATATGGGGAGGTACTAGCTCCAACTCGGTTTGACAGTGAAAACTGCAGGAACTTCAAACCGGCACTAGGAAACAGACTGAGAAATCAGAGAATAAGTGTGTCCTGCAACCCGTTCCCTTGGTGATAGATGAACGAACGTCTCTCCACTTGCTCAGTTCTGAGAGATAAGTGTGTGTGAAAGCCGTCCTTCACCTAGCTTGTTGGGAACACAAAGTTTCTTTTCAGTTGCAAACCCCATTCCATACATATATATAGGGAGGTACTAGCTCCAACTCGGTTTGACAGTGAAAACTGCAGGAACTTCAAACCGGCACTAGGAAACAGACTGAGAAAGCAGAGAAAAAGTGTCTCCTGCAACCCGTTCCCTTGGTGCTAGATGAACGAACGTCTCTCCACTTGCTCAGTTCTGAGAGATAAGTGTGTGTGAAAGCCGTCCTTCACCTAGCTTGATGGGAACACAAAGTTTCTTTTCAGTTGCAAACTCCATTCCATACATATATATTGGGAGGTACTAGCTCCAACTCGGTTTGACAGTGAAAACTGCAGGAACTTCAAACAGGCACTAGGAAACAGACTGAGAAATCAGAGAATTAGTGTCCCCTGCAACCCGTTCCCTTGGTGCTAGATGAACGAACGTCTCTCCACTTGCTCAGTTCTGAGAGATAAGTGTGTGTGAAAGCCGTCCTTCACCTAGCTTGTTGGGAACACAAAGTTTCTTTTCAGCTGCAAACTCCATTCCATACATATATATGGGGAGGTTGTAGCTCCAACTCGGTTTTACAGTGAAAACTGCAGGAACTTCAAACCGGCACTAGGAAACAGACTGAGAAAGCAGAGAAAAATTGTCCCTGCAACCCGTTCCCTTGGTGCTAGATGAACGAACGTCTCTCCACTTGCTCATTTCTGAGAGATAAGTGTGTGTGAAAGCCGTCCTTCACCTAGCTTGTTGGGAACACAAAGGTTCTTTTCAGTTGCAAACTCCGTTCCATACATATATATGGGGAGTTAGTAGCTCCAACTCGGTTTGACAGTGAAAACTGCAGGAACTTCAAACCGGCACTAGGAAAAATACTGAGAAAGCAGAGAAAAAGTGTCTCCTGCAACCCGTTCCCTTGGTGCTAGATGAACGAACGTCTCTCCACTTGTTCAGTTCTGAGAGATATGTGTGTGTGTAAGCCGTTCTTCACCTAGCTTGTTGGGAACACAAAGTTTCTTTTCAGTTGCAAACTCCATTCCATGCCTCTATATGGGAGGTACTAGCTCCAACTCGGTTTTACAGTGAAAACTGCAGGAACTTCAAAACGGCACTAGGAAACAGACTGAGAAAGCAGAGAAAAAGTGTCTCCTGCATCCCGTTCCCTTGGTGCTAGATGAACGAACGTCTCTCCACTTGCTCAGTTCTCAGAGATAAGTGTGTGTGAAAGCCATACTTCACCTAGCTTGTTGGGAACACAAAGGTTCTTTTCAGTTGCAAACTCCATTCCATGCCTCTATATGGGGAGGTACTAGCTCCAACCCTGTTTTACAGTGAAAACTGCAGGAACTTCAAACCGGCACTAGGAAACAGACTGAGAAAGCAGAGAAAAAGTGTCCCCTGCAACCCGTTCCCTTGGTGCTAGATGAACGAACGTCTCTCCACTTGCTCAGTTCTGAGAGATAAGTGTGTGTGAAAGCCGTCCTTCACCTAGCTTGTTGGGAACACAAAGTTTCTTTTCAGTTGCAAACTCCATTCCATACATATATATGGGGAGGTACTAGCTCCAACTCGGTTTTACAGTGTAAACTGCAGGAACTTCAAACCGGCACTAGGAAACAGACTGAGAAAACAGAGAAAAAGTGTCTCCTGCAACCCGTTCCCTTGGTGCTAGATGAACGAACGTCTCTCCACTTGCTCAATTCTGAGAGATAAGTGTGTGTGAAAGCCGTCCTTCACCTAGCTTGTTGGGAACACAAATTATCTTTTCAGTTGCAAACTCCATTCCATACATATATATGGGGAGGTAGTAGCTCCAACTCGGTTTTACAGTGAAAACTGCAGGAACTTCAAACCGGCACTAGGAAAAATACTGAGAAAGCAGAGAAAAAGTGTCTCCTGCAACCTGTTCCCTTGGTGCTAAATGAACGAAAGTCTTTCCACTTGCTCAGATCTGAGAGATAAGTGTGTGTGATAGCCGTCTTTCAAACAGCTTGTTGGGAACACAAAGTTTCTTTTCAGTTGCAAACTCCATTCCATGCCTCTAAATGGGGAGGTACTAGCTCCAACACTGTTTTACAGTGAAAACTGCGGGAACTTAATACCGGCACTAGGAAACAGACTGAGAAAGCAGAGAAAAAGTGTCTCCTGCAACCCGTTCCCTTGGTGCTAGATGAACGAAAGTCTCTCCACTTGCTCCGTTCTGAGAGATAAGTGTGTGTGAAAGCCGTCCTTCACCTAGCTTGTTGGGAACACAAAGTTTCTTTTCAGTTGCAAACTCCATTCCATACATATATATGGGGAGGTACTAGCTACAACTCGGTTTTACAGTGTAAACTGCAGGAACTTCAAACCGGCACTAGGAAACAGACTGAGAAAACAGAGAAAATGTGTATCCTGCAACCCGTTCCCTTTGTGCTAGATGAACGAACGTCTCTCCACTTGCTCAGTTTTGAGAGATAAGTGTGTGTGAAAGCCGTCCTTCAACTAGCTTGTTGGGAACACAAAGTATCTTTTCAGTTGCATACTCCATTCCATACATATATATGGGGAGGTACTAGCTCCAACTCGGTTTTACAGTGAAAACTGCAGGAACTTCAAACCGGCACTAAGAAACAGACTGAGAAAGCAGAGATAAGTGTCTCCTGCAACCCGTTCCCTTGGTGCTAGATGAACGAACGTCTGTCCACTTGCTCAGTTCTGAGAGACATGTGTGTGTGAAAGCCGTCCTTCACCTAGCTTGTTGGGAAAACAAGGTTTCTTTTCAGTTGCAAACTCCATTCCATGCCTCTATATGGGGAGGTACTAGCTCCAACCCTGTTTTACAGTGAAAACTGCAGGAACTTCAAACCGGCACTAGGAAACAGACTGAGAAAGCAGAGAAAAAGTGTCCCCTGCAACCCGTTCCCTTGGTGCTAGATGAACGAAAGTCTCTCCACTTGCTCAGTTCTGAGAGATAAGTGTGTGTGAAAGCCGTCCTTCACCTAGCTTGTTGGGAACACAAAGTTTCTTTTCAGTTGCAAACTCCATTCCATACATATATATAGGGAGGTACTAGCTCCAACTCGATTTTACAGTGTAAACTGCAGGAACTTCAAACCGGCACTAGGAAACAGACTGAGAAAACAGAGAAAAAGTGTCTCCTGCAACCCGTTCCCTTGGTGCTAGATGAACGAACGTCTCTCCACTTGCTCAATTCTGAGAGATAAGTGTGTGTGAAAGCCGTCCTTCACTTAGCTTGTTGGGAACACAAATTATCTTTTCAGTTGCAAACTCCATTCCATACATATATATGGGGAGGTAGTAGCTCCAACTCGTTTTTACAGTGAAAACTGCAGGAACTTCAAACCGGCACTAGGAAAAATACTGAGAAAGCAGAGAAAAAGTGTCTCCTGCAACCTGTTCCCTTGGTGCTAAATGAACGAAAGTCTTTCCACTTGCTCAGATCTGAGAGATAAGTGTGTGTGACAGCCGTCTTTCAAACAGCTTGTTGGGAACACAAAGTTTCTTTTCAGTTGCAAACTCCATTCCATGCCTCTAAATGGGGAGGTACTAGCTCCAACACTGTTTTACAGTGAAAACTGCGGGAACTTAATACCGGCACTAGGAAACAGACTGAGAAAGCAGAGAAAATGTGTATCCTGCAACCCGTTCCCTTTGTGCTAGGTGAACGAACGTCTCTCCACTTGCTCAGTTTTGAGAGATAAGTGTGTGTGAAAGCCGTCCTTCAACTAGCTTGTTGGGAACACAAAGTATCTTTTCAGTTGCATACTCCATTCCATACATATATATGGGGAGGTACTAGCTCCAACTCGGTTTTACAGTGAAAACTGCAGGAACTTCAAACCGGCACTAAGAAACAGACTGAGAAAGCAGAGATAAGTGTCTCCTGCAACCCGTTCCCTTGGTGCTAGATGAACGAACGTCTGTCCACTTGCTCAGTTCTGAGAGATATGTGTGTGTGAAAGCCGTCCTTCACCTAGCTTGTTGGGAAAACAAGGTTTCTTTTCAGTTGCAAACTTCATTCCATACATATATATGGGGAGGTAGTAGTTCCATCTCGGTTTTACAGTGAAAACTGCAGGTACTTCAAACCGGCACTATGAAACAGACTGAGAAAGCAGAGAAAAAGTGTCTCCTGCAACCCGTTCCCTTGGTGCTAGATGAACGAACGTCTCTCCAGTTGCTCAGTTCTGAGAGATAATTGTTTGTGATAGCCGTCCTTCACCCAGCTTTTTGGGAACACAAAGTTTCTTTTCAGTTGCAACCTCCATTCCATGCCTGTAAATGGGGAGGTACTAGCTCCAACTCTGTTTTACAGTGAAACCTGCAGGAACTTAAAACCGGCACTAGGAAACAGACTGAGAAAGCAGAGAAAAAGTGTCTCCTGCAACCCGTTCCCTTGGTGCTAGATGAACGAAATTCTCTCCACTTGCTCAGTTCTGAGAGATAAGTGTGTGTGAAAGCCGTACTTCACCTAGCTTGTTGGGAACACAAAGTTTCTTTTCAGTTGCAAACTCCATTCCATACATATATATGGGGAGGTACTAGCTCCAACTCGGTTTTACAGTGTAAACTGCAGGAACTTCAAACCGGCACTAGGAAACAGACTGAGAAAACAGAGAAAATGTGTCTCCTGCAACCCGTTCCCTTGGTGCTAGATGAACGAACGTCTCTCCACTTGCTCAGTTTTGAGAGATAAGTGTGTGTGAAAGCCGTCCTTCAACTAGCTTGTTGGGAACACAAAGTACCTTTTCAGTTGCAAACTCCATTCCATACATATATATGGGGAGGTACTAGCTCCAACTCGGTTTTACAGTGAAAACTGCAGGAACTTCAAACCGACACTAGGAAACAGACTGAGAAAGCAGAGAAAAAGTGTCTCCTGCAACCCGTTCCCTTGGTGCTAGATGAACGAAAGTCTCTCCACTTGCTCAGTTCTGAAGAGATAAGTGTGTGTGAAAGCCATGCTTCACCTAGCTTGTTGAGAACACAAAGTTTCTTTTCAGTTGCAAACTCCATTCCATACATATATATGGGGAGGTACTAGCTCCAACTCGGTTTGACAGTGAAAACTGCAGGAACTTCAAACCGGCACTAGGAAACAGACTGAGAAATCAGAGAATAAGTGTCTCCTGCAACCCGTTCCCTTGGTGCTAGATGAACGAACGTCTCTCCACTTGCTCAGTTCTGAGAGATAATTGTGTGTGAAAGCCGTCCTTCACCTAGCTTGTTGGGAACACAAAGTTTCTTTTCAGTTGCAAACTCCATTCCATACATATATATGGGGAGGTTGTAGCTCCAACTCGGTTTTACAGTGAAAACTGCAGGAACTTCAAACCGGCACTAGGAAACAGACTGAGAAAGCAGAGAAAAAGTGTCTCCTGCAACCCGTTCCCTTGGTGCTAGATGAACGAACGTCTCTCCACTTGCTCAGTTTTGAGAGATAAGTGTGTGTGAAAGCCGTCCTTCAACTAGCTTGTTGGGAACACAAAGTATCTTTTCAGTTGCAAACTCCATTCCATACATATATATGGGGAGGTACTAGCTCCAACTCGGTTTTACAGTGAAAACTGCAGGAACTTCAAACCGGCACTAGGAAACAGACTGAGAAAGCAGAGAAAAAGTGTCTCCTGCAACCCGTTCCCTTGGTGCTAGATGAACGAAAGTCTCTCCACTTGCTCAGTTCTGAAGAGATAAGTGAATGTGAAAGCCATGCTTCACCTAGCTTGTTGAGAACACAAAGTTTCTTTTCAGTTGCAAACTCCATTCCATACATATATATGGGGAGGTACTAGCTCCAACTCGGTTTGACAGTGAAAACTGCAGGAACTTCAAACCGGCACTAGGAAACAGACTGAGAAATCAGAGAATAAGTGTCTCCTGCAAACCGTTCCCTTGGTGCTAGATGAACGAACGTCTCTCCACTTGCTCAGTTCTGAGAGATAATTGTGTGTGAAAGCCGTCCTTCACCTAGCTTGTTGGGAACACAAAGTTTCTTTTCAGTTGCAAACTCCATTCCATACATATATATGGGGAGGTTGTAGCTCCAACTCGGTTTTACAGTGAAAACTGCAGGAACTTCAAACCGGCACTAGGAAACAGACTGAGAAAGCAGAGAAAAAGTGTCTCCTGCAACCCGTTCCCTTGGTGCTAGATGAACGAACGTCTCTCCACTTGCTCATTTCTGAGAGATAAGTGTGTGTGAAAGCCGTCCTTCACCTAGCTTGTTGGGAACACAAAGTTTCTTTTCAGTTGCAAACTCCATTTCATACATATATATGGGGAGGTACTAGCTCCAACTCGGTTTGACAGTGAAAACTGCAGGAACTTCAAAACGGCACTAGGAAACAGACTGAGAAATCAGAGAATTAGTGTCCCCTGCAACCCGTTCCCTTGGTGCTAGATGAACGAACGTCTCTCCACTTGCTCAGTTCTGAGAGATAAGTGTGTGTGAAAGCCGTCCTTCACCTAGCTTGTTGGGAACACAAAGTTTCTTTTCAGCTGCAAACTCCATTCCATACATATATATGGGGAGGTTGTAGCTCCAACTCGGTTTTACAGTGAAAACTGCAGGAACTTCAAACCGGCACTAGGAAACAGACTGAGAAAGCAGAGAAAAAGTGTCTCCTGCAACCCGTTCCCTTGGTGCTAGATGAACGAACGTCTCTCCACTTGCTCATTTCTGAGAGATAAGTGTGTGTGAAAGCCTTCCTTCACCTAGCTTGTTGGGAACACAAAGTTTCTTTTCAGTTGCAAACTCCATTCCATACATATATATGGGGAGGTACAAGCTCCACTCGGTTTGACAGTGAAAAATGCAGGAACATCAAACCGGCACTAGGAAACAGACTGAGAAAGCAGAGAAAAAGTGTCTCCTGCAACCCGTTCCCTTGGTGCTAGATGAACGAACGTCTCTCCACTTGCTCATTTCTGAGAGATAAGTGTGTGTGAAAGCCGTCCTTCACCTAGCTTGTTGGGAACACAAAGTTTCTTTTCAGTTGCAAACTCCGTTCCATACATATATATGGGGAGTTAGTAGCTCCAACTCGGTTTGACAGTGAAAACTGCAGGAACTTCAAACCGGCACTAGGAAAAATACTGAGAAAGCAGAGAAAAAGTGTCTCCTGCTACCCGTTCCCTTGGTGCTAGATGAACGAACGTCTCTCCACTTGTTCAGTTCTGAGAGATATGTGTGTGTGTAAGTCGTTCTTCACCTAGCTTGTTGGGAACACAAAGTGTCTTTTCAGTTGCAAACTCCATTCCATGCCTCTATATGGGGAGGTACTAGCTCCAACTCGGTTTTACAGTGAAAACTGCAGGAACTTCAAAACGGCACTAGGAAACAGACTGAGAAAGCAGAGAAACAGTGTCACCTGCAACCCGTTCCCTTGGTGCTAGATGAAAGAACGTCTCTCCACGTGCTCAGTTCTGAGAGATAAGTGTGTGTGAAAGCCATACTTCACCTAGCTTGTTGGGAACACAAAGTTTCTTTTCAGTTGCAAACTCCATTCCATGCCTCTATATGGGGAGGTACTAGCTCCAAAACGGTTTTACAGTGAAAACTGCAGGAACTTCAAACCGGCACTAGGAAACAGACTGAGAAAGCAGAGAAAAAGTGTCTCCTGCAACCCGTTCCCTTGGTGCTAGATGAACGAAAGTCTCTCCACTTGCTCAGTTCTGAGAGATAAGTGTGTGTGAAAGCCGTACTTCACCTAGCTTGTTGGGAACACAAAGTTTCTTTTCAGTTGCAAACTCCATTCCATACATATATATGGGGAGGTACTAGCTCCAACTCAGTTTTACAGTGTAAACTGCAGGAACTTCAAACCGGCACTAGGAAACAGACTGAGAAAACAGAGAAAAAGTGTCTCCTGCAACCCGTTCCCTTGGTGCTAGATGAACGAACGTCTCTCCACTTGCTCAGTTCCGAGAGATAAGTGTGTGTGAAAGCCGTCCTTCACCTAGCTTGTTGGGAACACAAAGTTTCTTTTCAGTTGCAAACTCCATTCCATACATATATATGGGGTGGTACTAGCTCCAAATCTGTTTTACAGTGAAAACTGCAGGAACTTCAAACCGGCACTAGGAAACAGACTGAGAAAGCAGAGAAAAAGTGTCTCCTGCAACCCGTTCCCTTGGTGCTAGATGAACGAACGTCTCTCCACTTGCTCATTTCTGAGAGATAAGTGTGTGTGAAAGCCGTCCTTCACCTAGCTTGTTGGGAACACAAAGTTTCTTTTCAGTTGCAAACACCGTTCCATACATATATATGGGGAGTTAGTAGCTCCAACTCGGTTTTACAGTGAAAACTGCAGGAACTTCAAACCGGCACTAGGAAAAATACTGAGAAAGCAGAGAAAAAGTGTCCCCTGCAAACCGTTCCCTTGGTGCTAGATGAACGAAAGTCTTTCCACTTGCTCAGATCTGAGAGATAAGTGTGTGTGATAGCCGTCTTTCAAACAGCTTGTTGGAAACACAAAGTTTCTTTTCAGTTGCAAACCCCATTCCATGCCTCTAAATGGGGAGGTACTAGCTCCAACACAGTTTTACAGTGAAAACTGCAGGAACTTAATACCGGCACTAGGAAACAGACTGAGAAAGCAGAGAAAAAGTGTCTCCTGCAACCCGTTCCCTTGGTGCTAGATGAACGAAAGTCTCTCCACTTGCTCAGTTCTGAGAGATAAGTGTGTGTGAAAGCCGTCCTTCACCTAGCTTGTTGGGAACACAAAGTTTCTTTTCAGTTGCAAACTCCATTCCATACATATATATGGGGAGGTACTAGCTCCAACTCGGTTTTACAATGTAAACTGCAGGAACTTCAAACCGGCACTAGGAAACAGACTGAGAAAACAGAGAAAATGTGTCCCCTGCAACCCGTTCCCTTGGTGCTAGATGAACGAACGTCTCTCCACTTGCTCAGTTTTGAGAGATAAGTGTGTGTGAAAGCCGTCCTTCAACTAGCTTGTTGGGAACACAAAGTATCTTTTCAGTTGCAAACTCCATTCCATAAATATATATGGGGAGGTACTAGCTCCAACTCTGTTTTACAGTGTAAACTGCAGGAACTTGAAACCGGCACTAGGAAACAGACTGAGAAAACAGAGAAAATGTGTCTCCTGCAAACCGTTCCCTTGGTGCTAGATGAACGAACGTCTCTCCACTTGCTCAGTTTTGAGAGATAAGTGTGTGTGAAAGCCGTCCTTCACCTAGCTTGTTGGGAACACAAAGTATCTTTTCAGTTGCAAACTCCATTCCATACATATATATGGGGAGGTAGTAGCTCCAACTCGGTTTTACAGTGAAAACTGCAGGAACTTCAAACCGGCACTAGGAAACAGACTGAGGAAGCAGAGAAAAAGTGTCTCCTGCAACCCGTTCCCTTGGTGCTAGATGAACGAACGTCTCTCCACTTGCTCATTTCTGAGAGATAAGTGTGTGTGAAAGCCGTCCTTCACCTAGCTTGTTGGGAACACAAAGTTTCTTTTCAGTTGCAAACTCCATTCCATACATATATATGGGGAGGTACTAGCTCCAAATCGGTTTGACAGTGAAAACTGCAGGAACTTCAAACCGGCACTAGGAAACAGACTGAGAAAGCAGAGAAAAAGTGTCTCCTGCAACCCGTTCCCTTGGCGCTAGATGAACGAACGTCCCTCCACTTGCTCAGTTCCGAGAGATAAGTGTGTGTGAAAGCCGTCTTTAACCTTGCTTGTTGGGAACACAAAGTTTCTTTTCAGTTGCAAACTCCATTCCATACATATATATGGGGCGGTACTAGCTCCAACTCTGTTTTACAGTGAAAACTGCAGGAACTTCAAACCGGCACTAGGAAACAGACTGAGAAAGCAGAGAAAAAGTGTCACCTGCAACCCGTTCCCTTGGTGCTAGATGAAAGAACGTCTCTCCACTTGCTCAGTTCTGAGAGATAAGTGTGTGTGAAAGCCATACTTCACCTAGCTTTTTGGGAACACAAAGTTTCTTTTCAGTTGCAAACTCCATTCCATGCCTCTATATTGGGAGGTACTAGCTCCAAAACGGTTTTACAGTGAAAACTGCAGGAACTTCAAACCGGCACTAGGAAACAGACTGAGAAAGCAGAGAAAAAGTGTCTCCTGCAACCCGTTCCCTTGGTGCTAGATGAACGAAAGTCTCTCCACTTGCTCAGTTCTGAGAGTTAAGTGTGTGTGAAAGCCGTACTTCACCTAGCTTGTTGGGAACACAAAGTTTCTTTTCAGTTGCAAACTCCATTCCATACATATATATGGGGAGGTACTAGCTCCAACTCAGTTTTACAGTGTAAACTGCAGGAACTTCAAACCGGCACTAGGAAACAGACTGAGAAAACAGAGAAAAAGTGTCTCCTGCAACCCGTTCCCTTGGTGCTAGATGAACGAACGTCTCTCCACTTGCTCAGTTCCGAGAGATAAGTGTGTGTGAAAGCCGTCCTTCACCTAGCCTGTAGGGAACACAAAGTATCTTTTCAGTTGCAAACTCCATTCCATAAATATATATGGGGAGGTAGTAGCTCCAACTCGGTTTTACAGTGAAAACTGCAGGAACTTCAAACCGGCACTAGGAAACAGACTGAGGAAGCAGAGAAAAAGTGTCTCCTGCAACCCGTTCTCTTGGTGCTAGATGAACGAACGTCTCTCCACTTGCTCATTTCTGAGAGATAAGTGTGTGTGAAAGCCGTCCTTCACCTAGCTTGTTGGGAACACAAAGTTTCTTTTCAGTTGCAAACTCCATTCCATACATATATATGGGTAGGTTGTAGCTCCAACTCGGTTTACAGTGAAAACTGCAGGAACTTCAAACCGGCACTAGGAAACAGACTGAGAAAGCAGAGAAAAAGTGTCTCCTGCAACCCGTTCCCTTGGTGCTAGATGAACGAACGTCTCTCCACTTGCTCATTTCTGAGAGATAAGTGTGTGTGAAAGCCGTCCTTCACCTAGCTTGTTGGGAACACAAAGTTTCTTTTCAGTTGCAAACTCCATTCCATACATATATATGGGGAGGTACTAGCTCCAAATCGGTTTGACAGTGAAAACTGCAGGTACTTCAAACCGGCACTAGGAAACAGACTGAGAAAGCAGAGAAAAAGTGTCTCCTGCAACCCGTTCCCTTGGTGCTACATGAACGAACGTCTCTCCACTTGCTCAGTTCCGAGAGATAAGTGTGTGTGAAAGCCGTCCTTCACCTAGCTTGTTGGGAACACAAAGTTTCTTTTCAGTTGCAAACTCCATTCCATACATTTATATGGGGAGGTACAAGCTCCAATCGGTTTGACAGTGAAAACTGCAGGAACATCAAACCGGCACTAGGAAACAGACTGAGAATGCAGAGAAAAAGTGTCTCCTGCATCCCGTTCCCTTGGTGCTAGATTAACGAACGTCTCTCCACTTGCTCATTACTGAGAGATAAGTGTGTGTGAAGCCGTCCTTCAACTAGCTTGTTGGGAACACAAAGTTTCTTTTCAGTTGCAAACTCCGTTCCATACATATATATCGGGTGTTAGTAGCTCCAACTCGGTTTTACAGTGAAAACTGCAGGAACTTCAAACCGGCACTAGGAAAAATACTGAGAAAGCAGAGAAAAATTGTCTCCTGCAACCCGTTCCCTTGGTGCTAGATGAACGAAAGTCTCTCCACTTTCTCAGTTCTGAGAGATAAGTGTGTGTGATAGCCGTCCTTCAGGCAGCTTGTTGGGAACACAAAGTATCTTTTCAGTTGCAAACTCCATTCCATAAATATATATGGGGAGGTACTAGCTCCAACTATGTTTTACAGTGTAAACTGCAGGAACTTGAAACCGGCACTAGGAAACAGACTGAGAAAACAGAGAAAATGTGTCTCCTGCAAAACCGTTCCCTTGGTGCTAGATGAACGAACGTCTCTCCACTTGCTCAGTTTTGAGAGATAAGTGTGTGTGAAAGCCGTCCTTCACCTAGCTTGTTGGGAACACAAAGTATCTTTTCAGTTGCAAACTCCATTCCATACATATATATGGGGAGGTACTAGCTCCAACTCGGTTTTACAGTGAAAACTGCAGGAACTTCAAACCGGCACTAGGAAACAGACTGAGGAAGCAGAGAAAAAGTGTCTCCTGCAACCCGTTCCCTTGGTGCTAGATGAACAAACGTCTCTCCACTTGCTCATTTCTGAGAGATAAGTGTGTGTGAAAGCCGTCCTTCACCTAGCTTGTTGGGAACACAAAGTTTCTTTTCAGTTGCAAACTCCATTCCATACATATATATGGGGAGGTACTAGCTCCAAATCGGTTTGACAGTGAAAACTGCAGGAACTTCAAACCGGTACTAGGAAACAGACTGAGAAAGCAGAGAAAAAGTGTCTCCTGCAACCCGTTCCCTTGGCGCTAGATTAACGAACGTCCCTCCACTTGCTAAGTTCCGAGAGATAAGTGTGTGTGAAAGCCGTCTTTAACCTTGCTTGTTGGGAACACAAAGTTTCTTTTCAGTTGCAAACTCCATTCCATACATATATATGGGGCGGTACTAGCTCCAACTCTGTTTTACAGTGAAAACTGCAGGAACTTCAAACCGGCACTAGGAAACAGACTGAGAAAGCAGAGAAAAAGTGTCACCTGCAACCCGTTCCCTTGGTGCTAGATGAAAGAACGTCTCTCCACTTGCTCAGTTCTGAGAGAAAAGTGTGTGTGAAAGCCATACTTCACCTAGCTTTTTGGGAACACAAAGTTTCTTTTCAGTTGCAAACTCCATTCCATGCCTCTATATTGGGTGGTACTAGCTCCAAAACGGTTTTACAGTGAAAACTGCAGGAACTTCAAACCGGCACTAGGAAACAGACTGAGAAAGCAGAGAAAAAGTGTCTCCTGCAACCCGTTCCCTTGGTGCTAGATGAACGAAAGTCTCTCCACTTGCTCAGTTCTGAGAGTTAAGTGTGTGTGAAAGCCGTACTTCACATAGCTTGTTGGGAACACAAAGTTTCTTTTCAGTTGCAAACTCCATTCCATACATATATATGGGGAGTTAGTAGCTCCAACTCGGTTTTACAGTGAAAACTGCAGGAACTTCAAACCGGCACTAGGAAAAATACTGAGAAATCAGAGAAAAAGTGTCTCCTGCAACCCGTTCCCTTGGTGCTAGATGAACGAAAGTCTTTCCACTTGCTCAGATCTGAGAGATAAGTGTGTGAGATAGCCGTCTTTCAAACAGCTTGTTGGAAACACAAAGTTTCTTTTCAGTTGCAAACTCCATTCCAAGCCTCTAAATGGGGAGGTACTAGCTCCAACACTGTTTTACAGTGAAAACTGCAGGAACTTAATACCGGCACTAGGAAACAGACTGAGAAAGCAGAGAAAAAGTGTCTCCTGCAACCCGTTCCCTTGGTGCTAGATGAACGAAAGTCTCTCCACTTGCTCAGTTCTGAGAGATAAGTGTGTGTGAAAGCCGTCCTTCACCTAGCTTGTTGGGAACACAAAGTTTCTTTTCAGTTGCAAACTCCATTCCATACATATATATGGGGAGGTACTAGCTCCAACTCGGTTTTACAATGTAAACTGCAGGAACTTCAAACCGGCACTAGGAAACAGACTGAGAAAACAGAGAAAATGTGTCCCCTGCAACCCGTTCCCTTGGTGCTAGATGAACGAACGTCTCTCCACTTGCTCAGTTTTGAGAGATAATGTGTGTGAAAGCCGTCCTTCAACTAGCTTGTTGGGAACACAAAGTATCTTTTCAGTTGCAAACTCCTTTCCATACATATATATGTGGAGGTACTAGCTCCAACTCGGTTTTACAGTGTAAAGTGCAGGAACTTGAAACCGGCACTAGGAAACAGACTGAGAAAACAGAGAAAATGTGTCTCCTGCAAAGCGTTCCCTTGGTGCTAGATGAACGAACGTCTCTCCACTTGCTCAGTTTTGAGAGATAAGTGTGTGTGAAAGCCGTCCTTCACCTAGCCTGTTGGGAACACAAAGTATCTTTTCAGTTGCAAACTCCATTCCATACATATATATGGGGAGGTAGTAGCTCCAACTCGGTTTTACAGTGAAAACTGCAGGAACTTCAAACCGGCACTAGGAAACAGACTGAGGAAGCAGAGAAAAAGTGTCTCCTGCAACCCGTTCTCTTGGTGCTAGATGAACGAACGTCTCTCCACTTGCTCATTTCTGAGAGATAAGTGTGTGTGAAAGCCGTCCTTCACCTAGCTTGTTGGGAACACAAAGTTTCTTTTCAGTTGCAAACTCCATTCCATACATATATATGGGGAGGTACTAGCTCCAAATCGGTTTGACAGTGAAAACTGCAGGAACTTCAAACCGGCACTAGGAAACAGACTGAGAAAGCAGAGAAAAGTGTCTCCTGCAACCCGTTCCCTTGGTGCTAGATGAACGAACGTTTCTCCACTTGCTCAGTTCCGAGAGATAAGTGTGTGTGAAAGCCGTCTTTAACCTTGCTTGTTGGGAACACAAAGTTTCTTTTCAGTTGCAAACTCCATTCCATACATATATATGGGGTGGTACTAGCTCCAACTCTGTTTTACAGTGAAAACTGCAGGAACTTCAAACCGGCACTAGGAAACAGACTGAGAAAGCAGAGAAAAAGTGTCTCCTGCAACCCGTTCCCTTGGTGCTAGATGAACGAACGTCTCTCCACTTGCTCATTTCTGAGAGATAAGTGTGTGTGAAAGCCGTCCTTCAACTAGCTTGTTGGGAACACAAAGTTTCTTTTCAGTTGCAAACACCGTTCCATACATATATATGGGGAGTTAGTAGCTCCAACTCGGTTTTACAGTGAAAACTGCAGGAACTTCAAACCGGCACTAGGAAAAATACTGAGAAAGCAGAGAAAATGTGTCTCCTGCAACCCGTTCCCTTGGTGCTAGATGAACGAAAGTCTTTCCACTTGCTCAGATCTGAGAGATAAGTGTGTGTGATAGCCGACTTTCAAACAGCTTGTTGGGAACACAAAGATTCTTTTCAGTTGCAAACTCCATTCCATGCCTCTAAATGGGGAGGTACTAGCTCCAACACTGTTTTACAGTGAAAACTGCAGGAACTTAATACCGGCACTAGGAAACAGACTGAGAAAGCAGAGAAAAAGTGTCTCCTGCAACCCGTTCCCTTGGTGCTAGATGAACGAACGTCTCTCCACTTGCTCAGTTTTGGGAGATAAGTGTGTGTGAAAGCCGTCCTTCAACTAGCTTGTTGGGAACACAAAGTATCTTTTCAGTTGCAAACTCCATTCCATACATATATATGGGGAGGTACTAGCTCCAACTCGGTTTTACAGTGTAAACTGCAGGAACTTCAAAGCGGCACTAGGAAACAGACTGAGAAAACAGAGAAAATATGTCTCCTGCAACCCGTTCCCTTGGTGCTAGATGAACGAACGTCTCTCCACTTGCTCAGTTTTGAGAGATAAGTGTGTGTGAAAGCCGTCCTTCAACTAGCTTGTTGGGAACACAAAGTATCTTTCCAGTTGCAAACTCCATTCCATACATATATATGGGGAGGTACTAGCTCCAACTCGGTTTGACAGTGAAAACTGCAGGAACTTCAAACCGGCACTAGGAAACAGACTGAGAAAGCAGAGAAAAAGTGTCTCCTGCAACCCGTTCCCTTGGTGCTAGATGAACGAACGTCTCTCCACTTGTCAGTTCTGAGAGATAAGTGTGTGTGAAAGCCGTCCTTCACCTAGCTTGTTGGGAACACAAAGTTTCTTTTTTGTTGCAAACTCCATTCCATACATATATATGGGGAGGTTGTAGCTCCAACTCGGATTTACAGTGAAAACTGCAGGAACTTTAAACCGGCACTAGGAAACAGACTGAGAAAGCAGAGAAAAAGTGTCTCCTGCAACCCGTTCCCTTGGTGCTAGATGAACGAACGTCTCTCCACTTGCTCAGTTCTGAGAGATAAGTGTGTGTGAAAGCCGTCCTTCACCTAGCTTGTTGGGAACACAAAATTTCTTTTCAGTTGCAAACTACATTCCATACATATATATGGGTAGGTTGTAGCTCCAACTCGGTTTACAGTGAAAACTGCAGGAACTTCAAACCGGCACTAGGAAACAGACTGAGAAAGCAGAGAAAAATTGTCTCCTGCAACCCGTTCCCTTGGTGCTAGATGAACGAACGTCTCTCCACTTGCTCATTTCTGAGAGATAAGTGTGTGTGAAAGCCGTCCTTCACCTAGCTTTTTGGGAACACAAAGTTTCTTTTCAGTTGCAAACTCCATTCCATACATATATATGGGGAGGTACTAGCTCCAAATCGGTTTGACAGTGAAAACTGCAGGTACTTCAAACCGGCACTAGGAAACAGACTGAGAAAGCAGAGAAAAAGTGTATCCTGCAACCCGTTCCCTTGGTGCTAGATGAACGAACGTCTCTCCACTTGCTCAGTTCCGTGAGATAAGTGTGTGTGAAAGCCGTCCTTCACCTAGCTTGTTGGGAACACAAAGTTTCTTTTCAGTTGCAAACTCCATTCCATACATTTATATGGGGAGGTACAAGCTCCAATCGGTTTGACAGTGAAAACTGCAGGAACATCAAACCGGCACTAGGAAACAGACTGAGAATGCAGAGAAAAAGTGTCTCCTGCATCCCGTTCCCTTGGTGCTAGATTAACGAACGTCTCTCCACTTGCTCATTTCTGAGAGATAAGTGTGTGTGAAGCCGTCCTTCACCTAGCTTGTTGGGAACACAAAGTTTCTTTTCAGTTGCAAACTCCGTTCCATACATATATATCGGGTGTTAGTAGCTCCAACTCGGTTTTACAGTGAAAACTGCAGGAACTTCAAACCGGCACTAGGAAAAATACTGAGAAACAGAGAAAAATTGGCTCCTGCAACCCATTCCCATGGTGCTAGATGAACGAAAGTCTCTCCACTTTCTCAGTTCTGAGAGATAAGTGTGTGTGATAGCCGTCCTTCACCCAGCTTGTTGGGAACACAAAGTTTCTTTTCAGTTGCAAATTCCATTCCATACATATATATGGGGAGGTACAATCTCCAACTCGGTTTGACAGTGAAAACTGCAGGAACTTCAAACCGGCACTAGGAAACAGACTGAGAAAGCAGAGAAAAAGTGTCTCCTGCAACCCGTTCCCTTGGTGCTAGATGAACTAACGTCTCTCAACTTGCTCAGTTCTGAGAGATAAGTGTGTGTGAAAGCCGTCCTTCAACTAGCTTGTTGGGAACACAAAGTTTCTTTTCAGTTGCAAACTCCATTCCATGCCTCTATATGGGGAGGTACTAGCTCCAAAACGGTTTTACAGTGAAAACGGCAGGAACTTCAAACCGGCACTAGGAAACAGACTGAGAAAGCAGAGAAATAGTGTCTCCTGCAACCCGTTCTCTTGGTGCTAGATGAACGAACGTCTCTCCACTTGCTAATTTCTGAGAGATAAGTGTGTGTGAAAGCCGTCCTTCACCTAGCTTGTTGGGAACACAAAGTTTCTTTTCAGTTGCAAACTCCATTCCATACATATATATGGGGCGGTACAAGCTCCAACTCTGTTTTACAGTGAAAACTGCAGGAACTTCAAACCGGCAGTAGGAAACAGACTGAGAAAGCAGAGAAAAAGTGTCTCCTGCAACCCGTTCCCTTGGTGCTAGATGAACGAACGTCTCTCCACTTGCTCATTTCTGAGAGATAAGTGTGTGTGAAAGCCGTCCTTAACCTAGCTTGTTGGGAACACAAAGTTTCTTTTCAGTTGCAAACTCCGTTCCATACATATATATGGGGAGTTAGTAGCTCCAACTCGGTTTTACAGCGAAAACTGCAGGAACTTCAAACCGGCACTAGGAAAAAGACTGAGAAAGCAGAGAAAAAGTGTCTCCTGCAACCCGTTCCCTTGGTGCTAGATGAACGAATGTCTCTCCACTTGCTCAGATCTGAGAGATAAGTGTGTGTGATAGCGGTCCTTCAAACAGCTTGTTGGGAACACAAAGTTTCTTTTCAGTTGCAAATTCCATTCCATACATATATATGGGGAGGTACTAGCTCCAACTCGGTTTTACAGTGAAAAATGCAGGAACTTCAAACCGGCACTAGGAAACAGACTCTGAAAGCAGAGAAAAAGTGTATCCTGCATCCCGTTCCCTTGGTGCTAGATGAACGAACGTCTCTCCACTTGCTCAGCTCTGAGAGATAATTGTGTGTGAAAGCCTTCCTTCACGTAGCTTGTTGAGAACACAAAGTTTCTTTTCAGTTGCAAACTCCATTCCATACATATATATGGGGAGGTAGTAGCTCCAACTCGGTTTTACAGTGAAAACTGCAGGAACTTCAAACCGGCACTAGGAAACAGACTGAGAAAGCAGAGAAAAAGTGTCTCCTGAAACCCGTTCCCTTGGTGCTAGATGAACGAACGTCTCTCCACTTGCTCATTTCTGAGAGATAAGTGTGTGTGAAAGCCGTCCTTCTCATAGCTTGTTGGGAACACAAAGTTTCTTTTCAGTTGCAAATTCCATTCCATACTTATATATGGGGAGGTACTAGCTCCAAATCGGTTTGACAGTGAAAACTGCAGGAACTTCAAACCGGCAATAGGAAACAGACTGAGAAAGCACAGAAAAAGTGTCTCCTGCAACCCGTTCCCTTGGTGCTAGATGAACGAAATTCTCTCCACTTGCTCATTTCTGAGAGATAAGTGTGTGTGAAAGCCGTCCTTCACCTAGCTTGTTGGGAACACAAAGTTTCTTTTCAGTTGCAAATTCCATTCCATACTTATATATGGGGAGGTACTAGCTCCAAATCGTTTTGACAGTGAAAACTGCAGGAACTTCAAACCGGCAATAGGAAACAGACTGAGAAAGCAGAGAAAAAGTGTCTCCTGAAAACCGTTCCCTTGGTGCTAGGTGAACGAACTTCTCTCCACTTGCTCAGATCTGAGGGATAAGTGTGAGTGATAGCCCTCCTTCAAACAGCTTGTTGGGAACACAAAGTTTCTTTTCAGTTGCAAATTCCATTCCATACATATATATGGGGAGGTACTAGCTCCAACTCGGTTTGACAGTGAAAACTGCAGGAACTTCAAACCGGCACTAGGAAACAGACTGAGAAAGCAGAGAAAAAGTGTCTCCTGCAACCCGTTCCCTTGGTGCTAGATGAACGAACGTCTCTCCACTTGCTCATTTCTGAGAGATAAGTGTGTGTGAAAGCCGTCCTTCACCTAGCTTGTTGGGAACACAAAGTTTCTTTTCAGTTGCAAATTCCATTCCATACTTATATATGGGGAGGTACTAGCTCCAAATCGGTTTGACAGTGAAAACTGCAGGAACTTCAAACCGGCAATAGGAAACAGACTGAGAAAGCAGAGAAAAAGTGTCTCCTGCAACCCGTTCCCTTGGTGCTAGATGAACGAACGTCTCTCCACTTGCTCATTTCTGAGAGATAAGTGTGTGTGAAAGCCGTCCTTCACCTAGCTTGTTGGGAACACAAAGTTTCTTTTCAGTTGCAAACTCCGTTCCATACATATATATGGTGAGTTAGGAGCTCCAACTCGGTTTTACAGTGAAAACTACAGGAACATAAAACCGGCAATAGGAAAAAGACTGAGAAAGCAGAGAAAAAGTGTCTCCTGCAAACCGTTCCCTTGGTGCTAGGTGAACGAAATTCTCTCAACTTGCTCAGATCTGAGGGATAAGTGTGAGTGATAGCCCTCCTTCAAACAGCTTGTTGGGAACACAAAGTTTCTTTTCAGTTGCAAATTCCATTCCATACATATATATGGGGAGGTACTAGCTCCAACTCGGTTTGACAGTGAAAACTGCAGGAACTTCAAACCGGCACTAGGAAACAGACTGAGAAAGCGAGAAAAAGTGTCTCCTGCAACACGTTCTTTGGTGCTAGATAAACGAACGTCTCTCCACTTGCTCAGCTCTGAGAGATAATTGTGTGTGAAAGCCGTCCTTCACCTAGCTTGTTGGGAACACAAAGTTTCTTTTCAGTTGCAAACTCCATTCCATACATATATATGGGGCGGTACAAGCTCCAACTCTGTTTTACAGTGAAAACTGCAGGAACTTCAAACCGGCAGTAGGAAACAGACTGAGAAAGCAGAGAAAAAGTGTCTCCTGCAACCCGTTCCCTTGGTGCTAGATGAACGAACGTCTCTCCACTTGCTCATTTCTGAGAGATAAGTGTGTGTGAAAGCCGTCCTTAACCTAGCTTGTTGGGAACACAAAGTTTCTTTTCAGTTGCAAACTCCGTTCCATACATATATATGGGGAGTTAGTAGCTCCAACTCGGTTTTACAGCGAAAACTGCAGGAACTTCAAACCGGCACTAGGAAAAAGACTGAGAAAGCAGAGAAAAAGTGTCTCCTGCAACCCGTTCCCTTGGTGCTAGATGAACGAATGTCTCTCCACTTGCTCAGATCTGAGAGATAAGTGTGTGTGATAGCGGTCCTTCAAACAGCTTGTTGGGAACACAAAGTTTCTTTTCAGTTGCAAATTCCATTCCATACATATATATGGGGAGGTACTAGCTCCAACTCGGTTTTACAGTGAAAACTGCAGGAACTTCAAACCGGCACTAGGAAACAGACTCAGAAAGCAGAGAAAAAGTGTATCCTGCATCCCGTTCCCTTGGTGCTAGATGAACGAACGTCTCTCCACTTGCTCAGCTCTGAGAGATAATTGTGTGTGAAAGCCTTCCTTCACGTAGCTTGTTGAGAACACAAAGTTTCTTTTCAGTTGCAAACTCCATTCCATACATATATATGGGGAGGTAGTAGCTCCAACTCGGTTTTACAGTGAAAACTGCAGGAACTTCAAACCGGCACTAGGAAACAGACTGAGAAAGCAGAGAAAAAGTGTCTCCTGAAACCCGTTCCCTTGGTGCTAGATGAACGAACGTCTCTCCACTTGCTCATTTCTGAGAGATAAGTGTGTGTGAAAGCCGTCCTTCTCATAGCTTGTTGGGAACACAAAGTTTGTTTTCAGTTGCAAATTCCATTCCATACTTATATATGGGGAGGTACTAGCTCCAAATCGGTTTGACAGTGAAAACTGCAGGAACTTCAAACCGGCAATAGGAAACAGACTGAGAAAGCACAGAAAAAGTGTCTCCTGCAACCCGTTCCCTTGGTGCTAGATGAACGAAATTCTCTCCACTTGCTCATTTCTGAGAGATAAGTGTGTGTGAAAGCCGTCCTTCACCTAGCTTGTTGGGAACACAAAGTTTCTTTTCAGTTGCAAATTCCATTCCATACTTATATATGGGGAGGTACTAGCTCCAAATCGTTTTGACAGTGAAAACTGCAGGAACTTCAAACCGGCAATAGGAAACAGACTGAGAAAGCAGAGAAAAAGTGTCTCCTGAAAACCGTTCCCTTGGTGCTAGGTGAACGAACTTCTCTCCACTTGCTCAGATCTGAGGGATAAGTGTGAGTGATAGCCCTCCTTCAAACAGCTTGTTGGGAACACAAAGTTTCTTTTCAGTTGCAAATTCCATTCCATACATATATATGGGGAGGTACTAGCTCCAACTCGGTTTGACAGTGAAAACTGCAGGAACTTCAAACCGGCACTAGGAAACAGACTGAGAAAGCAGAGAAAAAGTGTCTCCTGCAACCCGTTCCCTTGGTGCTAGATGAACGAAAGTCTCTCCACTTGCTCATTTCTGAGAGATAAGTGTGTGTGAAAGCCGTCCTTCACCTAGCTTGTTGGGAACACAAAGTTTCTTTTCAGTTGCAAATTCCATTCCATACTTATATATGGGGAGGTACTAGCTCCAAATCGGTTTGACAGTGAAAACTGCAGGAACTTCAAACCGGCAATAGGAAACAGACTGAGAAAGCAGAGAAAAAGTGTCTCCTGCAACCCGTTCCCTTGGTGCTAGATGAACGAACGTCTCTCCACTTGCTCATTTCTGAGAGATAAGTGTGTGTGAAAGCCGTCCTTCACCTAGCTTGTTGGGAACACAAAGTTTCTTTTCAGTTGCAAACTCCGTTCCATACATATATATGGTGAGTTAGGAGCTCCAACTCGGTTTTACAGTGAAAACTACAGGAACATAAAACCGGCAATAGGAAAAAGACTGAGAAAGCAGAGAAAAAGTGTCTCCTGCAAACCGTTCCCTTGGTGCTAGGTGAACGAAATTCTCTCCACTTGCTCAGATCTGAGGGATAAGTGTGAGTGATAGCCCTCCTTCAAACAGCTTGTTGGGAACACAAAGTTTCTTTTCAGTTGCAAATTCCATTCCATACATATATATGGGGAGGTACTAGCTCCAACTCGGTTTGACAGTGAAAACTGCAGGAACTTCAAACCGGCACTAGGAAACAGACTGAGAAAGCGAGAAAAAGTGTCTCCTGCAACACGTTCTTTGGTGCTAGATAAACGAACGTCTCTCCACTTGCTCAGCTCTGAGAGATAATTGTGTGTGAAAGCCGTCCTTCACATATCTTGTTGGGAACTCAAAGTTTCTTTTCAGTTGCAAATTCCATTCCATACTTATATATGGGGAGGTACTAGCTCCAAATCGGTTTGACAGTGAAAACTGCAGGAACTTCAAACCGGCAATAGGAAACAGACTGAGAAAGCAGAGAAAAAGTGTCTCCTGCAACCCGTTCCCTTGGTGCTAGATGAACGAACGTCTCTCCACTTGCTAATTTCTGAGAGATAAGTGTGTGTGAAAGCCGTCCTTCACCTAGCTTGTTGGGAACACAAAGTTTCTTATCAGTTGCAAACTCCATTCCATACATATATATGGGGCGGTACTAGCTCCAACTCTGTTTTACAGTGAAAACTGCAGGAACTTCAAACCGGCACTAGGAAACAGACTGAGAAAGCAGAGAAAAAGTGTCTCCTGCAACCCGTTCCCTTGGTGCTAGATGAACGAACGTCTCTCCACTTGCTCATTTCTGAGAGATAAGTGTGTGTGAAAGCCGTCCTTAACCTAGCTTGTTGGGAACACAAAGTTTCTTTTCAGTTGCAAATTCCATTCCATACTTATATATGGGGAGGTACTAGCTCCAAATCGGTTTGACAGTGAAAACTGCAGGAACTTCTAACCGGCAATAGGAAACAGACTGAGAAAGCAGAGAAAAAGTGTCTCCTGCAACCCGTTCCCTTGGTGCTAGATGAACGAAATTCTCTCCACTTGCTCATTTCTGAGAGATAAGTGTGTGTGAAAGCCGTCCTTCACCTAGCTTGTTGGGAACACAAAGTTTCTTTTCAGTTGCAAATTCCATTCCATACTTATATATGGGGAGGTACTAGCTCCAAATCGGTTTGACAGTGAAAACTGCAGGAACTTCAAACCGGCAATAGGAAACAGACTGAGAAAGCAGAGAAAAAGTGTCTCCTGAAAACCGTTCCCTTGGTGCTAGGTGAACGAACTTCTCTCCACTTGCTCAGATCTGAGGGATAAGTGTGAGTGATAGCCCTCCTTCAAACAGCTTGTTGGGAACACAAAGTTTCTTTTCAGTTGCAAACTCCATTCCATACATATATATGGGGAGGTACTAGCTCCAACTCGGTTTTACAGTGAAAACTGCAGGAACTTCAAACCGGCACTAGGAAACAGACTGAGAAAGCGAGAAAAAGTGTCTCCTGCAACACGTTCTTTGGTGCTAGATAAACGAACGTCTCTCCACTTGCTCAGCTCTGAGAGATAATTGTGTGTGAAAGCCGTCCTTCACATATCTTGTTGGGAACTCAAAGTTTCTTTTCAGTTGCAAATTCCATTCCATACTTATATATGGGGAGGTACTAGCTCCAAATCGGTTTGACAGTGAAAACTGCAGGAACTTCAAACCGGCAATAGGAAACAGACTGAGAAAGCAGAGAAAAAGTGTCTCCTGCAACCCGTTCCCTTGGTGCTAGATGAACGAAATTCTCTCCACTTGCTCATTTCTGAGAGATAAGTGTGTGTGAAAGCCGTCCTTCACCTAGCTTGTTGGGAACACAAAGTTTCTTTTCAGTTGCAAATTCCATTCCATACTTATATATGGGGAGGTACTAGCTCCAAATCGGTTTGACAGTGAAAACTGCAGGAACTTCAAACCGGCAATAGGAAACAGACTGAGAAAGCAGAGAAAAAGTGTCTCCTGAAAACCGTTCCCTTGGTGCTAGGTGAACGAACTTCTCTCCACTTGCTCAGATCTGAGGGATAAGTGTGAGTGATAGCCCTCCTTCAAACAGCTTGTTGGGAACACAAAGTTTCTTTTCAGTTGCAAACTCCATTCCATACATATATATGGGGAGGTACTAGCTCCAACTCGGTTTTACAGTGAAAACTGCAGGAACTTCAAACCGGCACTAGGAAACAGACTGAGAAAGCGAGAAAAAGTGTCTCCTGCAACACGTTCTTTGGTGCTAGATAAACGAACGTCTCTCCACTTGCTCAGCTCTGAGAGATAATTGTGTGTGAAAGCCGTCCTTCACATATCTTGTTGGGAACTCAAAGTTTCTTTTCAGTTGCAAATTCCATTCCATACTTATATATGGGGAGGTACTAGCTCCAAATCGGTTTGACAGTGAAAACTGCAGGAACTTCAAACCGGCAATAGGAAACAGACTGAGAAAGCAGAGAAAAAGTGTCTCCTGCAACCCGTTCCCTTGGTGCTAGATGAACGAACGTCTCTCCACTTGCTAATTTCTGAGAGATAAGTGTGTGTGAAAGCCGTCCTTCACCTAGCTTGTTGGGAACACAAAGTTTCTTATCAGTTGCAAACTCCATTCCATACATATATATGGGGCGGTACTAGCTCCAACTCTGTTTTACAGTGAAAACTGCAGGAACTTCAAACCGGCACTAGGAAACAGACTGAGAAAGCAGAGAAAAAGTGTCTCCTGCAACCCGTTCCCTTGGTGCTAGATGAACGAACGTCTCTCCACTTGCTCATTTCTGAGAGATAAGTGTGTGTGAAAGCCGTCCTTAACCTAGCTTGTTGGGAACACAAAGTTTCTTTTCAGTTGCAAATTCCATTCCATACTTATATATGGGGAGGTACTAGCTCCAAATCGGTTTGACAGTGAAAACTGCAGGAACTTCTAACCGGCAATAGGAAACAGACTGAGAAAGCAGAGAAAAAGTGTCTCCTGCAACCCGTTCCCTTGGTGCTAGATGAACGAAATTCTCTCCACTTGCTCATTTCTGAGAGATAAGTGTGTGTGAAAGCCGTCCTTCACCTAGCTTGTTGGGAACACAAAGTTTCTTTTCAGTTGCAAATTCCATTCCATACTTATATATGGGGAGGTACTAGCTCCAAATCGGTTTGACAGTGAAAACTGCAGGAACTTCAAACCGGCAATAGGAAACAGACTGAGAAAGCAGAGAAAAAGTGTCTCCTGAAAACCGTTCCCTTGGTGCTAGGTGAACGAACTTCTCTCCACTTGCTCAGATCTGAGGGATAAGTGTGAGTGATAGCCCTCCTTCAAACAGCTTGTTGGGAACACAAAGTTTCTTTTTAGTTGCAAACTCCATTCCATACATATATATGGGGAGGTAGAAGCTCCAACTCGGTTTGACCGTGAAAACTGCAGGAACTTCAAACCGCACTAGGAAAGACACTGAGAAAGCAGAGAAAAATTGTGTCCTTCAACAAGTTCCCTTGGTGCTAGATGAACGAACGTATCTCCACTTGCTCAGTTCTGAGACATAAGTGTGTGTGAAAGAAGTCTTTCACCTAGCTTGTTGGGAACACAAAGTTTCTTTTCTGTTGCAAACTCCATTCCATATATATATATGGGGAGGTACAAGCTCCAACTCGGTTTTACAGTGAAAACTGCAGGAACTTCAAACAGGCACCAGGAAACATACTGAGAATCCAGAATAAAGTGTCTCCTGCAACCCATTCCATTGGTGCTAGATGAACGAACGTCTCTCCACTTGCTCAGTTCTGAGAGATAAGTGTGTGTGAAAGCCGTCCTTCACCTAGCTTGTTGGGAACACAAAGTTTCTTTTCAGTTGCAAACTCCATTCCATACATATATATGGGGAGGTAATAGCTCCAACTCAGTTTGACCGTGAAAACTGCAGGAACTTCAAACCGGCACTAGGAAACAGACTGAGAAAGCAGAGAAAAAGTGTCTCCTGCAACCCGTACCATTGGTGCTAGATGAACGAACGTCTCTCCACTTGCTCAGTTCTGAGAGATATGTGTGTGTGAAAGCCGTCCTTCACCTACCTTGTTGGGAACACAAAGTTTCTTTTCAGTTGCAAAATCCATTCCATACATATATATGGGGAGGTACAAGCTCCAACTCGGTTTGACAGTGAAAACTGCAGGAACTTCAAACCGGCACGAGGAAACAGACTGAGAAAGCAGAGAAAAAGTGTCTCCTGCAACCCTTTCCCTTAGTGCTAGATGAACGAACGTCTCTCCACTTACTCAGTTATGAGAGATAAGTGTGTGTGAAAGCCTTCCTTCACCTAGCTTGTTGGGAACACAAAGTTTCTTTTCAGTTGCAAACTCCATTCCATACATATATATGGGGAGGTACTAGCTCCAACTTGGTTTTAAAGTGAAAACTGCAGGAACTTAAAACCTTCATTAAGAAACAGACTGAGAAAGCAGAGAAAAATTGTCTCCTGCAACCCTTTCCCTTGGTGCTAGATGAACGAACGTCTCTCCACTTGCTCAGTTCCGAGAGATAAGTGTGTGTTAAAGCCTTCCTTCACCTAGCTTGTTGGGAACACAAAGTTTCTTTTCAGGTGCAAACTCCATTCCATATATATATAAGGGGAGGTACTAGCTCCAACTCGTTTTTACAGTGAAAACTGCAGGAAATTTAAACCGGTACTAGGAAACAGACTGAGAAAGCAGAGAAAAAGTGTCTCCTCTAAACCGTTCCCTTGGTGCCAGATGAACGAACGTCTCTCCACTTGCTCAGTTCTGAGAGATAAGTGTGTGTGAAAGCCGTCCTTCACTTAGCTTGTTGGGAACACAAAGTTTCTTTTCAGTTGCAAACTCCATTCCATACATATATATATGGAGGTACTAGCTCCAACTCGGTTTGACAGTGAAAATTGCAGGAATTTCAAACCGGCACTATTAAACAGACTGAGAAAGCAGAGAAAAAGTGTCTCCTGCAACCCGTTCCCTTGGTGCTAGATGAACGAACGTCTCTCCACTTGCTCATTTCTGAGAGATAAGTGTGTGTGAAAGCCGTCCTTCACCTAGCTTGTTGGGAACACAAAGTTTCTTTTCAGTTGCAAACTCCGTTCCATACATATATATGGGGAGTTAGTAGCTCCAACTCGGTTTTACAGCGAAAACTGCAGGAACTTCAAACCGGCACTAGGAAAAAGACTGAGAAATCAGAGAAAAAGTGTCTCCTGCAACCCGTTCCCTTGGTGCTAGATGAACGAATGTCTCTCCACTTGCTCTGATCTGAGAGATAAGTGTGTGTGATAGCGGTCCTTCAAACAGCTTGTTGGGAACACAAAGTTTCTTTTCAGTTGCAAATTCTATTCCTACATATATATGGGGAGGTACTAGCTCCAACTCGGTTTTACAGTGAAAACTGCAGGAACTTCAAACCGGCACTAGGAAAAAGACTCAGAAAGCAGAGAAAAAGTGTCTCCTGCAACCCGTTCCCTTGGTGCTAGATGAACGAAGGTCTCTCCACTTGCTCAGCTCTGAGAGAAAATTGTGTGTGAAAGCCTTCCTTCACCTAGCTTGTTGAGAACACAAAGTTTCTTTTCAGTTGCAAACTCCATTCCATACATATATATGGGGAGGTAGTAGCTCCAACTCGGTTTTACAGTGAAAACTGCAGGAACTTCAAACCGGCACTAGGAAACAGACTGAGAAAGCAGAGAAAAAGTGCCTCCTGCAACCCGTTCCCTTGGTGCTAGATGAACGAACGTCTCTCCACTTGCTCATTTCTGAGAGATAAGTGTGTGTGAAAGCCGTCCTTCACCTAGCTTGTTGGGAACACAAAGTTTCTTTTCAGTTGCAAATTCCATTCCATACTTATATATGGGGTGGTACTAGCTCCAAATCGGTTTGACAGTGAAAACTGCAGGAACTTCAAACCGGCAATAGGAAACAGACTGAGAAAGCAGAGAAAAAGTGTCCCTGCAAACCGTTCCCTTGGTGCTAGATGAACGAACGTCTCTCCACTTGCTCATTTCTGAGAGATAAGTGTGTGTGAAAGCCGTCCTTCACCTAGCTTGTTGGGAACACAAAGTTTCTTTTCAGTTGCAAATTCCATTCCATACTTATATATGGGGTGGTACTAGCTCCAAATCGGTTTGACAGTGAAAACTGCAGGAACTTAAAACCGGCAATAGGAAAAAGACTGAGAAAGCAGAGAAAAAGTGTCTCCTGCAAACCGTTCCCTTGGTGCTAGATGAACGAACGTCTCTCCACTTGCTCATTTCTGAGAGATAAGTGTGTGTGAAAGCCGTCCTTCACCTAGCTTGTTGGGAAAACAAAGTTTCTTTTCAGTTGCAAACTCCGTTCCATACATATATATGGTGAGTTAGGAGCTCCAACTCGGTTTTACAGTGAAAACTGCAGGAACTTAAAACCGGCAATAGGAAAAAGACTGAGAAAGCAGAGAAAAAGTGTCTCCTGCAAACCGTTCCCTTGGTGCTAGATGAACGAACGTCTCTCCACTTGCTCAGATCTGAGGGATAAGTGTGAGTGATAGCCCTCCTTCAAACAGCTTGTTGGGAACACAAAGTTTCTTTTCAGTTGCAAATTCCATTCCATACATATATATGGGGAGGTACTAGCTCCAACTCGTTTTGACAGTGAAAACTGCAGGAACTTCAAACCGGCACTAGGAAACAGACTGAGAAAGCAGAGAAAAAGTGTCTCCTGCAACCCGTTCCTTGGTGCTAGATGAACGAACGTCTCTCCACTTGCTCAGCTCTGAGAGATAATTGTGTGTGAAAGCCGTCCTTCACATATCTTGTTGGGAACTCAAAGTTTCTTTTCAGTTGCAAATTCCATTCCATACTTATATATGGGGAGGTACTAGCTCCAAATCGTTTTGACAGTGAAAACTGCAGGAACTTCAAACCGGCAATAGGAAACAGACTGAGAAAGCAGAGAAAAAGTGTCTCCTGCAACCCGTTCCCTTGGTGCTAGATGAACGAACGTCTCTCCACTTGCTCATTTCTGAGAGATAAGTGTGTGTGAAAGCCGTCCTTCACCTAGCTTGTTGGGAACCCAAAGTTTCTTTTCAGTTGCAAACTCCGTTCCATACATATATATGGTGAGTTAGTAGCTCCAACTCGGTTTTACAGTGAAAACTGCAGGAACTTCAAACCGGCAATAGGAAAAAGACTGAGAAAGCAGAGAAAAAGTGTCTCCTGCAAACCGTTCCCTTGGTGCTAGGTGAACGAACTTCTCTCCACTTGCTCAGATCTGAGGGATAAGTGTGAGTGATAGCCCTCCTTCAAACAGCTTGTTTTGAAAACAAAGTTTCTTTTCAGTTGCAAATTCCATTCCGTACATATATATGGGGAGGTAGTAGCTCCAACTCGGTTTTACAGTGAAAACTGCAGGAACTTCAAACCGGCACTAGGAAACAGACGGAGAAAGCAGAGAAAAAGTGTCTCCTGCAAACCGTTCCTTGGTGCTAGATGAACGAACGTCTCTCCACTTGCTCAGCTCTGAGAGATAATTGTGTGTGAAAGCCGTCCTTCACATATCTTGTTGTGAACTCAAAGTTTCTTTTCAGTTGCAAACTCCATTAATTACATATATATGGGGAGGTACAAGCTCCAACTCGGTTTGACAGTGAAAACTGCAGGAACTTCAAACCGGCACTAGGAAACAGACTGAGAATGTAGAGAAAAAGTGTCTCCTTCAACCCGTTCCCTTGGTGCTAGATGAACGAACGTCTCTCCACTTGCTCATTTCTGAGAGATAAGTGTGTGAGAAAGCCGTCCTTCACCTAGATTGTTGGGAACACAAAGTTCCTTTTCAGTTGCAAACTCCATTCCATACATATATAGGGGAGGTAGAAGCTCCAACTCGGTTTTACAGTGAAAACTGCAGGAACATCAAACCGGCACTAGGAAACAGACTGAGAAAGCAGAGAAAAAGTGTCTCCTGCAACCCGTTCCCTTGGTGCTAGATGAACGAACGTCTCTCCACTTGCTCATTTCTGAGAGATAAGTGTGTGTGAAAGCTGTCCTTCACCTAGCTTGTTGGGAACACAAAGTTTCTTTTCAGTTGCAAACTCCATTCCATACATATATATGGGGAGGTACTAGCTCCAACTCGGTTTTACAGTGTAAACTGCAGGAACTTCAAACCGGAACTAGGAAACAGACTGAGAAAGCAGAGAAAAAGTGTCTCCTGCAACCCGTTCCCTTGGTGCTAGATGAACGAACGTCTCTCCAGTTGCTCAGTTCTGAGAGATAAGTGTGTGTGAAAGCCGTGCTTCACCTAGCTTGTTGGGAACACAAAGTTTCTTTTCAGTTGCAAACTCCATTCCATGCCTCTATATGGTGAGGTACTATCTCCAACTCGGTTTTACAGTGAAAACTGCAGGAACTTCAAACCGTCACTAGGAATCAGACTGAGAAAGCAGAGAAAAAGTGTCTCCTGCAACCCGTTCCCTTGGTGCTAGATAAACGAACGTCTCTCCACTTGCTCAGTTCTGAGAGATAAGTGTGTGTGAAAGCCGTCCTTCACCTAGCTTGTTGGGAACACAATGTTTCTTTTCAGTTGCAAACTCCATTCCATACATATATATGGGGAGGTACTAACTCCAACTCGGTTTGACAGTGAAAACTGCAGGAACTTCAAACCGGCACTAGGAAGCAGACTGAGAAAGCAGAGAAAAAGTGTCTCCTGCAACCCGTTCCCTTGGTGTTAGATGAACGAACGTCTCTCCACTTGCTCAGTTCTGAGAGATAAGTGTGTGTGAAAGCCAACCTTCACCTAGCTTGTTGGGAACACAAAGTTTCTTTTCAGTTGCAAAATCCATTCCATACATATATATGGGGAGGTACTAGCTCCAACTCGGTTTTACAGTGAAAACTGCAGGAACTTCAAACCGGCACTAGGAAACAGACTGAGAAAGCAGAGAAAAAGTGTTTCCTGCAACCCGTTCCCTTGGTGTTAGATGAACGAACGACTCTCCACTTCGTCAGTTCTGAGAGATAAGTGTGTGTGAAAGAAATCCTTCACCTAGCTTGTTGGGAACACAAAGTTTCTTTTCAGTTGCAAACTCCATTCCATACATACATATGGGGAGGTACTAGCTCCAACTCGGTTTAACAGTGAAAACTGCAGGAACTTCAAACCGGCACTAGGAAAAAGACTGAGAATGCAGAGAAAATGTGTCTCCTGCAACCCGTTCCCTTGGTGCTAGATGAACGAACGTCTCTCCACTTGCTCAGTTCTGAGAGATAAGTGTGTGTGAAAGCCGTCATTCACCTAGCTTGTTGGGAACACAAAGTTTCTTTTTAGTTGCAAACTCCATTCCATACATATATATGGGGAGGTAGAAGCTCCAAATCGGTTTGACCGTGAAAACTGCAGGAACTTCAAACCGGCACTAGGAAAGACACTGAGAAAGCAGAGAAAAATTTTGTCCTGCAACAAGTTCCCTTGGTGCTAGATGAACGAACGCCTCTCCACTTGCTCAGTTCTGAGAGATAAGTGTGTGTGAAAGCCGTCCTTCACCTAGCTTGTTGGGAACACAAAGTTTCTTTTCAGTTGCAAACTCCATTCCATACATATATATGGGGAGGTACAAGCTCCAACTCGGTTTGACAGTGAAAACTGCAGGAACTTCAAACAGGCACCAGGAAACCGAGTGAGAATCCAGAATAAAGTGTCTCCTGCAACCCATTCCATTGGTGCTAGATGAACGAACGTCTCTCCACTTGCTCATTTCTGAGAGATAATTGTGTGTGAAAGCCGTCTTTCACCTAGCTTGTTGGGAACACAAAGTTTCTTTTCAGTTGCAAAATCCATTCCATACAGATATAGGGGGAGGTACAAGCTCCAACTCGTTTTGACAGTGAAAACTGCAGGAACTTCAAACCGGCACGAGGAAACAGACTGAGAAAGCAGAGAAAAAGTGTCTCTGCAACCCGTTCCCTTGGTGCTAGATGAACGAACGTCTCTCCACTTGCTCAGTTCCGAGAGATAAGTGTGTGTGAAAGCCTTCCTTCACCTAGCTTGTTGGGAACACAAAGTTTCTTTTCAGTTGCAAACCCCATTCCATACATATATATGGGGAGGTACTAGCTCCAACTCGGTTTTACAGAAAAAATTGCAGGAACTTCAAACCGGCACTAGGAAAAAGACTGAGAATGCAGAGAAAAAGTGTCTCCTGCAACCCGTTCCCTTGGTGCTAGATGAACGAACGTCTCTCCACTTGCTCAGTTCTGAGAGATAAGTGTGTCTGAAAGCCGTCCTTCACCTAGCTTGTTGGGAACACAAAGTTTCTTTTTAGTTGCAAACTCCATTCCATACATATATATGGGGAGGTAGAAGCTCCAACTCGGTTTGACCGTGAAAACTGCAGGAACTTCAAACCGGCACTAGGAAAGACACTGAGAAAGCAGAGAAAAATTGTGTCCTGCAACAAGTTCCCTTGGTGCTAGATGAACGAACGTATCTCCACTTGCTCAGTTCTGAGACATAAGTGTGTGTGAAAGACGTCTTTCACCTAGCTTGTTGGGAACACAAAGTTTCTTTTCAGTTGCAAACTCAGTTCCATATATATATATGGGGAGGTACAAGCTCCAACCCGGTTTTACAGTGAAAGCTGCAGGAAATTCAAACCGGTACTAGGAAACAGACTGAGAAACCAGAGAACAAGTGTCTCCTGCAAACCGTTCCATTGGTGCTAGATGAACGAACGTATCTCCACTTGCTCAGTTCTGAGACATAAGTGTGTGTGAAAGACGTCTTTCACCTAGCTTGTTGGGAACACAAAGTTTCTTTTCTGTTGCAAACTCCATTCCATACATATATATGGGGAGTTTCTAGTTCCAACTCGGTTTTACAGTGAAAACTGCAGGAACTTCAAACAGGCACCAGGAAACATACTGAGAATCCAGAATAAAGTGTCTCCTGCAACCCATTCCATTGGTGCTAGATGAACGAACGTCTCTCCACTTGCTCAGTTCTGAGAGATAAGTGTGTGTGAAAGCCGTCCTTCACCTAGCTTGTTGGGAACACAAAGTTTCTTTTTAGTTGCAAACTCCATTCCATACATATATATGGGGAGGTACTAGCTCCAACTCGGTTTGACAGTGAAAATTGCAGGAATTTCAAACCGGCACTAGGAAACAGACTGAGGAACCAGGGTAAAGTGTCTCCTGCAACCCGTTCCCTTGGTGCTAGATGAACGAATATCTCTCCACTTGCTCAGTTCTGAGAGATAAGTGTGTGTGAAAGCCGTCCTTCACCTAGCTTCTTGGGAACACAAAGTTTCTTTTCAGTTGCAAACTCCATTCCATACATATATGTGGGGAGGTACTAGCTCCAACTCGGTTTTACAGTGAAAACTGCAGGAACTTCAAACAGGCACTAGGAAACAGAGTGAGAAAGCAGAGAAAAAGTGTCTCCTGCAAACCGTTCCCTTGGTGCTAGATGAACGAACGTCTCTCCACTTGCTCAGTTCTGAGAGATAAGTGTGTGTGAAAGCCGTCCTTCACCTAGCTTGTTGGGAACACAAAGTTTCTTTTCAGTTGCAAACTCCATTCCATACATATATGTGGGGAGGTACAAGCTCCAAATCGGTTTTACAGTGAAAACTGCAGGAACTTCAAACAGGCACTAGGAAACCGAGTGAGAAAGCAGAGAAAAAGTGTCTCCTGCAAACCGTTCCCTTGGTGCAAGATGAACGAACGTCTCTCCACTTGCTCAGTTCTGAGAGATAAGTGTGTGTGAAAGCCGTCCTTCACCTAGCTTGTTGGGAACACAAAGTTTCTTTTCAGTTGCAAACTCCATTCCATACATATATATGGGGAGGTACTAGCTCCAACTCGGTTTGACAGTGAAAACTGCAGGGACTTCAAACCGGCAGTACAAAACAGACTGAGAAAGCAGAGAAAAAGTGTCTCCTGCAACCCGTTCCCTTGGTGCCAAATGAACGAACGTCTCTCCACTTGCTCAGTTCTGAGAGATAAGTGTGTGTGAAAGCCGTCCTTCACCTAGCTTGTTGGAAACACAAAGTTTCTTTTCAGTTGCAAACTCCATTCCATACATATATATGGGGAGGTACTATATCCAACTCGGTTTTACAGTGAAAACTGCAGGAACTTCAAACCGGCACTAGGAAACAGACTGAGAAAGCAGAGAAATAGTGTCTCCTGCAAACCGTTCCCTTGGTGTTAGATGAACGAACGTCTCTCCACTTGCTCAGTTCTGAGAGATATGTGTGTGTGAAAGCCGTCCTTCACCTAGCTTTTTGGGAACACAAAGTTTCTTTTCAGTTTCAAACTCCATTCCATACATATATATGGGGAGGTACTAGCTCCAACTCGCTTTTACAGTGAAAACTGCAGGAACTTCAAACCGGCACTAGGAAACAAACTGAGAAAGCAGAGAAAATGTGTATCCTGCCTCCCGTTCTTTGGTGTTAGATGAACGAACGTCTCTCCACTTGCTCAGTTCTGAGAGATAATTGTGTGTGAAAGCCGTCCTTCACCTAGCTTGTTGGGAACACAAAGTTTCTTTTCAGTTTCAAACTCCATTCCATACATATATATGGGGAGGTACAAGCTCCAACTCGGTTTGACAGTGAAAACTGCAGGAACTTCAAACCGGCACGAGGAAACAGACTGAGAAAGCAGAGAAAAAGTGTCTCCTGCAACCCGTTCCCTTAGTGCTAGATGAACGAACGTCTCTCCACTTGCTCAGTTCCGAGAGATAAGTGTGTGTGAAAGCCTTCCTTCACCTAGCTTGTTGGGAACACAAAGTTTCTTTTCAATTGCAAACTCCATTCCATACATATATGTGGGGAGGTACTAGCTCCAACTCGGTTTTACAGTGTAAACGGCAGGAACTTCAAACCGGCACTAGGAAACAGAGTGAGAAAGCAGAGAAAAAGTGTCTCCTGCCACCCGTTCCCTTGGTGCTAGATGAACGAACGTCTCTCCACTTGCTCAGTTCCGAGAGATAAGTGTGTGTGAAAGCTTCCCTTCACCTAGCTTGTTGGGAACACAAAGTTTCTTTTCAGTTGCAAACCCCATTCCATACATATATATGGGGAGGTACTATCTCCAACTCGGTTTTACAGTGAAAACTGCAGGAACTTCAAACCGGCACTAGGAAACAGACTGAGAAAGCAGAGAAAAGTGTCTCCTGCAACCCGTTCCCTTGGTGCTAGATGAACGAACGTCTCTCCACTTGCTCAGTTCTGAGAGATAAGTGTGTGTGAAAGCCATACTTCACCTTGCTTGTTGGGAACACAAAGTTTATTTTCAGTTGCAAACTCCATTCCATATATATATAAGGGGAGGTACTAGCTCCAACTCGTTTTTACAGTGAAAACTGCAGGAAATTTAAACCGGTACTAGGAAACAGACTGAGAAAGCAGAGAAAAAGTGTCTCCTGCAACCCGTTCACTTGGTGCTAGATGAACGAATGTCTCTCCACTTGCTCAGTTCTGAGAGATAAGTGTGTGTGAAAGCCGTCCTTCACCTAGCTTCTTGGGAACACAAAGTTTCTTTTCAGTTGCAAACTCCATTCCATACATATATATGGGGAGGTACTAGCTCCAACTCGGTTTGACAGTGAAAACTGCAGGAACTTCAAACCGGCATTAGGAAACATACTGAGAAAGCAGAGAAAAAGTGTCACCTGCAAACCGTTCCCTTGGTTTTAGATGAATGAACGTCTCTCCACTTGCTCAGTTCTGAGAAATAAGTGTGTGTGAAAGCCGTCCTTCAACTAGCTTGTTGGGAACACAAAGTTTCTTTTCAGTTGCAAACTCCATTCCATACATATATAAGGGGAGGTACTAGCTACAACTCTGTTTTACAGTGAAAACTGCAGGAACTTCAAACCTGCACTAGGAAACAGACTGAGAAAGCAGAGAAAAAGTGTCTCCTTCAACCCGTTCCCTTGGTGCTAGATGAACGAACGTCTCTCCACTTGCTCAGTTCTGAGAGATAAGTGTGTGTGAAAGCCGTCCTTCACCTTGCTTGTTGGGAACAAAAAGTTTCTTTTCAGTTGCAAACTCCTTTCCATACATATATATGGGGAGGTACAAGCTCCAACTCGGTTTTACAGTGAAAATTGCAGGAACTTCAAACCGGCACTAGGAAACAGACTGAGAAAGCATATAAAAAGTGTTTCCTGCAACCCGTTCCCTTGGTGCTAGATGAACGAACGTCTCTCCACTTGCTAAGTTCTGAGAGATAAGTGTGTGTGAAAGCCGTCCTTCACCTAGCTTGTTGGGACCACAAAGTTTCTTTTCAGTTGCAAACTACATTCCATATATATATATGGGGAAGTACAAGCTCCAACTCGGTTTGACAGTGAAAACTGCAGGAACTTCAAACCGGCACTAGGATACAGACTGAGAAAGCAGAGAAAAAGTGTCTCCTGCAACCCGTTCCCTTGGTGCTAGATGAACGAACGTCTCTCCACTTGCTCAGTTCTGAGATATAAGTGTGTGTGAAAGCCGTACTTCACCTAGCTTGTTGGGAACACAAGGTTTCTTTTCAGTTGCAAACTCCATTCCATACATATATATGGGGAGGTAGTAGCTCCAAATCGGTTTGACCGTGAAAACTGCAGGAACTTCAAACCGGCACTAGGAAACAGTCTGAGAAATCAAAGAAAAAGTGTCCTTTGCAACCCGTTCCCTTTGTGCTAGATGAACGAACGTTTATCCACTTGCTCAGTTCTGAAAGATAAGTGTGTGTGAAAGGCGTCCTTCAACTAGCTTGTTGGGAACACAAAGTTTCTTTTCAGTTGCAAACTCCATTCCATACATATATATCGGGAGGTCCTAGCTCCAACTCGGTTTGACCGTGAAAACTGCAGGAACTTGAAACCGGCACTAGGAAACAGACTGAGAAAGCAGAGAAAAAGTGTCTCCTGCAACCCGTTCACTTGGTGCTAGATGAACGAACGTCTCTCCACTTGCTCAGTTCTGAGAGATAAGTGTGTGTGAAAGCCGTCCTTCAACTAGCTTGTTGGAAACACAAACTTTCTTTTCAGTTGCAAACTCCATTCCATACATATATATGGGGAGGTACAAGCTCCAACTAGGTTTGACAGTGAAAACTGCAGGAACTTCAAACCGGCACGAGGAAACAGACTGAGAAAGCAGAGAAAAAGTGTCTCCTGCAACACGTTCCCTTAGTGCTAGATGAACGAAAGTCTCTCCACTTCCTCAGTTCCGAGAGATATGTGTGTGTGAAAGCCTTCCTTCACCTAGCTTGTTGGGAACACAAAGTTTCTTTTCAGTTGCAAACTCCATTCCATACATATATGTGGGGAGGTACTAGCTCCAACTCGGTTTTACAGTGTAAACGGCAGGAACTTCAAACCGGCACTAGGAAACAGAGTGAGAAAGCAGAGAAAAAGTGTCTCCTGCCACCCGTTCCCTTGGTGCTAGATGAACGAACGTCTCTCTACTTGCTCAGTTCCGAGAGATAAGTGTGTGTGAAAGCTTTCCTTCACCTAGCTTGTTGGGAACACAAAGTTTCTTTTCAGTTGCAAACTCCATTCCATACAGATATATGGGGAGGTACTATCTCCAACTCGGTTTTACAGTGAAAACTGCAGGAACTTCAAACCGGCACTAGGAAACAGACTGAGAAAGCAGAGAAAAGTGTCTCCTGCAACCCGTTCCCTTGGTGCTAGATGAACGAACGTCTCTCCACTTGCTCAGATCTGAGAGATAAGTGTGTGTGAAAGCCGTACTTCACCTTGCTTGTTGGGAACACAAAGTTTATTTTCAGTTGCAAACTCCATTCCATATATATATAAGGGGAGGTACTAGCTCCAACTCGTTTTTACAGTTAAAACTGCAGGAAATTTAAACCGGTACTAGGAAACAGACTGAGAAAGCAGAGAAAAAGTGTCTCCTGCAACCCGTTCACTTGGTGCTAGATGAACGAACGTCTCTCCACTTGCTCAGTTCTGAGAGATAAGTGTGTGTGAAAGCCATACTTCACCTTGCTTGTTGGGAACACAAAGTTTATTTTCAGTTGCAAACTCCATTCCATATATATATAAGGGGAGGTACTAGCTCCAACTCGTTTTTACAGTGAAAACTGCAGGAAATTTAAACCGGTACTAGGAAACAGACTGAGAAAGCAGAGAAAAAGTGTCTCCTGCAACCCGTTCACTTGGTGCTAGATGAACGAATGTCTCTCCACTTGCTCAGTTCTGAGAGATAAGTGTGTGTGAAAGCCGTCCTTCACCTAGCTTCTTGGGAACACAAAGTTTCTTTTCAGTTGCAAACTCCATTCCATACATATATATGGGGAGGTACTAGCTCCAACTCGGTTTGACAGTGAAAACTGCAGGAACTTCAAACCGGCACTAGGAAACATACTGAGAAAGCAGAGAAAAAGTGTCACCTGCAAACCGTTCCCTTGGTTTTAGATGAATGAACGTCTCTCCACTTGCTCAGTTCTGAGAGATAAGTGTGTGTGAAAGCCGTCCTTCAACTAGCTTGTTGAGAACACAAAGTTTCTTTTCAGTTGCAAACTCCATTCCATACATATATAAGGGGAGGTACTAGCTACAACTCGGTTTTACAGTGAAAACTGCAGGAACTTCAAACCTGCACTAGGAAATAGACTGAGAAAGCAGAGAAAAAGTGTCTCCTTCAACCCGTTCCCTTGGTGCTAGATGAACGAACGTCTCTCCACTTGCTCAGTTCTGAGAGATAAGTGTGTGTGAAAGCCGTCCTTCACCTTGCTTGTTGGGAACAAAAAGTTTCTTTTCAGTTGCAAACTCCTTTCCATACATATATATGGGGAGGTACAAGCTCCAACTCGGTTTGACCGTGTAAACTGCAGGAACTTCAAACCGGCACTAGGAAAGAGACTGAGAAAGCAGAGAAAAAATGTGTCCTGCAACCAGTTCCCTTGGTGCTAGATGAACGAACGTCTCTCCACTTGCTCAGTTCTGAGAGATAAGTGTGTGTGAAAGCCGTACTTCACCTAGCTTGTTGGGAACACAAAGTTTCTTTTCAGTTGCAAACTCCATTCCATACATATATATGGGGAGGTACAAGCTCCAACTCGGTTTTACAGTGAAAATTGCAGGAACTTCAAACCGGCACTAGGAAACAGACTGAGAAAGCATATAAAAAGTGTTTCCTGCAACCCGTTCCCTTGGTGCTAGATGAACGAACGTCTCTCCACTTGCTAAGTTCTGAGAGATAAGTGTGTGTGAAAGCCGTCCTTCACCTAGCTTGTTGGGACCACAAAGTTTCTTTTCAGTTGCAAACTACATTCCATATATATATATGGGGAAGTACAAGCTCCAACTCGGTTTGACAGTGAAAACTGCAGGAACTTCAAACCGGCACTAGGATACAGACTGAGAAAGCAGAGAAAAAGTGTCTCCTGCAACCCGTTCCCTTGGTGCTAGATGAACGAACGTCTCTCCACTTGCTCAGTTCTGAGATATAAGTGTGTGTGAAAGCCGTACTTCACCTAGCTTGTTGGGAACACAAGGTTTATTTTCAGTTGCAAACTCCATTCCATACATATATATGGGGAGGTAGTAGCTCCAAATCGGTTTGACCGTGAAAACTGCAGGAACTTCAAACCGGCACTAGGAAACAGTCTGAGAAATCAAAGAAAAAGTGTCATTTGCAACCCGTTCCCTTTGTGCTAGATGAACGAACGTTTATCCACTTGCTCAGTTCTGAAAGATAAGTGTGTGTGAAAGGCGTCCTTCAACTAGCTTGTTGGGAACACAAAGTTTCTTTTCAGTTGCAAACTCCATTCCATACATATATATCGGGAGGTCCTAGCTCCAACTCGGTTTGACCGTGAAAACTGCAGGAACTTGAAACCGGCACTAGGAAACAGACTGAGAAAACAGAGAAAAAGTGTCTCCTGCAACCCGTTCACTTGGTGCTAGATGAACGAACGTCTCTCCACTTGCTCAGTTCTGAGAGATAAGTGTGTGTGAAAGCCGTCCTTCAACTAGCTTGTTGGAAACACAAACTTTCTTTTCAGTTGCAAACTCCATTCCATACATATATATGGGGAGGTACAAGCTCCAACTAGGTTTGACAGTGAAAACTGCAGGAACTTCAAACCGGCACGAGGAAACAGACTGAGAAAGCAGAGAAAAAGTGTCTCCTGCAACACGTTCCCTTAGTGCTAGATGAACGAAAGTCTCTCCACTTCCTCAGTTCCGAGAGATATGTGTGTGTGAAAGCCTTCCTTCACCTAGCTTGTTGGGAACACAAAGTTTCTTTTCAGTTGCAAACTCCATTCCATACATATATGTGGGGAGGTACTAGCTCCAACTCGGTTTTACAGTGTAAACGGCAGGAACTTCAAACCGGCACTAGGAAACAGAGTGAGAAAGCAGAGAAAAAGTGTCTCCTGCCACCCGTTCCCTTGGTGCTAGATGAACGAACGTCTCTCTACTTGCTCAGTTCCGAGAGATAAGTGTGTGTGAAAGCTTTCCTTCACCTAGCTTGTTGGGAACACAAAGTTTCTTTTCAGTTGCAAACTCCATTACATACAGATATATGGGGAGGTACTATCTCCAACTCGGTTTTACAGTGAAAACTGCAGGAACTTCAAACCGGCACTAGGAAACAGACTGAGAAAGCAGAGAAAAGTGTCTCCTGCAACCCGTTCCCTTGGTGCTAGATGAACGAACGTCTCTCCACTTGCTCAGATCTGAGAGATAAGTGTGTGTGAAAGCCGTACTTCAACTTGCTTGTTGGGAACACAAAGTTTATTTTCAGTTGCAAACTCCATTCCATATATATATAAGGGGAGGTACTAGCTCCAACTCGTTTTTACAGTTAAAACTGCAGGAAATTTAAACCGGTACTAGGAAACAGACTGAGAAAGCAGAGAAAAAGTGTCTCCTGCAACCCGTTCACTTGGTGCTAGATGAACGAATGTCTCTCCACTTGCTCAGTTCTGAGAGATAAGTGTGTGTGAAAGCCGTCCTTCACCTAGCTTCTTGGGAACACAAAGTTTCTTTTCAGTTGCAAACTCCATTCCATACATATATATGGGGAGGTACTAGCTCCAACTCGGTTTGACAGTGAAAACTGCAGGAACTTCAAACCGGCACCAGGAAACATACTGAGAAAGCAGAGAAAAAGTGTCACCTGCAAACCGTTCCCTTGGTGTTAGATGAATGAACGTCTCTCCACTTGCTTAGTTCTGAGAGATAAGTGTGTGTGAAAGCCGTCCTTCAACTAGCTTGTTGGGAACACAAAGTTTGTTTTCAGTTGCAAACTCCATTCCATACATATATAAGGGGAGGTACTAGCTACAACTCTGTTTTACAGTGAAAACTGCAGGAACTTCAAACCTGCACTAGGAAACAGACTGAGAAAGCAGAGAAAAAGTGTCTCCTGCAACCCGTTCCCTTGGTGCTAGATGAACGAAAGTCTCTCCACTTGCTCAGTTCTGAGAGATAAGTGTGTGTGAAAGCCGTCCTTCACCTTGCTTGTTGGGAACACAAAGTTTCTTTTCAGTTGCAAACTTCTTTCCATACATATATATGGGGAGGTACAAGCTCCAACTCGTTTTGACCGTGTAAACTGCAGGAACTTCAAACCGGCACTAGGAAAGAGACTGAGAAAGCAGAGAAAAATTGTGTCCTGCAACCAGTTCCCTTGGTGCTAGATGAACGAACGTCTCTCCACTTGCTCAGTTCTGAGAGATAAGTGTGTGTGAAAGCCGTTCTTCACCTAGCTTGTTGGGAACACAAAGTTTCTTTTCAGTTGCAAACTCCATTCCATACATATATATGGGGAGGTACTAGCTCCAACTCGGTTTTACAGTGAAAATTGCAGGAACTTCAAACCGGCACTAGGAAACAGACTGAGAAAGCAGAGAAAAAGTGTCTCCTGCAACCCGTTCACTTGGTGCTAGATGAACGAACGTCTCTCCACTTGCTCAGTTCTGAGAGATAAGTGTGTGTGAAAGCCGTCCTTCACCTAGCTTGTTGGAAACACAAAGTTTCTTTTCAGTTGCAAACTCCATTCCATACATATATATGGGGAGGTACTAGCTCCAACTCGGTTTTACAGTGAAAACTGCAGGAACTTCAAACCGGCACTAGGAAACAGACTGAGAAAGCAGAGAAATAGTGTCTCCTGCAAATCGTTCCCTTGGTGTTAGATGAACGAACGTCTCTCCACTTGCTCAGTTCTGAGAGATAAGTGTGTGTGAAAGCCTTCCTTCACCTAGCTTGTTGGGAACACAAAGGTTCTTTTCAGTTGCAAACTCCATTCCATACATATATATGGGGAGGTACAAGCTCCAACTCGCTTTTACAGTGAAAACTGCAGGAACTTCAAACCGGCACTAGGAAACAAACTGAGGAAGCAGAGAAAATGTGTCTCCTGCCTCCCGTTCTTTGGTGTTAGATGAACGAACGTCTCTCCACTTGCTCAGTTCTGAGAGTTAATTTTGTGTGAAAGCCGTCCTTCACCTAGCTTGTTGGGAACACAAAGTTTCTTTTCAGTTGCAAACTCCATTCCATACATATATATGGGGAGGTAGTAGTTCCAACCCTGTTTTACAGTGAAAACTGCAGGAACTTCAAACCGGCACTAGGAAACAGACTGAGAAGGCAGAGAAAATGTGTCTCCTGCAACCCGTTCCCTTGGTGCTAGATGAACGAACCTCTCTCCACTTGCTCAGTTCTGAGAGATAAGTGTGTTAGAAAGCCGTCCTTCACCTAGTTTGTTGGGAACACAAAGTTTCTTTTCAGTTGCAAACTCCATTCCATACATATATATGGGGAGGTACTAGCTCCAACTCGGTTTTACAGTGAAAACTGAAGGAACTTCAAACCGGCACTAGGAAACAGACTGAGAAAGCAGAGAAAAAGTGTCTCCTTCAACCCGTTGCCTTGGTGCTAGATGAACGAACGTCTCTCCACTTGCTCAGTTCTGAGAGGTAAGTGTGTGTGAAAGCCGTCCTTCACCTAGCTTGTTGGGAACACAAAGTTTTTTTTCAGTTGCAAACTCCATTCCATACATATATATGGGGAGGTACAAGCTCCATCTCTTTTTGACAGTGAAAACTGCAGGAACTTCAAACCGGAACTTGGAAACAGACTGAGAAAGCAGAGAAAAATTGTCTCCTGCAACCAGTTCACTTGGTGCTAGATGAACGAACGTCTCTCCACTTGCTCAGTTCTGAGAGATAAATGTGTGTGTAAGCCGTCCTTCACCTATCTTGTTGGGAACACAAAGTTTCTTTTCAGTTGCAAACTCCATTCCATATATATATATGGGGAGGTACTAGCTCCAACACGGTTTGACAGTGAAAACTGCAGGAACTTCAAACCGGCACTAGGAAACAGACTGAGAAAGCAGAGAAAAAGTGACTCCTGCAACCCGTTCCCTTGGTGCTAGATGAACGAAAGTCTCTCCACCTGCTCAGCTCTGAGAGATAAGTGTGTGTGAAAGCCGCCCTTCACCTAGCTTGTTGGGAACACAAAGTTTCTTTTCAGTTGCAAACTCCATTCCATACATATATATGGGGAGGTACTAGCTCCAACACGGTTTGACAGTGAAAACTGCAGGAACTTCAAACCGGCACTAGGAAACAGACTGAGAAGGCAGAGAAAAAGATTCTCCTGCAACCCGTTCCCTTGGTGCTAGATGAACGAACGTCTCTCCACTTGCTCAGTTCTGAGAGATAATTGTGTGTGAAAGCCGTCCTTCACCTAGCTTGTTGGGAACACAAAGTTTCTTTTCAGTTGCAAACTCCATTCCATACATATATATGGGGAGGTACTAGCTCCAACTCGGTTTGACAGTGAAAACTGCAGGAACTTCAAACCGGCACTAGGAAACAGACTGAGAAAGCAGAGAAAAAGTGTCCCCTGCAACCCGTTCCCTTTGTGCTAGATGAACGAACGTCTCTCCACTTGCTCAGTTCTGATAGGTAAGTGTGTGTGAAAGCCGTCCTTCACCTAGCTTGTTGGGAACACAAAGTTTCTTTTCAGTTGCAAACTCCATTCCATACATATATATATGGGGAGGTACTAGCTCCAACTCGTTTTGACAGTGAAAACTGCAGGAAATTCAAACCGGAACTAGGAAACAGACTGAGAAACAGAGAATAAGTGTCTCCTGCAACCAGTTCACTTGGTGCTAGATGAACGAACGTCTCTCCACTTGCTCAGTTCTGAGAGATAAGTGTGTGTGAAAGCCGTCCTTCACCTAGCTTATTGGGAACACAAAGTTTCTTTTCAGTTGCAAACTCCATTCCATACATATATATGGGGTGGTACTAGCTCCAACACTGTTTGACCGTGAAAACTGCAGGAACTTCAAACCGGCACTAGGAAACAGACTGAGAAAGCAGAGAAAAAGTGTCTCCTGCAACCCATTCCCTTGGTGCTAGATGAACGAAAGTCTCTCCACTTGCTCAGTTCTGAGAGATAAGTGAGTGTGAAAGCCGTACTTCACCTAGCTGGTTGGGAACACAAAGTTTCTTTTCAGTTGCAAACTCCTTTCCATACATATATATGGGGAGGTACTAGCTCCAACTCCGTTTGACAGTGAAAACTGCAGGAACATCAAACCGGCACTAGGAAACAGACTGAGAAAGCAGAGAAAATGTGTCTCCTGCAAACCGTTCCCTTGGTGCTAGATGAACGAACGTCTCTCCACTTGCTCAGTTCTGAGAGATAAGTGTGTGTGAAAGCCGTCCTTCACCTAGTTTGTTGGGAACACAAAGTTTCTTTTCAGTTGCGAACTCCATTCAATACAAATATATGGGGAGGTAATAGCTCCAACTCTGTTTTACAGTGAAATCTGCAGGAACATCAAACCGGCACTAGGAAACAGACTGAGAAAGCAGAGAACAGTGTCTCCTGCAACCCGTTCCCTTGGTGCTAGATGAACGAACGTCTCTCCACTTGCTCAGTTCTGAGAGATAATTGTGTGTGAAAGCCGTCCTTCACCTAGCTTGCTGGGAACACAAAGTTTCTTTTCAGTTGCAAACTCCAATCCATACATATATATGGGGAGGTACTAGCTCCAACTCTGTTTTATAGTGAAAACTGCAGGAACTTCAAACCGGCACTGGGAAACAGACTGAGAAAGCAGAGAAAAAGTGTCTCCTGCAACCCGTTCCCTTGGTGCTAGATGAACGAACGTCTCTCCACTAGCTCAGTTCAGAGAGATACGTGTGTGCGAAAGCCGTCCTTCACCTAGCTTGTTGGGAACACAAAGTTTCTTTTCAGTTGCAAACTCCATTCCATACATATATATGGGGAGGTACTAACTCCAACTCGGTTTTACAGTGAAAACTGCAGGAACTTCAAACCGGCACTAGGAAACAGACTGAGAAAGCAGAGAAAAAGTGTCTCCTGCAACCTGTTCCCTTGGTGCTAGATGAACGAAAGTCTCTCCACTTGCTCATTTCTGAGAGTTAAGTGTGTGTGAAAGCCGTCCTTCACTTAGCTTGTTGGGAACACAAAGTTTCTTTTCAGTTGCAAAGTTCATTCCATACATATATATGGGGAGGTACTAGCTCCAACTCGGTTTGACAGTGTAAATTGCAGGAACTTCAAACCGGCACTAGGAAACAGACTGAGAAAGCAGAGAAAAAGTGTATTCTGCAACTCGTTCCCTTGGTGCTAGATATACGAACGTCTCTCCACTTGCTCAGTTCTGAGAGATAAGTGTGTGTGAAAGCCGCCCTTCACCTAGCTTGTTGGGAACACAAAGTTTCTTTTTAGTTGCAAACTCCATTCCATACATATATATGGGGAGGTAGTAGTTCCAACCCTGTTTTACAGTGAAAACTGCAGGAACTTCAAACCGGCACTAGGAAACAGACTGAGAAGGCAGAGAAAAAGTGTCTCCTGCAACCCTTTCCCTTGGTGCTAGATATACGAACGTCTCTCCACTTGCTCAGTTCTGAGAGATAAGTGTGTGTGAAAGCCGTCCTTCACCTAGCTTGTTGGGAACACAAAGTTTCTTTTCAGTTGCAAACTCCATTCCATACATATATATGGGGAGGTAGTAGTTCCAACCCTGTTTTACAGTGAAAACTGCAGGAACTTCAAACCGGCACTAGGAAACAGACTGAGAAGGCAGAGAAAATGTGTCTCCTGCAACCCGTTCCCTTGGTGCTAGATGAACGAACCTCTCTCCACTTGCTCAGTTCTGAGAGATAAGTGTGTTAGAAAGCCGTCCTTCACCTAGTTTGTTGGGAACACAAAGTTTCTTTTCAGTTGCAAACTCCATTCCATACATATATATGGGGAGGTACTAGCTCCAACTCGGTTTTACAGTGAAAACTGAAGGAACTTCAAACCGGCACTAGGAAACAGACTGAGAAAGCAGAGAAAAAGTGTCTCCTTCAACCCGTTGCCTTGGTGCTAGATGAACGAACGTCTCTCCACTTGCTCAGTTCTGAGAGGTAAGTGTGTGTGAAAGCCGTCCTTCACCTAGCTTGTTGGGAACACAAAGTTTTTTTTCAGTTGCAAACTCCATTCCATACATATATATGGGGAGGTACAAGCTCCATCTCTTTTTGACAGTGAAAACTGCAGGAACTTCAAACCGGAACTTGGAAACAGACTGAGAAAGCAGAGAAAAAGTGTCTCCTGCAACCAGTTCACTTGGTGCTAGATGAACGAACGTCTCTCCACTTGCTCAGTTCTGAGAGATAAATGTGTGTGTAAGCCGTCCTTCACCTATCTTGTTGGGAACACAAAGTTTCTTTTCAGTTGCAAACTCCATTCCATATATATATATGGGGAGGTACTAGCTCCAACACGGTTTGACAGTGAAAACTGCAGGAACTTCAAACCGGCACTAGGAAACAGACTGAGAAAGCAGAGAAAAAGTGACTCCTGCAACCCGTTCCCTTGGTGCTAGATGAACGAAAGTCTCTCCACCTGCTCAGCTCTGAGAGATAAGTGTGTGTGAAAGCCGCCCTTCACCTAGCTTGTTGGGAACACAAAGTTTCTTTTCAGTTGCAAACTCCATTCCATACATATATATGGGGAGGTACTAGCTCCAACACGGTTTGACAGTGAAAACTGCAGGAACTTCAAACCGGCACTAGGAAACAGACTGAGAAGGCAGAGAAAAAGATTCTCCTGCAACCCGTTCCCTTGGTGCTAGATGAACGAACGTCTCTCCACTTGCTCAGTTCTGAGAGATAATTGTGTGTGAAAGCCGTCCTTCACCTAGCTTGTTGGGAACACAAAGTTTCTTTTCAGTTGCAAACTCCATTCCATACATATATATGGGGAGGTACTAGCTCCAACTCGGTTTGACAGTGAAAACTGCAGGAACTTCAAACCGGCACTAGGAAACAGACTGAGAAAGCAGAGAAAAAGTGTCCCCTGCAACCCGTTCCCTTTGTGCTAGATGAACGAACGTCTCTCCACTTGCTCAGTTCTGATAGGTAAGTGTGTGTGAAAGCCGTCCTTCACCTAGCTTGTTGGGAACACAAAGTTTCTTTTCAGTTGCAAACTCCATTCCATACATATATATATGGGGAGGTACTAGCTCCAACTCGTTTTGACAGTGAAAACTGCAGGAAATTCAAACCGGAACTAGGAAACAGACTGAGAAACAGAGAATAAGTGTCTCCTGCAACCAGTTCACTTGGTGCTAGATGAACGAACGTCTCTCCACTTGCTCAGTTCTGAGAGATAAGTGTGTGTGAAAGCCGTCCTTCACCTAGCTTATTGGGAACACAAAGTTTCTTTTCAGTTGCAAACTCCATTCCATACATATATATGGGGTGGTACTAGCTCCAACACTGTTTGACCGTGAAAACTGCAGGAACTTCAAACCGGCACTAGGAAACAGACTGAGAAAGCAGAGAAAAAGTGTCTCCTGCAACCCATTCCCTTGGTGCTAGATGAACGAAAGTCTCTCCACTTGCTCAGTTCTGAGAGATAAGTGAGTGTGAAAGCCGTACTTCACCTAGCTGGTTGGGAACACAAAGTTTCTTTTCAGTTGCCAACTCCATTCCATACATATTTATGGGGAGGTACTAGCTCCAAATCGGTTTGACAGTGAAAACTGCAGGAACTTCAAACCGGCACTAGGAAACAGACTGAGAAGGCAGAGAAAAAGATTCTCCTGCAACCCGTTCCCTTGGTGTTAGATGAACGTACGTCTCTCCACTTGCTCACTTCTGAGAGATAATTGTGTGTGAAAGCCGTCCTTCACCTAGCTTGTTGGGAACACAAAGTTTCTTTTCAGTTGCAAACTCCATTCCATACATATATATATGGGGAGGTACTAGCTCCAACTCGGTTTGACAGTGAAAACTGCAGGAACTTCAAACCGGAACTAGGAAACAGACTGAGAAAGCAGAGAATAAGTGTCTCCTGCAACCAGTTCACTTGGTGCTAGATGAACGAACGTCTCTCCACTTGCTCAGTTCTGAGAGATAAGTGTGTGTGAAAGCCGTCCTTCACCTAGCTTATTGGGAACACAAAGTTTCTTTTCAGTTGCAAACTCCATTCCATACATATATATGGGGTGGTACTAGCTCCAACACTGTTTGACCGTGAAAACTGCAGGAACTTCAAACCGGCACTAGGAAACAGACTGAGAAAGCAGAGAAAAAGTGTCTCCTGCAACCCGTTCCCTTGGTGCTAGATGAACGAAAGTCTCTCCACTTGCTCAGTTCTGAGAGATAAGTGAGTGTGAAAGCCGTCCTTCACCTAGCTTGTTGGGAACACAAAGTTTCTTTTCAGTTGCCAACTCCATTCCATACATATATATGGGGAGGTACTAGCTCCAAATCGGTTTGACAGTGAAAACTGCAGGAACTTCAAACCGGCACTAGGAAACAGAATGAGAAGGCAGAGAAAAAGATTCTCCTGCAACCCGTTCCCTTGGTGCTAGATGAACGAACGTCTCTCCACTTGCTCAGTTCTGAGAGATAATTGTGTGTGAAAGCCGTCCTTCACCTAGCTTGTTGGGAACACAAAGTTTCTTTTCAGTTGCAAACTCCATTCCATACATATATATGGGGAGGTACTAGCTCCAACTCGGTTTGACAGTGAAAACTGCAGGAACTTCAAACCGGCACTAGGAAACAGACTGAGAAAGCAGAGAAAAAGTGTCCCCTGCAACCCGTTCCCTTGGTGCTAGATGAACGAACGTCTCTCCACTTGCTCAGTTCTGATAGGTAAGTGTGTGTGAAAGCCGTCCTTCACCTAGCTTGTTGGGAACACAAAGTTTCTTTTCAGTTGCAAACTCCATTCCATACATATATATATGGGGAGGTACTAGCTCCAACTCGGTTTGACAGTGAAAACTGCAGGAAATTCAAACCGGAACTAGGAAACAGACTGAGAAAGCAGAGAATAAGTGTCTCCTGCAACCAGTTCACTTGGTGCTAGATGAACGAACGTCTCTCCACTTGCTCAGTTCTGAGAGATAAGTGTGTGTGAAAACCGTCCTTCACCTAGCTTATTGGGAACACAAAGTTTCTTTTCAGTTGCAAACTCCATTCCATACATATATATGGGGAGGTACTAGCTCCAACACTGTTTGACCGTGAAAACTGCAGGAACTTCAAACCGGCACTAGGAAACAGACTGAGAAAGCAGAGAAAAAGTGTCTCCTGCAACCCGTTACCTTGGTGCTAGATGAACGAAAGTCTCTCCACATGCTCAGTTCTGAGAGATAAGTGTGTGTGAAAGCCGTCCTTCACCTAGCTTGTTGGGAACACAAAGTTTCTTTCCAGTTGCAAACTCCATTCCATACATATATATGGGGAGGTACTAGCTCCAACACGGTTTGACAGTGAAAACTGCAGGAACTTCAAACCGGCACTAGGAAACAGATTGAGAAGGCAGAGAATAAGAGTCCCCTGCAACCCGTTCCCTTGGTGCTAGATGAACGAACGTCTCTCCACTTGCTCAGTTCTGAGAGATAAGTGAGTGTGAAAGCCGTCCTTCACTTAGCTTGTTGGGAACACAAAGTTTCTTTTCAGTTGCCAAATCCATTCCATACATATATATCGGGAGGTACTAGCTCCAACTCTGTTTGACAGTGTAAACTGCAGGAACTTCAAACCGGCACTAGGAAACAGACTGAGAAAGCAGAGAAAAAGTGTCTCCTGCAACCCGTTCACTTGGTGCTAGATATACTAACGTCTCTCCACTTGCTCAGTTCTGAGAGATAAGTGTGTGTGAAAGCCGTCCTTCACCTAGCTTGTTGATAACACAAAGTTTCTTTTCAGTTGCAAACTCAATTCCATACATATATATGGGGAGGTAGTAGTTCCAACACTGTTTTACAGTGAAAACTACAGGAACTTCAAACCGGCACTAGGAAACAGACTGAGAAGGCAGAGAAAAAGTGTCTCCTGCAACCCGTTCCCTTGGTGCTAGATGAACGAACGTCTCTCCACTTGCTCAGTTCTGAGAGATAAGTGTGTTTGAAAGCCGTACTTCACCTAGTTTGTTGGGAACACAAAGTTTCTTTTCAGTTGCAAATTCCATTCCATACATATATATGGGGAGGTACTAGCTCCAACTCGGTTTTACAGTGAAAACTGCAGGAACATCAAACCGGCACTAGGAAACAGACTGAGAAGGCAGAGAAAAATTGTCCCATGCAACCCGTTCCCTTGGTGCTAGATGAACGAACGTCTCTCCACTTGCTCAGTTCTGAGAGATAAGTGAGTGTGAAAGCCGTCCTTCACCTAGCTTGTTGGGAACACAAAGTTTCTTTTCAGTTGCCAACTCCATTCCATACATATATATGGGGAGGTACTAGCTCCAACTCGGTTTGACAGTGTAAACTGCAGGAACTTCAAACCGGCACTAGGAAACAGACTGAGAAAGCAGAGAAAAAGTGTCTCCTGCAACCCGTTCCCTTGGTGCTAGATATACGAACGTCTCTCCACTTGCTCAGTTCTGAGAGATAAGTGTGTGTGAAAGCCGTCCTTCACCTAGCTTGTTGATAACACAAAGTTTCTTTTCAGTTGCAAACTCAATTCCATACATATATATGGGGAGGTAGTAGTTCCAACACTGTTTTACAGTGAAAACTACAGGAAATTCAAACCGGCACTAGGAAACAGACTGAGAAGGCAGAGAAATGTGTCTCCTGAAACCCGTTCCCTTGGTGCTAGATGAACGAACGTCTCTCCACTTGCTCAGTTCTGAGAGATAAGTGTGTTTGAAAGCCGTCCTTCACCTAGTTTGTTGGGAACACAAAGTTTCTTTTCAGTTGCAAACTCCATTCCATACATATATATGGGGAGGTACTAGCTCCAACTCGGTTTTACAGTGAAAACTGCAGGAACATCAAACCGGCACTATGAAACAGACTGAGAAGGCAGAGAAAAATTGTCCCATGCAACCCGTTCCCTTGGTGCTAGATGAACGAACGTCTCTCCACTTGCTCAGTTCTGAGAGATAAGTGTGTGTGAAAGCCGTCCTTCACCTAGCTTCTTGGGAACACAAAGTTTCTTTTCATTTGCAAACTCCATTCCATACATATATATGGGGAGGTACTAGCTCCAACTCTGTTTGATAGTGAAAACTACAGGAACTTGAAACCGGCACTAGGAAATAGACTGAGAAAGAAGAGAAAAGTGTCTCCTGCAACCCGTTCCCTTGGTGCTAGATGAACGAACGTCTCTCCTCTTGCTCAGTTCTGAGAGTTAAGTGTGTGCGAAAGCCGCCTTTCACCTAGCTTGTTGGGAACACAAAGTTTCTTTTCAGTTGCAAACTCCATTCCATACATATATATGGGGAGGTACTAGCTCCAACTCGGTTTGACAGTGAAAACTGCAGGAACTTCAAACCGGCACTAGGAAACAGACTGAGAAAGCAGAGAAATGTGTCTCCTGCAAACCGTTCCCTTAGTGCTAGATGAACGAACGTCTCTCCACTTGCTCAGTTCTGAGAGATAAGTGTGTGTGAAAGCAGTCCTTCACCTAGCTTGTTGGGAACACAAAGTTTCTTTTCAGTTGCAAACTCCATTCCATACATATATATGGGGAGGTACTAGCTCCAACTCGGTTTCACAGTGTAAACTGCAGGAAATTCAAACCGGCACTAGGAAACAGACTGAGAAAGCAGAGAAAAGTGTCCCCTGCAACCCGTTCCCTTGGTGCTAGATGAACGAACGTCTCTCCACTTGCTCAGTTCTGATAGGTAAGTGTGTGTGAAAGCCGTCCTTCACCTAGCTTGTTGGGAACACAAAATTTCATTTCAGTTGCAAACTCCATTCCATACATATATATGGGGAGGTAGTAGTTCCAACCCTGTTTTACAGTGAAAACTGCAGGAACTTCAAACCGGCACTAGGAAACAGACTGAGAAGGCAGAGAAAATGTGTCTCCTGCAACCCGTTCCCTTGGTGCTTGATGAACGAACATCTCTCCACTTGCTCAGTTCTGAGAGATAAGTGTGTTAGAAAGCCGTCCTTCACCTAGTTTGTTGGGAACACAAAGTTTCTTTTCAGTTGCAAACTCCATTCCATACATATATATGGGGAGGTACTAGCTCCAACTCGGTTTTACAGTGAAAACTGAAGGAACTTCAAACCGGCACTAGGAAACAGACTGAGAAAGCAGAGAAAAAGTGTCTCCTTCAACCCGTTGCCTTGGTGCTAGATGAACGAACGTCTCTCCACTTGCTCAGTTCTGAGAGATAAGTGTGTGTGAAAGCCGTCCTTCACCTAGCTTGTTGGGAACACAAAGTTTTTTTCAGTTGCAAACTCCATTCCATACATATATATGGGGAGGTTCTAGCTCCAACTCGGTTTGACAGTGAAAACTGCAGGAACTTCAAACCGGAACTTGGAAACAGACTGAGAAAGCAGAGAAAAAGTGTCTCCTGCAACCAGTTCACTTGGTGCTAGATGAACGAACGTCTCTCCACTTGCTCAGTTCTGAGAGATAAATGTGTGTGAAAGCCGTCCTTCACCTATCTTGTTGGGAACACAAAGTTTCTTTTCAGTTGCAAACTCCATTCCATACATATATATGGGGTGGTACTAGCTCCAACACTGTTTGACCGTGAAAACTGCAGGAACTTCAAACCGGCACTAGGAAACAGACTGAGAAAGCAGAGAAAAAGTGTCTCCTGCAACCCGTTCCCTTGGTGCTAGATGAACGAAAGTCTCTCCACTTGCTCAGTTCTGAGAGATAAGTGAGTGTGAAAGCCGTCCTTCACCTAGCTTGTTGGGAACACAAAGTTTCTTTTCAGTTGCCAACTCCATTCCATACATATATATGGGGAGGTACTAGCTCCAAATCGGTTTGACAGTGAAAACTGCAGGAACTTCAAACCGGCACTAGGAAACAGAATGAGAAGGCAGAGAAAAAGATTCTCCTGCAACCCGTTCCCTTGGTGCTAGATGAACGAACGTCTCTCCACTTGCTCAGTTCTGAGAGATAATTGTGTGTGAAAGCCGACCTTCACCTAGCTTGTTGGGAACACAAAGTTTCTTTTCAGTTGCAAACTCCATTCCATACATATATATGGGGAGGTACTAGCTCCAACTCGGTTTGACAGTGAAAACTGCAGGAACTTCAAACCGGCACTAGGAAACAGACTGAGAAAGCAGAGAAAAAGTGTCCCCTGCAACCCGTTCCCTTGGTGCTAGATGAACGAACGTCTCTCCACTTGCTCAGTTCTGATAGGTAAGTGTGTGTGAAAGCCGTCCTTCACCTAGCTTGTTGGGAACACAAAGTTTCTTTTCAGTTGCAAACTCCATTCCATACATATATATATGGGGAGGTACTAGCTCCAACTCGGTTTGACAGTGAAAACTGCAGGAAATTCAAACCGGAACTAGGAAACAGACTGAGAAAGCAGAGAATAAGTGTCTCCTGCAACCAGTTCACTTGGTGCTAGATGAACGAACGTCTCTCCACTTGCTCAGTTCTGAGAGATAAGTGTGTGTGAAAACCGTCCTTCACCTAGCTTATTGGGAACACAAAGTTTCTTTTCAGTTGCAAACTCCATTCCATACATATATATGGGGAGGTACTAGCTCCAACACTGTTTGACCGTGAAAACTGCAGGAACTTCAAACCGGCACTAGGAAACAGACTGAGAAAGCAGAGAAAAAGTGTCTCCTGCAACCCGTTCCCTTGGTGCTAGATGAACGAAAGTCTCTCCACATGCTCAGTTCTGAGAGATAAGTGTGTGTGAAAGCCGTCCTTCACCTAGCTTGTTGGGAACACAAAGTTTCTTTCCAGTTGCAAACTCCATTCCATACATATATATGGGGAGGTACTAGCTCCAACACGGTTTGACAGTGAAAACTGCAGGAACTTCAAACCGGCACTAGGAAACAGATTGAGAAGGCAGAGAATAAGAGTCCCCTGCAACCCGTTCCCTTGGTGCTAGATGAACGAACGTCTCTCCACTTGCTCAGTTCTGAGAGATAAGTGAGTGTGAAAGCCGTCCTTCACTTAGCTTGTTGGGAACACAAAGTTTCTTTTCAGTTGCCAAATCCATTCCATACAGATATATCGGGAGGTACTAGCTCCAACTCTGTTTGACAGTGTAAACTGCAGGAACTTCAAACCGGCACTAGGAAACAGACTGAGAAAGCAGAGAAAAAGTGTCTCCTGCAACCCGTTCACTTGGTGCTAGATATACTAACGTCTCTCCACTTGCTCAGTTCTGAGAGATAAGTGTGTGTGAAAGCCGTCCTTCACCTAGCTTGTTGATAACACAAAGTTTCTTTTCAGTTGCAAACTCAATTCCATACATATATATGGGGAGGTAGTAGTTCCAACACTGTTTTACAGTGAAAACTACAGGAACTTCAAACCGGCACTAGGAAACAGACTGAGAAGGCAGAGAAAAAGTGTCTCCTGCAACCCGTTCCCTTGGTGCTAGATGAACGAACGTCTCTCCACTTGCTCAGTTCTGAGAGATAAGTGTGTTTGAAAGCCGTACTTCACCTAGTTTGTTGGGAACACAAAGTTTCTTTTCAGTTGCAAATTCCATTCCATACATATATATGGGGAGGTACTAGCTCCAACTCGGTTTTACAGTGAAAACTGCAGGAACATCAAACCGGCACTAGGAAACAGACTGAGAAGGCAGAGAAAAATTGTCCCATGCAACCCGTTCCCTTGGTGCTAGATGAACGAACGTCTCTCCACTTGCTCAGTTCTGAGAGATAAGTGAGTGTGAAAGCCGTCCTTCACCTAGCTTGTTGGGAACACAAAGTTTCTTTTCAGTTGCCAACTCCATTCCATACATATATATGGGGAGGTACTAGCTCCAACTCGGTTTGACAGTGTAAACTGCAGGAACTTCAAACCGGCACTAGGAAACAGACTGAGAAAGCAGAGAAAAAGTGTCTCCTGCAACCCGTTCCCTTGGTGCTAGATATACGAACGTCTCTCCACTTGCTCAGTTCTGAGAGATAAGTGTGTGTGAAAGCCGTCCTTCACCTAGCTTGTTGATAACACAAAGTTTCTTTTCAGTTGCAAACTCAATTCCATACATATATATGGGGAGGTAGTAGTTCCAACACTGTTTTACAGTGAAAACTACAGGAAATTCAAACCGGCACTAGGAAACAGACTGAGAAGGCAGAGAAATGTGTCTCCTGAAACCCGTTCCCTTGGTGCTAGATGAACGAACGTCTCTCCACTTGCTCAGTTCTGAGAGATAAGTGTGTTTGAAAGCCGTCCTTCACCTAGTTTGTTGGGAACACAAAGTTTCTTTTCAGTTGCAAACTCCATTCCATACATATATATGGGGAGGTACTAGCTCCAACTCGGTTTTACAGTGAAAACTGCAGGAACATCAAACCGGCACTATGAAACAGACTGAGAAGGCAGAGAAAAATTGTCCCATGCAACCCGTTCCCTTGGTGCTAGATGAACGAACGTCTCTCCACTTGCTCAGTTCTGAGAGATAAGTGTGTGTGAAAGCCGTCCTTCACCTAGCTTCTTGGGAACACAAAGTTTCTTTTCATTTGCAAACTCCATTCCATACATATATATGGGGAGGTACTAGCTCCAACTCTGTTTGATAGTGAAAACTACAGGAACTTGAAACCGGCACTAGGAAATAGACTGAGAAAGAAGAGAAAAGTGTCTCCTGCAACCCGTTCCCTTGGTGCTAGATGAACGAACGTCTCTCCTCTTGCTCAGTTCTGAGAGTTAAGTGTGTGCGAAAGCCGCCTTTCACCTAGCTTGTTGGGAACACAAAGTTTCTTTTCAGTTGCAAACTCCATTCCATACATATATATGGGGAGGTACTAGCTCCAACTCGGTTTGACAGTGAAAACTGCAGGAACTTCAAACCGGCACTAGGAAACAGACTGAGAAAGCAGAGAAAAAGTGTCTCCTGCAAACCGTTCCCTTAGTGCTAGATGAACGAACGTCTCTCCACTTGCTCAGTTCTGAGAGATAAGTGTGTGTGAAAGCAGTCCTTCACCTAGCTTGTTGGGAACACAAAGTTTCTTTTCAGTTGCAAACTCCATTCCATACATATATATGGGGAGGTACTAGCTCCAACTCGGTTTCACAGTGTAAACTGCAGGAAATTCAAACCGGCACTAGGAAACAGACTGAGAAAGCAGAGAAAAGTGTCCCCTGCAACCCGTTCCCTTGGTGCTAGATGAACGAACGTCTCTCCACTTGCTCAGTTCTGATAGGTAAGTGTGTGTGAAAGCCGTCCTTCACCTAGCTTGTTGGGAACACAAAATTTCATTTCAGTTGCAAACTCCATTCCATACATATATATGGGGAGGTAGTAGTTCCAACCCTGTTTTACAGTGAAAACTGCAGGAACTTCAAACCGGCACTAGGAAACAGACTGAGAAGGCAGAGAAAATGTGTCTCCTGCAACCCGTTCCCTTGGTGCTAGATGAACGAACATCTCTCCACTTGCTCAGTTCTGAGAGATAAGTGTGTTAGAAAGCCGTCCTTCACCTAGTTTGTTGGGAACACAAAGTTTCTTTTCAGTTGCAAACTCCATTCCATACATATATATGGGGAGGTACTAGCTCCAACTCGGTTTTACAGTGAAAACTGAAGGAACTTCAAACCGGCACTAGGAAACAGACTGAGAAAGCAGAGAAAAAGTGTCTCCTTCAACCCGTTGCCTTGGTGCTAGATGAACGAACGTCTCTCCACTTGCTCAGTTCTGAGAGATAAGTGTGTGTGAAAGCCGTCCTTCACCTAGCTTGTTGGGAACACAAAGTTTTTTTCAGTTGCAAACTCCATTCCATACATATATATGGGGAGGTTCTAGCTCCAACTCGGTTTGACAGTGAAAACTGCAGGAACTTCAAACCGGAACTTGGAAACAGACTGAGAAAGCAGAGAAAAAGTGTCTCCTGCAACCAGTTCACTTGGTGCTAGATGAACGAACGTCTCTCCACTTGCTCAGTTCTGAGAGATAAATGTGTGTGAAAGCCGTCCTTCACCTATCTTGTTGGGAACACAAAGTTTCTTTTCAGTTGCAAACTCCATTCCATACATATATATGGGGAGGTACTAGCTCCAACACGGTTTGACAGTGAAAACTGCAGGAACTTCAAACCGGCACTAGGAAACAGACTGAGAAAGCAGAGAAAAAGTGTCTCCTGCAACCCGTTCCCTTGGTGCTAGATGAACGAAAGTCTCTCCACTTGCTCAGCTCTGAGAGATAAGTGTGTGTGAAAGCCGTCCTTCACGTAGCTTGTTGGGAACACCAAGTTTCTTTTCAGTTGCAAACTCCATTCCATAAATATATATGGGGAGGTTGTAGTTCCAACTCTGTTTTACAGTGAAAACTGCAGGAACATCAAACCGGCACTAGGAAACAGACTGAGAAGGCAGAGAAAAAGTGTCTCCTGCAACCCGTTCCCTTGGTGCTAGATGAACGAACGTCTCTCCACTTGCTCAGTTCTGAGAGATAAGTTTGTGTGAAAGCCGTCCTTCACCTAGTTTGTTGGGAACACAAAGTTTCTTTTCAGTTGCAAACTCCATTCCATACATATATATGGGGAGGTACTAGCTCCAAATCTGTTTTACAGTGAAAACTGCAGGAACTTCAAACCGGCATTAGGAAACAGACTGAGGAAGCAGAGAAAAAGTGTCTCCTGCAACCCGTTGCCTTGGTGCTAGATGAACGAACGTCTCTCCACTTGCTCAGTTCTGAGAGATAAGTGTGTGTTAAAGCCGTCCTTCACCTAGCTTGTTGGGAACACAAAGATTCTTTTCAGTTGCAAACTCCATTCCATTCATATATATGGGGAGGTACTAGCTCCAAATCGGTTTGACAGTGAAAACTGCAGGAACTTCAAACCGGCACTAGGAAACAGACTGAGAAAGCAGAGAAAAAGTGTCTCCTGCAACCCGTTCCTTTGGTGCTAGATGAACGAACGTCTCTCCACTTGCTCAGTTCTGAGAGTTAATTGTGTGTGAAAGCCGTCCTTCACCTAGCTTGTTGGGAACACAAAGTTTCTTTTCAGTTGCAAACTCCATTCCATACATATATATGGGGAGGTACTAGCTCCAAATCGGTTTTACAGTGAAAACTGCAGGAACTTCAAACCGGCACTAGGAAACAGACTGAGAAAGCAGAGAAAAAGTGTCTCCTGCAACCCGTTCCCTTGGTGCTAGATGAACGAACGTCTCTCCACTTGCTCAGTTCTGAGAGATAAGTGTGTGTGAAAGCCGTCCTTCACCTAGCTTGTTGGGAACACAAAGTTTCTTTTCAGTTGCAAACTCCATTCCATACATATATATGGGGAGGTACTAGCTCCAACTCGGTTTGACAGTGTATACTGCAGGAACTTCAAACCGGCACTAGGAAACACTCTGAGAAAGCAGAGAAAAAGTGTCTCCTGCAACCCGTTCCCTTGGTGCTAGATATACGAAAGTCTCTCTACTTGCTCAGTTCTAAGAGATAAGTGTGTGTGAAGGCCGTCCTTCACCTAGCTTGTTGGGAACACAAAGTTTCTTTTCAGTTGCAAACTCCATTCCATACATATGTATGGGGAGGTAGTAGTTCCAAATCTGGTTACAGTGAAAACTGCAGGAACTACAAACCTGCACTAGGAAACAGACTGAGAAGGCAGAGAAAAAGTGTCTCCTGCAACCCGTTCCCTTGGTGCTAGATGAACGAACGTCTCTCCACTTGCTCAGTTCTGAGAGATAAGTGTGTGTGAAAGCCGTCCTTCACCTAGCTTGTTGGGAACACAAAGTTTCTTTTCAGTTGCAAACTCCATTCCATACATATATATGGGGAGGTACTAGCTCCAACTCGGTTTGACAGTGTATACTGCAGGAACTTCAAACCGGCACTAGGAAACACTCTGAGAAAGCAGAGAAAAAGTGTCTCCTGCAACCCGTTCCCTTGGTGCTAGATATACGAAAGTCTCTCTACTTGCTCAGTTCTAAGAGATAAGTGTGTGTGAAGGCCGTCCTTCACCTAGCTTGTTGGGAACACAAAGTTTCTTTTCAGTTGCAAACTCCATTCCATACATATGTATGGGGAGGTAGTAGTTCCAAATCTGGTTACAGTGAAAACTGCAGGAACTACAAACCTGCACTAGGAAACAGACTGAGAAGGCAGAGAAAAAGTGTCTCCTGCAACCCGTTTCATTGGTGCTAGATGAACGAACGTCTCTCCACTTGCTCAGGTCTGAGAGATAAGTGTGTGTGAAACCCGTCCTTCACCTAGTTTTTTGGGAACACAAAGTTACTTTTCAGTTGCAAACTCCATTCCATACATATATATGGGGAGGTACTAGCTCCAAATCTGTTTTACAGTTAAAACTGCAGGAACTTCAAACCGGCACTAGGAAACAGACTGAGAAACAGAGAAAAAGTGTCTCCTGAAACCCGTTCCTTGGTGCTAAATTAACGAACGTCTCTCCACTTGATCAGTTCTGAGAGATACGTGTGTGCGAAAGCCGTCCTTCACCTAGCTTGTTGGGAACACAAAGTTTCTTTTCAGTTGCAAACTCCATTCCATACATATATATGGGGAGGTACTAGCTCCAACTCGGTTTTAAAGTGAAAACTGCAGGAACTTCAAACCGGCACTAGGAAACAGACTGAGAAAGCAGAAAAAAAGTGTCTCCTGCAAACCGTTCCCTTGGTGCTAGATGAACGAACGTCTCTCCACTTGCTCAGTTCTGAGAGATAAGTGTGTGTGAAAGCCGTCCTTCACTTAGCTTGTTGGGAACACAAAGTTTCTTTTCAGTTGCAAACCCCATTCCATACATATATATGGGGAGGTACTAGCTCCAACTCCGTTTGACAGTGAAAACTGCAGGAACATCAAACCGGCACTAGGAAACAGACTGAGAAAGCAGAGAAAAAGTGTCTCCTGCAAACCGTTCCCTTGGTGCTAGATGAACGAACGTCTCTCCACTTGCTCAGTTCTGAGAGATAAGTGTGTGTGAAAGCCGTCCTTCACCTAGTTTGTTGGGAACACAAAGTTTCTTTTCAGTTGCCAACTCCATTCAATACATATATATGGGGAGGTAATAGCTCCAACTCTGTTTTACAGTGAAATCTGCAGGAACATCAAACCGGCACTAGGAAACAGACTGAGAAAGCAGAGAACAGTGTCTCCTGCAACCCGTTCCCTTGGTGCTAGATGAACGAACGTCTCTCCACTTGCTCAGTTCTGAGAGATACTTGTGTGCGAAAGCCGTCCTTCACCTAGCTTGTTGGGAACACAAAGTTTCTTTTCAGTTGCAAACTCCATTCCATACATATATATGGGGAGGTACTAGCTCCAATTCTCTTTGACAGTGTAAACTGCAGGAACTTCAAACCGGCACTAGGAAATAGACTGAGAAGGCAGAGAAAAAGTGTCTCCTGCAACCCGTTCCCTTGGTGCTAGATGAACGAACGTCTCTCCACTTGCTCAGTTCTGAGAGTTAAGTGTGTGTGAAAGCCGTCCTTCACCTAGTTTGTTGGGAACACAAAGTTTCTTTTCAGTTGCAAACTCCATTCCATACATATATATGGGGAGGTACTAGCTCCAAATCTGTTTTACAGTGAAAACTGCAGGAACTTCAAACCGGCATTAGGAAACAGACTGAAGAAGCAGAGAAAAAGTGTCTCCTGCAACCCGTTCCCTTGGTGCTAGATGAACGAACGTCTCTCCACTTGCTCAGTTCTGAGAAATAAGTGTGTGTGAAAGCCGTCCTTCACCTAGCTTGTTGGGAACACAAAGTTTCTTTTCAGTTGCAAACTCCATTCCATACATATATATGGGGAGGTACAAGCTCCAACTCGGTTTGATAGTGTAAACTGCAGGAACTTCAAACCGGCACTAGGAAACAGACTGAGAAAGCAGAGAAAAAGTGTCTCCTGAAACCCGTTCCCTTGGTGCTAGATGAACGAACGTCTCTCCACTTGCTCAGTTCTGAGAGATAATTGTGTGTGAAAGCCGTCCTTCACCTAGCTTGCTGGGAACACAAAGTTTCTTTTCAGTTGCAAACTCCATTCCATACATATATATGGGGAGGTACTAGCTCCAACTCTGTTTTACAGTGAAAACTGCAGGAACTTCAAACCGGCACTAGGAAACAGACTGAGAAAGCAGAGAAAAAGTGTCTACTGCAACCCGTTCCCTTGGTGCTAGATGAACGAACGTCTCTCCACTTGCTCAGTTCTGAGAGATACGTGTGTGCGAAAGCCGTTCTTCACCTAGCTTGTTGGGAACACAAAGTTTCTTTTCAGTTGCAAACTCCATTCCATACATATATATGGGGAGGTACTAACTCCAACTCGGTTTTACAGTGAAAACTGCAGGAACTTCAAACCGGCACTAGGAAACAGACTGAGAAAGCAGAGAAAAAGTGTCTCCTGCAACCTGTTCCCTTGGTGCTAGATGAACGAAAGTCTCTCCACTTGCTCAGTTCTGAGAGTTAAGTGTGTGTGAAAGCCGTCCTTCACCTAGCTTGTTGGGAACACAAAGTTTCTTTTCAGTTGCAAACTTCATTCCATACATATATATGGGGAGGTACTAGCTCCAACTCGTTTTGACAGTGTAAATTGCAGGAACTTCAAACCGGCACTAGGAAACAGACTGAGAAAGCAGAGAAAAAGTGTATTCTGCAACCCGTTCCCTTGGTGCTAGATATACGAACGTCTCTCCACTTGCTCAGTTCTGAGAGATAAGTGTGTGTGAAAGCCGCCCTTCACCTAGCTTGTTGGGAACACAAAGTTTCTTTTTAGTTGCAAACTCCATTCCATACATATATATGGGGAGGTAGTAGTTCCAACCCTGTTTTACAGTGAAAACTGCAGGAACTTCAAACCAGCACTAGGAAACAGACTGAGAACGCAGAGAAAAAGTGTCTCCTGCAACCCTTTCCCTTGGTGCTAGATATACGAACGTCTCTCCACTTGCTCAGTTCTGAGAGGTAAGTGTGTGTGAAAGCCGTCCTTCAACTAGCTTGTTGGGAACACAAAGTTTCTTTTCAGTTGCAAACTCCATTCCATACATATATATGGGGAGGTAGTAGTTCCAACCCTGTTTTACAGTGAAAACTGCAGGAACTTCAAACCGGCACTAGGAAACAGACTGAGAAGGCAGAGAAATTGTGTCTCCTGCAACCCGTTCCCTTGATGCTAGATGAACGAACGTCTCTCCACTTGCTCAGTTCTGAGAGATAAGTGTGTGTGAAAGCCGTCCTTCACCTAGCTTGTTGGGAACACAAAGTTTTTTTTCAGTTGCAAACTCCATTCCATACATATATATGGGAGGTACTAGCTCCAACTCGGTTTGACAGTGAAAACTGCAGGAACTTCAAACCGGAACTTGGAAACAGACTGAGAAAACAGAGAAAAAGTGTCTCCTGCAACCAGTTCACTTGGTGCTAGATGAACGAACGTCTCTCCACTTGCTCAGTTCTGAGAGATAAATGTGTGTGAAAGCCGTCCTTCACCTATCTTGTTGGGAACACAAAGTTTCTTTTCAGTTGCAAACTCCATTCCATACATATATATGGGGAGGTACTAGCTCCAACACGGTTTGACAGTGAAAACTGCAGGAACTTCAAACCGGCACTAGGAAACAGAATGAGAAAGCAGAGAAAAAGTGTCTCCTGCAACCCGTTCCCTTGGTGCTAGATGAACGAAAGTCTCTCTACTTGCTCAGCTCTGAGAGATAAGTGTGTGTGAAAGCCGCCCTTCACCTAGCTTGTTGGGAACACAAAGTTTCTTTTCAGTTGCAAACTCCATTCCATACATATATATGGGGAGGTACTAGCTCCAACACGGTTTGACAGTGAAAACTGCAGGAACTTCAAACCGGCACTAGGAAACAGACTGAGAAAGCAGAGAAAAAGTGTCTCCTGCAACCCGTTCCCTTGGTGCTAGATATACGAACGTCTCTCCACTTGCTCAGTTCTGAGAGATAAGTGTGTTTGAAAGCCGTACTTCAACTAGCTTGTTGGGAACACAAAATTACTTTTCAGGTGCAAACTCCATTCCATACATATATATGGGGAGGTACTAGCTCCAAATCGGTTTGACAGTGAAAACTGCAGGAACTTCAAACCGGCACTAGGAAACAGACTGAGAAGGCAGAGAAAAAGATTCTCCTGCAACCCGTTCCCTTGGTGCTAGATGAACGAACGTCTCTCCACTTGCTCAGTTCTGAGAGATAATTGTCTGTGAAAGCCGTACTTCACCTAGCTTGTTGGGAACACAAAGTTACTTTTCAGTTGCAAACTCCATTCCATACATATATATGGGGAGGTACTAGCTCCAACTCGGTTTGACAGTGAAAACTGCAGGAACTTCAAACCGGCACTAGGAAACAGACTGAGAAAGCAGAGAAAAAGTGTCCCCTGCAACCCGTTCCCTTGGTGCTAGATTAACGAACGTCTCTCCACTTGCTCAGTTCTGATAGGTAAGTGTGTGTGAAAGCCGTCCTTCACCTAGCTTGTTGGGAACACAAAGTTTCTTTTCAGTTGCAAACTCCATTCCATACATATATATATGGGGAGGTACTAGCTCCAACTCGGTTTGACAGTGAAAACTGCAGGAAATTCAAACCGGAACTAGGAAACAGACTGAGAAAGCAGAGAATAAGTGTCTCCTGCAACCAGTTCAGTTGGTGCTAGATGAACGAACGTCTCTCCACTTGCTCAGTTCTGAGAGATAAGTGTGTGTGAAAGTCGTCCTTCACCTAGCTTATTGGGAACACAAAGTTTCTTTTCAGTTGCAAACTCCATTCCATACATATATATGGGGAGGTACTAGCTCCAACACTGTTTGACCGTGAAAACTGCAGGAACTTCAAACCGGCACTAGGAAACAGATTGAGAAGGCAGAGAAAAAGAGTCTCCTGCAACCCGTTCCCTTGGTGCTAGATGAACGAACGTCTCTCCACTTGCTCAGTTCTGAGAGATAAGTGAGTGTGAAAGCCGTCCTTCACCTAGCTTGTTGGGAACACAAAGTTTCTTTTCAGTTGCCAACTCCATTCCATACATATATATGGGGAGGTACTAGCTCCAACTCGGTTTGACAGTGAAAACTGCAGGAACTTCAAACCGGCACTAGGAAACAGATTGAGAAGGCAGAGAAAAAGAGTCTCCTGCAACCCGTTCCCTTGGTGCTAGATGAACGAACGTCTCTCCACTTGCTCAGTTCTGAGAGATAAATGAGTGTGAAAGCCGACCTTCACCTAGCTTGTTGGGAACACAAAGTTTCTTTTCAGTTGCCAACTCCATTCCATACATATATATGGGGAGGTACTAGCTCCAAATCGGTTTGACAGTGTAAACTGCAGGAACTTCAAACCGGCACTAGGAAACAGACTGAGAAAGCAGAGAAAAAGTGTCTCCTGCAACCCGTTCCCTTGGTGCTAGATATACGAACGTCTCTCCACTTGCTCAGTTCTGAGAGATAAGTGTGTGTGAAAGCCGTCCTTCACCTAGCTTGTTGATAACACAAAGTTTCTTTTCAGTTGCAAACTCAATTCCATACATATATATGGGGAGGTAGAAGTTCCAACACTGTTTTACAGTGAAAACTACAGTAACTTCAAACCGGCACTAGGAAACAGACTGAGAAGGCAGAGAAAAAGTGTCTCCTGCAACCCGTTCCCTTGGTGCTAGATGAACGAACGTCTCTCCACTTGCTCAGTTCTGAGAGATAAGTGTGTTTGAAAGCCGTCCTTCACCTAGTTTGTTGGGAACACAAAGTTTCTTTTCAGTTGCAAACTCCATTCCATACATATATATGGGGAGGTACTAGCTCCAACTCGGTTTCACAGTGTAAACTGCAGGAAATTCAAACCGGCACTAGGAAACAGACTGAGAAAGCAGAGAAAAAGTGTCCCCTGCAACCCGTTCCCTTGGTGCTAGATGAACGAACGTCTCTCCACTTGCTCAGTTCTGATAGGTAAGTGTGTGTGAAAGCCGTCCTTCACCTAGCTTTTTGGGAACACAAAGTTTCTTTTCAGTTGCAAACTCCATTCCATACATATATATATGGGGAGGTACTAGCTCCAACTCGGTTTGACAGTGAAAACTGCAGGAAATTCAATCCGGCACTAGGAAACAGACTGAGAAAGCAGAGAATAAGTGTCTCCTGCAACCAGTTCACTTGGTGCTAGATATACGAACGTCTCTCCACTTGCTCAGTTCTGAGAGATAAGTGTGTGTGAAAGCCGTCCTTCACCTAGCTTGTTGATAACACAAAGTTTCTTTTCAGTTGCAAACTCCATTCCATACATATATATGGGGAGGTAGTAGTTCCTACACTGTTTTACAGTGAAAACTACAGGAACATCAAACCGGCACTAGGAAACAGACTGAGAAGGCAGAGAATAAGTGTCTCATGCAACCCGTTCACTTGGTGCTAGATGAACGAACGTCTCTCCACTTGCTCAGTTCTGAGAGATAAGTGTGTTTGAAAGCCGTCCTTCACCTAGTTTGTTGGGAACACAAAGTTTCTTTTCAGTTGCAAACTCCATTCCATACATATATATGGGGAGGTACTAGCTCCAACTCGGTTTTACAGTGAAAACTGCAGGAACATCAAACCGGCACTAGGAAACAGACTGAGAAGGCAGAGAAAAATTGTCCCATGCAACCCGTTCCCTTGGTGCTAGATGAACGAACGTCTCTCCACTTGCTCAGTTCTGAGAGATAAGTGTGTGTGAAAGCCGTCCTTCACCTAGCTTCTTGGGAACACAAAGTTTCTTTTCAGTTGCAAACTCCATTCCATACATATATATGGGGAGGTACTAGCTCCAACTCTGTTTGATAGTGAAAACTGCAGGAACTTGAAACCGGCACTAGGAAATAGACTGAGAAAGCAGAGAAAAAGTGTCTCCTGCAACCCGTTCCCTTGGTGCTAGATGAACGAACGTCTCTCAACTTGCTCAGTTCTGAGAGTTAATTGTGTGTGAAAGCCGTACTTCACCTAGCTTGTTGGGAACACAAAGTTTCTTTTCAGTTGCAAACTCCATTCCATACATATATATGGGGAGGTACTAGCTCCAACACGGTTTGACAGTGAAAGCTGCAGGAACTTCAAACCGGCACTAGGAAACAGACTGAGAAGGCAGAGAAAAGTGTCTCCTGCAACCCGTTCCCTTGGTGCTAGATGAACGAACGTCTCTCCACTTGCTCAGTTCTGAGAGATAAATGTGTGTGAAAGCCGTCCTTCACCTAGTTTGTTGGGAACACAAAGTTTCTTTTCAGTTGCAAACTCCATTCCATACATATATATGGATAGGTACTAGCTCCAACTCTGTTTTACAGTGAAAACTGCAGGAACTTCAAACCGGCACTAGGAAACAGTCTGAGGAAGCAGAGAAAAAGTGTCTCCTGCAACCCGTTCCCTTGGTGCTAGATGAACGAACGTCTCTCCTCTTGCTCAGTTCTGAGAGTTACGTGTGTGCGAAAGCCGCCTTTCACCTAGCTTGTTGGGAACACAAAGTTTCTTTTCAGTTGCAAACTCCATTCCATACATATATATGGGGAGGTTCTAGCTCCAACTCTGTTTGACAGTGAAAACTGCAGGAACTTCAAACCGGCACTAGGAAACAGACTGAGAAAGCAGAGAAAAAGTGTCTCCTGCAAACCGTTCCCTTAGTGCTAGATGAACGAACGTCTCTCCACTTGCTCAGTTCTGAGAGATAAGTGTGTGTGAAAGCAGTCCTTCACCTAGCTTGTTGGGAACACAAAGTTTCTTTTCAGTTGCAAACTCCATTCCATACATATATATGGGGAGGTACTAGCTCCAACTCGGTTTCACAGTGTAAACTGCAGGAAATTCAAACCGGCACTAGGAAACAGACTGAGAAAGCAGAGAAAAAGTGTCCCCTGCAACCCGTTCCCTTGGTGCTAGATGAACGAACGTCTCTCCACTTGCTCAGTTCTGATAGGTAAGTGTGTGTGAAAGCCGTCCTTCACCTAGCTTGTTGGGAACACAAAGTTTCTTTTCAGTTGCAAACTCCATTCCATACATATATATATGGGGAGGTACTAGCTCCAACTCGGTTTGACAGTGAAAACTGCAGGAAATTCAAACCGGCACTAGGAAACAGACTGAGAATGCAGAGAATAAGTGTCTCCTGCAACCAGTTCACTTGGTGCTAGATGAACGAACGTCTCTCCACTTGCTCATTTCTGAGAGATAAGTGTGTGTGAAAGCCGTCCTTCACCTAGCTTATTGGGAACACAAAGTTTCTTTTCAGTTGCAAACTCCATTCCATACATATATATGGGGAGGTACTAGCTCCAACTCGGTTTGACAGTGAAAACTGCAGGAACTTCAAACCGGCACTAGGAAACAGACTGAGAAAGCAGAGAAAAAGTGTCTCCTGCAACCCGTTCCCTTGGTGCTAGATGAACGAAAGTCTCTCCACATGCTCAGTTCTGAGAGATAAGTGTGTGTGAAAGCCGTCCTTCACCTAACTTGTTGGGAACACAAAGTTTCTTTCCAGTTGCAAACTCCATTCCATACATATATATGGGGAGGTACTAGCTCCAACTCGGTTTGACAGTGAAAAATGCAGGAACTTCAAACCGGCACTAGGAAACAGATTGAGAAGGCAGAGAAAAAGAGTCTCCTGCAACCCGTTCCCTTGGTGCTAGATGAACGAACGTCTCTCCACTTGCTCAGTTCTGAGAGATAAGTGAGTGTGAAAGCCGTCCTTCACCTAGCTTGTTGGGAACACAAAGTTTCTTTTCAGTTGCCAACTCCATTCCATACATATATATGGGGAGGTACTAGCTCCAACTCGGTTTGACAGTGTAAACTGCAGGAACTTCAAACCGGCACTAGGAAACAGACTGAGAAGGCAGAGAATAAGTGTCTCCTGCAACCCGTTCACTTGGTGCTAGATGAACGAACGTCTCTCCACTTGCTCAGTTCTGAGAGATAAGTGTGTTTGAAAGCCGTCCTTCACCTAGTTTGTTGGGAACACAAAGTTTCTTTTCAGTTGCAAACTCCATTCCATACATATATATGGGGAGGTACTAGCTCCAACTCGGTTTTACAGTGAAAACTGCAGGAACATCAAACCGGCACTAGGAAACAGACTGAGAAGGCAGAGAAAAATTGTCCCATGCAACCCGTTCCCTTGGTGCTAGATGAACGAACGTCTCTCCACTTGCTCAGTTCTGAGAGATAAGTGTGTGTGAAAGCCGTCCTTCACCTAGCTTCTTGGGAACACAAAGTTTCTTTTCAGTTGCAAACTCCATTCCATACATATATATGGGGAGGTACAAGCTCCAACTCTGTTTGATAGTGAAAACTGTAGGAACTTGAAACCGGCACTAGGAAATAGACTGAGAAAGCAGAGAAAAAGTGTCTCCTGCAACCCGTTCCCTTGGTGCTAGATGAACGAACGTCTCTCAACTTGCTCAGTTCTGAGAGTTAATTGTGTGTGAAAGCCGTACTTCACCTAGCTTGTTGGGAACACAAAGTTTCTTTTCAGTTGCAAACTCCATTCCATACATATATATGGGGAGGTACTAGCTCCAACTCTGTTTGACAGTGAAAACTGCAGGAACTTCAAACAGGCACTAGGAAACAGACTGAGAAAACAGAGAAAAAGTGTTTCCTGCAACCTGTTCCCCTGGTGCTAGATGAACGAACTTCTCTCCATTTGCTCAGTTCTGAGAGTTAAGTGTGTGTGAAAGCCGTACTTCACCTAGCTTGTTGGGAACACAAAGTTTCTTTTCAGTTGCAAATTCCATTCCATACATATATATGGGGAGGTACTAGCTCCAACTCTGTTTTACATTGAAAACTGCAGGAACTTCAAACCGGCACTAGGATACAGACTGAGAAAGCAGAGAAAAAGTGTCTCCTGCAACCCGTTCCCTTGGTGCTAGATGAACGAACGTCTCTCCACTTGCTCAGTTCTGAGAGATAAGTGTGTGTGAAAGCAGTCCTTCACCTAGCTTGTTGGGAACACAAAGTTTCTTTTCAGTTGCAAACTCCATTCCATACATATATATGGGGAGGTACTAGCTCCAACTCGGTTTCACAGTGTAAACTGCAGGAAATTCAAACCGGCACTAGGAAACAGACTGAGAAAGCAGAGAAAAAGTGTCTCCTGCAACCCGTTCCCTTGGTGCTAGATATACGAAAGTCTCTCTACTTGCTCAGTTCTGAGAGATAAGCGTGTGTGAAAGCCGTCCTTCACCTAGCTTGTTGGGAACACAAAGTTTCTTTTCAGTTGCAAACTCCATTCCATACATATATATGGGGATGTAGTAGTTCCAAATCTGTTTTATAGTGAAAACTGCAGGAACTTCAAACCGGCACTAGGAAACAGAGTGAGAATGCAGAGAAAAAGTGTCTCCTGCAACCCGTTCCCTTGGTGCTAGATGAACGAACGTCTCTCCACTTGCTCAGTTCTGAGAGATAAGTGTGTGTGAAAGCCGTCCTTCAACGAGCTTGTTGGGAACACAAAGTTTATTTTCAGTTACAAACTCCATTCCATACATATATATGGGGAGGTACTAGCTCCAACTCTGTTTTACATTGAAAACTGCAGGAACTTCAAACCGGCACTAGGAAACAGACTGAGAAAGCAGAGAAAAAGTGTCTCCTGCAACCCGTTCCCTTAGTGCTAGATGAACGAAAGTCTCTCCACTTGCTCAGTTCTGAGAGATAAGTGTGTGTGAAAGCAGTCCTTCACCTAGCTTGTTGGGAACACAAAGTTTCTTTTCAGTTGCAAACTCCATTCCATACATATATATGGGGAGGTACTAGCTCCAACTCGGTTTGACAGTGAAAACTGCAGGAACTTCAAACAGGCACTAGGAAACAGACTGAGAAAGCAGAGAAAATGTGTCTCCTGCAACCTGTTCCCCTGGTGCTAGATGAACGAACTTCTCTCCATTTGCTCAGTTCTGAGAGTTAAGTGTGTGTGAAAGCCGTACTTCACCTAGCTTGTTGGGAACACAAAGTTTCTTTTCAGTTGCAAACTCCATTCCATACATATATATGGGGAGGTACTAGCTCCAAATCGGTTTTACAGTGTAAACTGCAGGAACTTCAAACCGGCACTAGGAAACAGACTGAGAAAGCAGAGAAAAAGTGTCTCCTGCAACCCGTTCCCTTGGTGCTAGATATACGAACGTCTCTCCACTTGCTCAGTTCTGAGAGATAAGTGTGTGTGAAAGCCGTCCTTCACCTAGCTTGTTGATAACACAAAGTTTCTTTTCAGTTGCAAACTCCATTCAATACATATATATGGGGAGGTAGTAGTTCCTACACTGTTTTACAGTGAAAACTACAGGAACTTCAAACCGGCACTAGGAAACAGACTGAGAAGGCAGAGAATAAGTGTCTCCTGCAACCCGTTCACTTGGTGCTAGATGAACGAACGTCTCTCCACTTGCTCAGTTCTGAGAGATAAGTGTGTTTGAAAGCCGTCCTTCACCTAGTTTGTTGGGAACACAAAGTTTCTTTTCAGTTGCCAACTCCATTCCATACATATATATGGGGAGGTACTAGCTCCAACTCGGTTTTACAGTGAAAACTGCAGGAACATCAAACCGGCACTAGGAAACAGACTGAGAAGGCAGAGAAAAATTGTCCCATGCAACCCGTTCCCTTGGTGCTAGATGAACGAACGTCTCTCCACTTGCTCAATTCTGAGAGATAAGTGTGTGTGAAAGCCGTCCTTCACCTAGCTTCTTGGGAACACAAAGTTTCTTTTCAGTTGCAAACTCCATTCCATACATATATATGGGGAGGTACAAGCTCCAACTCTGTTTGATAGTGAAAACTGCAGGAACTTGAAACCGGCACTAGGAAATAGACTGAGAAAGCAGAGAAAAAGTGTCTCCTGCAACCCGTTCCCTTGGTGCTAGATGAACGAACGTCTCTCAACTTGCTCAGTTCTGAGAGTTAATTGTGTGTGAAAGCCGTACTTCACCTAGCTTGTTGGGAACACAAAGTTTCTTTTCAGTTGCAAACTCCATTCCATACATATATATGGGGAGGTACTAGCTCCAACTCTGTTTGACAGTGAAAACTGCAGGAACTTCAAACCGGCACTAGGAAACAGACTGAGAAGGCAGAGAAAAGTGTCTCCTGCAACCCGTTCCCTTGGTGCTAGATGAACGAACGTCTCTCCACTTGCTCAGTTCTGAGAGATAAGTGTGTGTGAAAGCCGTCCTTCACCTAGATTGTTGGGAACACAAAGTTTCTTTTCAGTTGCAAACTCCATTCCATACATATATATGGGGAGGTACTAGCTCCAACTCTGTTTTACAGTGAAAACTGCAGGAACTTCAAACCGGCACTAGGAAACAGACTGAGGAAGCAGAGAAAAAGTGTCTCCTGCAACCCGTTCCCTTGGTGCTAGATGAACGAACGTCTCTCCTCTTGCTCAGTTCTGAGAGTTACGTGTGTGCGAAAGCCGCATTTCACCTAGCTTGTTGGGAACACAAAGTTTCTTTTCAGTTGCAAACTCCATTCCATACATATATATGGGGAGGTACTAGCTCCAACTCGGTTTGACAGTGAAAACTGCAGGAACTTCAAACAGGCACTAGGAAACAGACTGAGAAAACAGAGAAAAAGTGTCTCCTGCAACCTGTTCCCCTGGTGCTAGATGAACGAACGTCTCTCCACTTGCTCAGTTCTGAGAGATAAGTGTGTGTGAAAGCAGTCCTTCACCTAGCTTGTTGGGAACACAAAGTTTCTTTTCAGTTGCAAACTCCATTCCATACATGTATATGGGGAGGTACTAGCTCCAACTCTGTTTTACATTGAAAACTGCAGGAACTTCAAACCGGCACTAGGAAACAGACTGAGAAAGCAGAGAAAAAGTGTCTCCTGCAACCCGTTCCCTTGGTGCTAGATGAACGAACGTCTCTCCACTTGCTCAGTTCTGAGAGATAAGTGTGTGTGAAAGCAGTCCTTCACCTAGCTTGTTGGGAACACAAAGTTTCTTTTCAGTTGCAAACTCCATTCCATACATATATATGGGGAGGTACTAGCTTCAACTCGGTTTCACAGTGTAAACTGCAGGAAATTCAAACCGGCACTAGGAAACAGACTGAGAAAGCAGAGAAAAAGTGTCTCCTGCAACCCGTTCCCTTGGTGCTAGATATACGAAAGTCTCTCTACTTGCTCAGTTCTGAGAGATAAGCGTGTGTGAAAGCCGTCCTTCACCTAGCTTGTTGGGAACACAAAGTTTCTTTTCAGTTGCAAACTCCATTCCATACATATATATGGGGATGTAGTAGTTCCAAATCTGTTTTATAGTGAAAACTGCAGGAACTTCAAACAGGCACTAGGAAACAGACTGAGAAAACAGAGAAAAAGTGTCTCCTGCAACCTGTTCCCTTGGTGCTAGATGAACGAACGTCTCTCCACTTGCTCAGTTCTGAGAGATAAGTGTGTGTGAAAGCAGTCCTTCACCTAGCTTGTTGGGAACACAAAGTTTCTTTTCAGTTGCAAACTCCATTCCATACATATATATGGGGAGGTACTAGCTCCAACTCTGTTTTACATTGAAAACTGCAGGAACTTCAAACCGGCACTAGGAAACAGACTGAGAAAGCAGAGAAAAAGTGTCTCCTGCAACCCGTTCCCTTGGTGCTAGATGAACGAACGTCTCTCCACTTGCTCAGTTCTGAGAGATAAGTGTGTGTGAAAGCAGTCCTTCACCTAGCTTGTTGGGAACACAAAGTTTCTTTTCAGTTGCAAACTCCATTCCATACATATATATGGGGAGGTACTAGCTCCAACTCGGTTTGACAGTGAAAACTGCAGGAACGTCAAACAGGCACTAGGAAACAGACTGAGAAAGCAGAGAAAATGTGTCTCCTGCAACCTGTTCCCCTGGTGCTAGATGAACGAACTTCTCTCCATTTGCTCAGTTCTGAGAGTTAAGTGTGTTTGAAAGCCGTACTTCACCTAGCTTGTTGGGAACACAAAGTTTCTTTTCAGTTGCAAACTCCATTCCATACATATATATGGGGAGGTACTAGCTCCAACTCTGTTTGACAGTGAAAACTGCAGGAACTTCAAACCGGCACTAGGAAACAGACTGAGAAGGCAGAGAAAAGTGTCTCCTGCAACCCGTTCCCTTGGTGCTAGATGAACGAACGTCTCTCCACTTGCTCAGTTCTGAGAGATAAGTGTGTGTGAAAGCCGTCCTTCACCTAGATTGTTGGGAACACAAAGTTTCTTTTCAGTTGCAAACTCCATTCCATACATATATATGGGGAGGTACTAGCTCCAACTCTGTTTTACAGTGAAAACTGCAGGAACTTCAAACCGGCACTAGGAAATAGACTGAGAAAGCAGAGAAAAAGTGTCTCCTGCAACCCGTTCCCTTGGTGCTAGATGAACGAACGTCTCTCAACTTGCTCAGTTCTGAGAGTTAATTGTGTGTGAAAGCCGTACTTCACCTAGCTTGTTGGGAACACAAAGTTTCTTTTCAGTTGCAAACTCCATTCCATACATATATATGGGGAGGTACTAGCTCCAACTCTGTTTGACAGTGAAAACTGCAGGAACTTCAAACCGGCACTAGGAAACAGACTGAGAAGGCAGAGAAAAGTGTCTCCTGCAACCCGTTCCCTTGGTGCTAGATGAACGAACGTCTCTCCACTTGCTCAGTTCTGAGAGATAAGTGTGTGTGAAAGCCGTCCTTCACCTAGATTGTTGGGAACACAAAGTTTCTTTTCAGTTGCAAACTCCATTCCATACATATATATGGGGAGGTACTAGCTCCAACTCTGTTTGACAGTGAAAACTGCAGGAACTTCAAACCGGCACTAGGAAACAGACTGAGGAAGCAGAGAAAAAGTGTCTCCTGCAACCCGTTCCCTTGGTGCTAGATGAACGAACGTCTCTCCTCTTGCTCAGTTCTGAGAGTTACGTGTGTGCGAAAGCCGCCTTTCACCTAGCTTGTTGGGAACACAAAGTTTCTTTTCAGTTGCAAACTCCATTCCATACATATATATGGGGAGGTACTAGCTCCAACTCGGTTTGACAGTGAAAACTGCAGGAACTTCAAACAGGCACTAGGAAACAGACTGAGAAAACAGAGAAAAAGTGTCTCCTGCAACCTGTTCCCCTGGTGCTAGATGAACGAACGTCTCTCCACTTGCTCAGTTCTGAGAGATAAGTGTGTGTGAAAGCAGTCCTTCACCTAGCTTGTTGGGAACACAAAGTTTCTTTTCAGTTGCAAACTCCATTCCATACATATATATGGGGAGGTACTAGCTCCAACTCTGTTTTACATTGAAAACTGCAGGAACTTCAAACCGGCACTAGGAAACAGACTGAGAAAGCAGAGAAAAAGTGTCTCCTGCAACCCGTTCCCTTGGTGCTAGATGAACGAACGTCTCTCCACTTGCTCAGTTCTGAGAGATAATTGTGTGTGAAAGCAGTCCTTCACCTAGCTTGTTGGGAACACAAAGTTTCTTTTCAGTTGCAAACTCCATTCCATACATATATATGGGGAGGTACTAGCTCCAACTCGGTTTCACAGTGTAAACTGCAGGAAATTCAAACCGGCACTAGGAAACAGACTGAGAAAGCAGAGAAAAAGTGTCTCCTGCAACCCGTTCCCTTGGTGCTAGATATACGAAAGTCTCTCTACTTGCTCAGTTCTGAGAGATAAGCGTGTGTGAAAGCCGTCCTTCACCTAGCTTGTTGGGAACACAAAGTTTCTTTTCAGTTGCAAACTCCATTCCGTACATATATATGGGGAGGTACTAGCTCCAACTCGGTTTGACAGTGAAAACTGCAGGAACTTCAAACAGGCACTAGGAAACAGACTGAGAAAACAGAGAAAAAGTGTCTCCTGCAACCTGTTCCCCTGGTGCTAGATGAACGAACGTCTCTCCACTTGCTCAGTTCTGAGAGATAAGTGTGTGTGAAACCAGTCCTTCACCTAGCTTGTTGGGAACACAAAGTTTCTTTTAAGTTGCAAACTCCATTCCATACATATATATGGGGAGGTACTAGCTCCAACTCTGTTTTACATTGAAAACTGCAGGAACTTCAAACCGGCACTAGGAAACAGACTGAGAAAGCAGAGAAAAAGTGTCTCCTGCAACCCGTTCCCTTGGTGCTAGATGAACGAACGTCTCTCCACTTGCTCAGTTCTGAGAGATAAGTGTGTGTGAAAGCAGTCCTTCACCTAGCTTGTTGGGAACACAAAGTTTCTTTTCAGTTGCAAACTCCATTCCATACATATATATGGGGAGGTACTAGCTCCAACTCGGTTTCACAGTGTAAACTGCAGGAAATTCAAACCGGCACTAGGAAACAGACTGAGAAAGCAGAGAAAAAGTGTCTCCTGCAACCCGTTCCCTTGGTGCTAGATATACGAAAGTCTCTCTACTTGCTCAGTTCTGAGAGATAAGCGTGTGTGAAAGCCGTCCTTCACCTAGCTTGTTGGGAACACAAAGTTTCTTTTCAGTTGCAAACTCCATTCCATACATATATATGGGGAGGTACTAGCTCCAACTCGGTTTGACAGTGAAAACTGCAGGAACTTCAAACAGGCACTAGGAAACAGACTGAGAAAGCAGAGAAAATGTGTCTCCTGCAACCTGTTCCCCTGGTGCTAGATGAACGAACTTCTCTCCATTTGCTCAGTTCTGAGAGTTAAGTGTGTGTGAAAGCCGTACTTCACCTAGCTTGTTGGGAACACAAAGTTTCTTTTCAGTTGCAAACTCCATTCCATACATATATATGGGGAGGTACTAGCTCCAAATCGGTTTTACAGTGAAAATTGCAGGAACTTCAAACCGGCACTAGGAAACAGACTGAGAAGGCAGAGAAAAAGTTTCTCCTGCAACCCGTTCCCTTGGTGCTAGATGAACGAAAGTCTCTCCACTTGCTCAGTTCTGAGAGATAAGTGTTTGTGAAAGCCGTCCTTCACCGAGCTTGTTGGGAACACAAAGTTTATTTTCAGTTACAAACTCCATTCCATAAATATATATGGGGAGGTACTAGCTCCAAATCTGTTTTACATTGAAAACTGCAGGAACTTCAAACCGGCACTAGGAAACAGACTGAGAAAGCAGAGAAAAAGTGTGTCCTGCATACCGTTCCCTTAGTGCTAGTTGAACGAACGTCTCTCCACTTGCTCAGTTCAGAGATAAGTGTGTGTGAAAGCAGTCCTTCACCTAGCTTGTTGGGAACACAAAGTTTCTTTTCAGTTGCAAACTCCATTCCATACATATATATGGGGAGGTACTAGATCCAACTCGGTTTCACAGTGTAAACTGCAGGAAATTCAAACCGGCACTAGGAAACAGACTGAGAAAGCAGAGAAAAAGTGTCTCCTGCAACCCGTTCCCTTGGTGCTAGATATACGAAAGTCTCTCTACTTGCTCAGTTCTGAGAGATAAGCGTGTGTGAAAGCCGTCCTTCACCTAGCTTGTTGGGAACACAAAGTTTCTTTTCAGTTGCAAACTCCATTCCATACATATATATGGGGATGTAGTAGTTCCAAATCTGTTTTATAGTGAAAACTGCAGGAACTTCAAACCGGCACTAGGAAACAGAGTGAGAATGCAGAGAAAAAGTGTCTCCTGCAACCCGTTCCCTTGGTGCTAGATGAACGAACGTCTCTCCACTTGCTCAGTTCTGAGAGATAAGTGTGTGTGAAAGCCGTCCTTCAACGAGCTTGTTGGGAACGCAAAGTTTATTTTCAGTTACAAACTCCATTCCATACATATATATGGGGAGGTACTAGCTCCAACTCTGTTTTACATTGAAAACTGCAGGAACTTCAAACCGGCACTAGGAAACAGACTGAGAAAGCAGAGAAAAAGTGTCTCCTGCAACCCGTTCCCTTAGTGCTAGATGAACGAAAGTCTCTCCACTTGCTCAGTTCTGAGAGATAAGTGTGTGTGAAAGCAGTCCTTCACCAAGCTTGTTGGGAACACAAAGTTTCTTTTCAGTTGCAAACTCCATTCCATACATATATATGGGGAGGTACTAGCTCCAACTCGGTTTCACAGTGTAAACTGAAGGAACTTCAAACCGGCACTAGGAAACAGACTGAGAAAGCAGAGAAAAAGTGTCCCCTGCAACCCGTTCCCTTGGTGCTAGATATACGAAAGTCTCTCTACTTGCTCAGTTCTGAGAGATAAGTGTGTGTGAAAGCCGTCCTTCACCTAGCTTGTTGGGAACACAAAGTTTCTTTTCAGTTGCAAACTCCATTCCATACATATATATGGGGATGTAGTAGTTCCAAATCTGTTTTACAGTGAAAACTGCAGGAACTTCAAACCGGCACTAGGAAACAGACTGAGAAGGCAGAGAAAAAGTGTCTCCTGCAACCAGTTCCCTTGGTGCTAGATGAAGGAACGTCTCTCCCCTTGCTCAGTTCTGAGAGATAAGTGTGTGTGAAAGCCGTCCTTCACCTAGCTTGTTGGGAACACAAAGTTTCTTTTCAGTTGCAAACTCCATTCCATGCATATATATAGGGAGGTACTAGCTCCAACTCGGTTTTACAGTGAAAACTGCAGGAACTTCAAACCGGCACTAGGAAACAGTCTGAGAAAGCAGAGAAAAAGTATCTCCTGCAACCCGTTCCCTTGGTGCTAGATGAACGAAATTCTCTCCACTTGCTCAGTTCTGAGAGATACGTGTGTGCGAAAGCCGTCCTTCACCTAGCTTGTTGGGAACACAAAGTTTCTTTTCAGTTGCAAACTCCATTCCATACATATATATG